>NC_039358.1:179514360-179856063 GCF_003573695.1 Papaver somniferum
GGGTTTAACTGTCAAAGGTCCGAAACTGTGGTTTGCGAATAGTGTTATCGACTGGCTAAGACTAGGTAAGTCTAGAACTGTGGTTCGCGTACTCTGTTTGCGAACACGGTGGTTAGGTTCTAAAATCGGTAAGTATGACAATTCATACTCATGAACTCAGGTTCGTGTACAAACTAAAGTCTATGGAACTTTAATGAAATAAGGTATGCGAACTTGTTTTGCATACCGTGGCATTATGTTCATGAATTGGTTCTTGTGTAAGTACTTTGTACAACTACAAACTAAACCGAATGATACATGTGTATCTTCCTCTTCCCGGGAACTAGTGATCCTCAAGAAGGATTGGGGATAAAATTGTAATTTATGAAGGAATACTAATTTTTAGGCAGTATTCTTAGATATGGAAATATTCTTAAACAAGGTAATAATCCTAGATAAGGAAATATACCTAAAAAAGTAATATATCCTAGACAAGGTAATATTTCTAGATAAGGAAATATATACTTAGAAAAGGAAGTATTCCTAGATAAAAAATATTCCTAGACAAGGTAATTTCTAGATAAGGAAATATACCTAGAAAAGGAATTATTCCTAGATAAGGAAATATATTCCTAAAAAGTTTAAGAAACCATTAAAGCTATGAATAGAGATGTTTAGCTCATAGCTAAGACATCTAGAGCGTGGTTTGAGATACAGACACACCTAGACCAAAGAGGGAGGTTTGTGAGACAAATCACCTTGAGAGAAGTTTGTGAGGCAATTAATTATTGTGAAAGAAAACTTAGCAAACACTTTAAGGTTATTTACCTAGAGAGATTGTGAGCGTAACAAAGAGGAAATTGTAATAGTTTTCTTTTTCATAATCTAGAGAAGATATATATTTCTTCGAATTACTACTTTGTGTTTTGTTTTCTAGTTTTCGTCTATTTATTTTTCTGAATTCCACCTCTATAATAATAGTCACCAAGTTACACAAATCAAACGTATCAATTTGGTGAAAAAGCGGGGTCTAACAACTACACCCAACAATTTGATTGGCAATCTGAATAGACAAACTCCAATATACAGAGAATCAACTAGACGGTTAGACTCAATCTAGAGAAAAGTATATCAAGGAATTTTGTATCTCTATCTCTCAATTCAATCTGTAATCAGCAAATAGGAATTTGCGAGCCCGATTAAATATAAGAGAAATAACTTGAACGGTACCAAAGACCAATGTTCAAGGATCAATCAATTTCAATCAACAACCAAAGGTTGGATTTCCCAATTGATCGATTCAACGCACAACCTGTGATATTTCAATTATATAACAAAATATAATGCGGAAAATAAATAACACAGACACCAGAAATTTGTTAACGAGGAAACCGCAAATGCAGAAAAACCCGGGGACCTAGTCCAGATTTGAACACCACAATGTATTAAGCCGCTACAGACACTAGCCTACTACTAATGAACTTCAGACTGGACTGTAGTTGAACCCTAATCAATCTCACACTTATTCAAGGTAATTTTGTGCTCCTTACGTCTCTGATCTCAGCAGGATACTACGCACTTGATTCCCTTAGCTGATCTCACCCACAACTAAGAGTTGCTACGACCCAAAGTCGAAGACTTGATAAACAAATCTGTCTCACACAGAAAAGTCTATAAGAATAGATAAATATGTCTCCCACAAAAATACCTACAAGTTTTGTTCCGTCTTTTGATAAATCAAGGTGAACAAGAACCAATTGATATACCAGACTTATATTCCCGAAGAACAGCCTAGAAATATCAATCACCTCACAATAATCTTAATTGTATGGTAGTGAAATAAGATATTATGGAATCACAAGCGATGAGACGAAGATGTTTGTGACTACTTTTTATCTTTCCTATCGGAGATTAAATCTCGAGCCGATCTTAAAGAAAATCGTACTCAAACACGATAGAAACAACAAGATCAGATCACGCAACTACAGAGAAAATAGTTGGGCCTGGCTTCACAATCCCAATGAAGTCTTCAAGTCGTTAACCAACAGGGTTTCGTGAAAATCCTAAGGTTAAAGGAGAATCGACTCTAGCTTATGCAACTAGTATCACACAGGAGGTGTGGGGATTAGGTTTCCCAGTTGCTAGAGTTCTCCTTTATATAGTTTTCAAATCAGGGTTTGCAATCTAAGTTATCTTGGTAACAAAGCATTCATTATTCGTCGTTAGATGAAAACCTGATTATATTCAAGCTAATATCTTTCAACCGTTAGATCGAACTTAGCTTGTTATACATAAATGAAATGTACCCTCATTTAGGTTTATGTAACCGTACCTAAACGTGTACACCGTGTTGGCTCAAAAATAGTTAACCAAGGTTAGCCATATTAACACTCTCATATCAAACTTATTCATCTTAACCATAACTAGTTAAAGAGTTGTTCAATTGCTATATTCTCATAGAAGTATACAAGAACACAATTGAATCAAAATCGGCTTGATTCACTCGAATCAAGTCATGAACATTATAGCCACGGTTTGCAAAGAATGCATTCCTTAATATATAAATGTATTAGTTCATGAGCCACGATTTTAGAACTTTAACCACTCAAGTATGCAAATGGGTACGCATACTTAAGTAGTCGGTCTGAGTTTGGGTTCTCCAGTATGCAGACGGGCACGCATACTTAGTACACTTCCAAATCCCAGCAAAAAATTCTGGACCTATACCTTACGCAAGTATGCGTACCAGTATGTGTACTTGGTACATGGAATTTCACAACTTCAAGTACGCATACGGGTATGCATACTTTAGTTCCGGTCATGGATCACATATATGCAATAATGCACAATATGTTTATAATCCAATGATGGTTAAGTATTCTAAACTCTTATTTCAATCATTGAAACTTTCTTATAGGATGACAATAGCCGTTTTCACACACTATTAGCATCAAAGGAATTTTCAAGTTATTGAAATAATCATAATCGAAACATTCCAAGTTTACACCAAATGATTGTATCACACAAACCATGTAATATATTACTCGGCGATTTTCACATGATCAAGATGAACTTGGTCGAAGCGAAAGCTTTCCAACATATATTCCGAGAAATATGTAAGTGAGTTGAACTCAGCTCGAAATCTCAAACGTGTATAATAGAAAACTATATCGTAACACAACTTATATCTCAATATAGGAGATAGAGTAGAAATAGACTTTCCAAGTGATAGATGAGTTTCAGTCTCCACATACCTCTTTGTTGATGAAGTTCCACAAGCTCTCCTTAGTAGTTCTTCGTCTTCAATGATGAACGTCGTGAAGTCTAATGCTGACGTACACAATCTATCCTAGTCCGAGACATCTATAAGTAGAATAGAAATCAAAACTTATAGTTTTGATCACTAACATTGACAAACAATTTTGAGATAACAACGCTTGCGAGTTCGACCGAGCAGTGCTCTAACAATCTTTCCCTTTGTCAATTTTAGTGACAAAACTATCAATACATATGGATTACAAAATAAATAAACTTTGTAGATTCTCATCCAAATGCTTTATCTCCTTGGTTCTTCAACATTACTCGAAATCTTCGTCACTTCCAAGTACTCCAATGATTCCAAATGTGTTCAATTCCGCATCATTGTTGTTGATGATCCTGTTGATGGTGGTTTTCAGTTCAGGGACAAAATTGTAAAACCATGTATTTAATACCCTATCATCCCGCAAAGGAACAAAGCCATCTGAAAGTGATGAGTGCAAAAATCTCTTCGCTCACGTATGTATTGAGCAATTCAATATATTTGGATATATAAAATTCACTCAGAAAAGTGCATATATCAATGATCCCAAATATTCTATGAATTTTATTCTCCACCGACATTATTCACTAATGCATGACCTGCCTAGTATTTTTCTATGCTATGTTCCCAGTCGAACTGTCAATATTGGCATGACATGACGGTTAATGTTCACTCGCAACGGAGTAGCATGAATCTCCCGAAATGTCAGTATTGAGACTTGCATGAAAACACTCACGTAGACTACACCACTCTCTGATAAAGAGATTCTCGTTTCAATGCGCTTTTAATTGGAAGTTAGCACAATCGACGCGCTTAAAACGATCACGACCACACGATTTGGCCACGCGATTCAACAAGCCTAGCCTACTCCTAGAGGAGCTAGGCGATCATCATGATGACTACTGATGGGCCCACTAACATCCCAGCCGGTCGAAATCCATTTAGTTCAATTGCAACACCCTCAAACGTTAGCCAGAACATGAGTGATCGCGCTGTTGAAAAATGAGCTCAAACGAGCTAAGACCGGCAAAAATGGTCTCAAAAAAAAATCACGACCGCCTAACTTAGCTAGCCTAGTTGGAATGCTTATATCTTCCTTCGAATAATTAAAGAAGTGTTAACGTGTTCAGCGACGACTCAACTATATCCATGGTCGATCGACCTACCTGCGGCGAGTCATGAGGGCACCAAACCGTTTTCCCCAAAGTAGGGTGAACACGCTGTTTTGGAAGCCTTGGTTTGTGTTGCGGCAACGTACTACTGTCGCAAATTGATCACAACCGTCCATCTTCACCGGCCAAATAAACTGGCTTCGATTCAATTTCAGGCGGCCCCGAAGATATCAGCGTGTTAACTGGCAACCCACCTTTGCACACGGCCGATCAGCTTGCTCAAAATAGCGCCCAACGCTTTCAATCGATCAGACAAAATAGGGTTGGACACACGGCTTCTAAACCCTAATTTAAATCAACGGCAGTAGGCAACTGCAGCTAATCATCTCGTCCATCCAAAGATGTATTTTCAGGAGGCCAACAGGATAACGCTGTGATCATCGGCCACCCTTCCTCCACAGGGAGCGATCGACCAAGTGGTAGCTCACCCATAGGGTTCTCAAACGATCGCCCAAAGATGGACGACCATGCTACTTTTTTAAGACGTTCAATTCGCGACTAATTTGAACGATCTCTAAAACAACGATCTTTCCGGCACATCGATTATTTCCAGCTGCTTGTTTAAAAGCGGTGCTTTATATACATCGATTATAAGAAATTATTTATAAATATTGATTTCACAAATGATTTTATTATTTGACCTAAAAGCATTATGTGCTGCTTTTAGCGGCGAGTCTCATGACTTGACCCATTTACTCGAGACATCAAACATGTCACAAACTGGAGGATGCTCACTGGGGTATTGGTCTGGCGGTTTACAGCGTACGGCGTGCAACGCGCCAATTACAAGAAAGTGTCAGGAAAGGACGGACGGTTAACAACAATGAGAGTAGTGGGTTAAAGTGTGGCCAGTTTTCCCTCGTAATGGAAACGTGGTGATCACCACTTTTTACACAACTCCACTTCTCCACTGCTTAATCACCTCCACTTCCTACGAGATAAGGGTGTACGCTCGAACATGACTGGTATAAATAGGATTTCAACCTATTTCAAAAAGAACACAAGTGTTATCAATGCAAGTATCCATAAATCATATTATGATAAAAGTCATAAACAACCATACCTTCATAATTCAACATTCGTATCTTAAACATCTTCTTCGCTTCCCTCCCTAAGATCAACCCTTCTCCTTCACTTTGCGACCGAATTGAATCTGGAACGAACATTTCTTGGTTTAGGCCAGAGTATTATAGATTGATCTCTCGAATCTAAAGTACTCCTGTGCAGTACATTTGTTTAGGGTTTAAATTCGTTTCTCATCAACACACCCAAATTTACCAAAAATAGGAGAATCAGTTTTTACCCCGAAACAACTGGAGACCACAGTGGGAGATTAATCTCTTGGTTGCAAAAAAATCAATTTTCAATTTCATTTCAATTTTCTCAAATTCAAGATGGTAGATCTTAGGTCTGGGTCAGTTACCAATCCTGATGCTAGGGGTGCTGATAACATTTTCTCAAATTCAATATTTCCCCCAGGAGACGCTCCAACATTTTCCTTGGAAGCTGCGCGAACATCCACTTCGAAGTCAGCTTCTACATATTCTAAAGGTGCCGCTTCCATGTTCTCCTCAGCATCCACTTCAGAGTTCCCTCCAGCAGTCGCTTCGATGTTCTCTACAGAAGCCACTTCGACCTCTTCCTGGGAAGCCGCACCGACGTCCTTTTCAAAAACTTCCCCAACAACTTTTTGAGGATGCTCCGGTTCGTCCACATCAAAATCTAGAATTATGATCCCGTTATGAATAGGGTAATCATACTTATTACCACCTGGAGATCGCTTATGCTCAATCCTTCGCCGTTTCAATCGAGCCACGAATCTTTCAGCCTTGGCACTCGGTGGCTGAGACGCTTCATCACGCCGAGACGCTTCATCACATCTCCAATTCTCCTCCATACTAACTGAAGCCAAAAAAAGCTTGAACACGCTCTCGGACGATGCGTAAGTGCACAAGGGACATACCCTGTATAGCACGACCAGCCTCGCGAAACGGAGAATCTATTTTGGCCATCACCTCCTCGAATGCGTTAGCACTGGGTTTGTCGACTTCAAAGCTTTTCTCTGGAGAAGTTGAAGAATAATCATCACCAACAGTTTCCATCATATAATGCAAAGAGGCATCATGATTACATCAATAATCGACGTAAAAAAAAATCATCAAAATCAAATTACATGAGATATATGGAGCAGTACCTGGAGCGAAGAAGAATGTAATTCTGCGATGATCGGTGTGGGAAGGAAGGTTCAAACGCCTCTCTTTATATTCCACAAATCAGCAAGGTCCCAGGAAGAAAAGGAATCTCTACTTAGCGTGTATAAATCCTTCAGATGCGGGATAATGATCGAATAGACACTTATCTACCTGAAGACAACTGACGTATACTAAAAGAAAACGTATTCTGCTCAAAGAGCGATCTAGCCTCTATCCTGGTAATGTACGCTGAACTTTTCTCTTGAATTTCCTTGATTGTCACCATCTAGTGCCTACCCCGCAACAATGCCACTGTTACGTGCTGGGAAGGGGACTTAATGTTGATGGTGGTTCTCAGTTCAGGGTCAAAATTGTAAAACCATGTATTTAATACGCTGTCATCCTGATGACCACCAGTGGGCCTACTAACATCCCATCCGGTCGGAATCCATTTAGTTTAACCGCAACACCCTCAAACGTTAGCCAGAACATGGGTGATCGCACTGTTGAAAAATGATCTCAAACGAGCTAAGACTGGCAAAGACGGTCTCAAAAAACATCACGACCGCCTAACTTAGCTAGCCTAGTTGGACGGCTTAGATATTCCTTCGAATAATTAAAGAATTGCTAACGTGTTCATCGACGATTCAACTCTATCCATAGTCGATTGACCTACCCGCGGCGAGTCAAGAGGGCTCCAAACCGTTTGCCCCAAAGTAAGGTTAACGCGCTGTTTTGGAAGCTCTAGTTTGTGCTGCGACAACGTACTACTGTCGCAAATTGATCAGAACCGTCCATCTTCGCCGGCCAAATCGAGTGGCTTAGATTCAATTTCAGGCGGCCTCGAAGATATCAGCGTGCTAACTGGTAACCCACCTTTGCACATGGCCGATCGTCTTGCTCAAACTAGCGCCCAACGCTTTCAATCGGTCAGCCAAACTAGGGTTGGCCACACGGCTTCTAAACCTTAATTTAAATCCACGGCAGTAGGCAACTGCCGCAAATCATCTCGCCCATCCAATTACGCTATCCTAGTCGGATGGTTTAGATTGATTTTCAGGAGGCCAACAGGGTAACGTTGTGATCATCGACCACCCTTCCTCCACAGGGAGCAATCAACAAAGTGGTAGCTCACCCATAGGGTTCTCAAATGATCTCCCAAAGGTGGACGGTCATGCTACTTTTTTAAGACGTTCAATTCGTGACTAATTTGAACGAGCTCAAAAACAACGATGTTTCCTGCACATCGATTATTTTCAGCTGCTTGTTTTAAAGAGATGTTTTATATACATAGATTATAAGCAATGATTTATAAATATTGATTTCACAAATAATTTTTATTATTTGACATAAATGCACTATGTGATGCTTTTAGCGGCGAGTCTCACGACTTGACCCATTTACTCGAGAAATCAAACATGTCACAAACTGGGGGATGCTCACTAGGGTATTGGTCTGGCGGTTTACAGCGTGCGGCGTGCAACGCGCCCATTATGAGAAAGTGTCAGGAAAGGACGGTCGGTTAACATCAATGAGAGTAGTGGGTTAAAGTGTGACCAGTTTTCCCTCGTAATGGGTTAAAGCGAATCACAAACTATGGAAAAAAAGGTGGATGCGCTACAAGCAGACATGAAGTCTTATACACCTAAACCGAAGACGAAGAAAAAGACTATGTTTTTATCTGGTGTTTTTGAAGAAAATAACGAGGAAGAAGAAAAAGAACTACTCGAAAAAGATTTCGTTATGGAGCGAAGAGTGACTAAGACAAGACGAGGAGATATGGATGCTTTTCAAATTAGGCGTCAAGGTAAAGTGTCCAGCAAAGATAGATGGTTCAGCAGGGTGGAAGGAACTCTCGGGTTTCCTAACCTCCAAATATAACTTTCCCAGGAGTTCAAGTTCTTCGTGGGGGGGGGGGGGGGGATGATACATGTGTATCCTCTACCCGGGAACTAGTGATCCTCAAGACGGATTGAGGATAAAATTTTAATTTATGAAGGAATAATAATGTTTAGGCAGTATTCTTAGATAGGGAAATAATCCTAAACAAAGTAGTATTCCTAGATAAGGAAATATACCTAAAAAAAGAATATTTCCTAGACAAGAAAATATATACTTAAGGAATTATTCCTAGACAAGGTAATTTTTAGATAAGGAAATATACCTAGAAAAATAATTATTCCTAGATAAGGAATAAATTCCGAAAAGGTTTAAGAAACCGTTAAATCTATGAATAAAGATGTTTAGCTCATAGCTAAGACATCTAGAGTCTGGTTTGAGATACAGACACACCTAGACCAAAGAGGGAGGTTTGTGAGACAAATCACTTTGAGAGATGTTTGTGAGGCAATTAATTATTGTAAAAGCAAACTTAGCAAACACTTTAAGGTTATTTACCTAGAGAGATTTTGAGCGGAAGAAAGGGAGAATTGTAATAGTTTTCTTGTTCATAATCTAGAGAAGATGTATTTATTCGAATTACTACTTTGTTTTTTGTTTTCTAGCTTTCATCTATTTATTATTCTAAATTCCGCCTCTATAATAATAGTCACCAAGGTATAGAGATCATACGTATCACCGAATATGTTTCAAATGGTTCATATATATTTCTATGAGATGATGAACATTTGAACAACTCTCTTGAAACACTGTTAGATTCAAATGATTATCTATCATGATTGATTTATCATCATATTTGATCTAGAAGTGTTAGATGAATATGGCTATACTATAAGTGTTCATGTGGCTAACTTCGGTTAACTATTATTGAGCCAACAGTTATACACGTTTAGGTACGGTTCATCCATATCTAAATATAAGTATATTTCGTTTGTGTATATTAAGCTAATACCATCTATCGACGGAGATTGATTGCTTACTTTCTAAGCAGACTTGGCTTGAATCTTAAATCATGAGTTCATCTAACGGTGAATATCATTTTCTTTGTTACTAAGCTATCTTAGCTTTGATTGTAAGCAATCCTGATTTGAAAGACTATATAAGGGAGAACTCTCGCATATGGGAAACCTAATTCCGACACTGTCGTGTGTCCTAGTTGCAAACTAGAGTCAATTCTCCATTAACCTAGGATTTCCAAAACCATTATTAGGTTAACGACTTGAAGACTTTATTTGGGAGTCGTGAAGCCAGATCCAACTATTTTCTCTGTAGTTGCGTATTCTGATCTTACTTTTTCTATCGTGTTGAGTTTAATTTTCTCTAAGATTTTATCGAGATTTATCTCCTATGGTAAGATATAAAAAGTAATCACAACAGTTCTTCGTCTCAGACTCTCGTGATTCCGCAATATCTTCTTCTGTTAATCAGTTAGGTTATAGTGAGGTGACTAATATTTCTAGGATTCTCTTCGGGAGTATAAGACCGGATTATTAGTTGGGTTTCCTGTACACCTTGATCTTTACCTGACGAAAACAACAACCAGAATAGACTTATCTGTGGAAGACAAATTTGTTTATAAGTTTCGACTTTGGGTCGTAGCAACTCTTAGTTGTGGGTGAGATCAACTAAGAGAATCAAGTGCGCAGATTCCTGCTGGGATTCGAGAGGTGTAAGGAATGCGACTGTACCTTAATCAATGTGAGACTTGGTTAGGGCCCAACTACATTCAGGTCCGAAGTTAACTTGTAGTTGGATAGAGTATGTATCGGCTTAATACAGTGTGGTGTTCAAATATGGACTCGGTCCTGGGGTTTTTCTGCAGTTGCGGTTTCCTCATTAACAAAATTTCTGGTGTCTGTGTTATTTCTTTTCCGCATTACATTTGTTTATATAATTGAAATATCACAGGTTGTGCGTAGTTGAATCATAGTTGATAAATCTGACCTTGTTTGTTGGATAGGACTTGATTGACACTCGGGCATTGTCTTTGGTACCATCCGAGTTATTCTCATAAAAATCAATCTCATAGAATTCTATCTAGTTGATTTACTGATTGTATTGAGAAATAGATAAAGCTCTTTGATATCTTTCTTGATTGAGTCTCACTTTTAAGTAGGTGCTCTCGAAATTATATTGGAGTTTAGTTCATACAGATTTCCGAACGAAATATTGGTTGTGGTTGTTATACCCCCACGTTTCCAGTATCAACATTGCTAGACTTTCTAGTCTAACCTAAATGAAGTTGACTCTAGTATTTAATCAAACGACTCTAGATGAGTTTTGATACTAAAATATGACAACCAAACTTGATATACCAACGCTTGGTGGGTTCAACCGAGCTATGCTCTAACAATATCCCTTTTATCAAAGTGACAACACTCTTATTACATATAGAGCTAAACGAATTACAAAATAACTCATTCTTTATACGCTTGATTCCAAGCTTCAACAACACAATAACCTGCATATATTCAATAAATAAATGCCGTTGTTGACATTTGAATAACAAAAGCTTTTACTCCCCTTAAAGGCAAGCTAGGTAAGTATTTAATCCGAACATCTTTGTTATTCCCCTTTTGTAGTCAGAAATACTACACAACATGATGATATGTTTCTCCCCTTTAGTCTATGATTTACTCTTTCGTTAGACATAACGTTTAAGCACAACTTTACTTTCCTAGTTATTAAAAATCACTTGTTTACTCCATATATTTCTCCCCCTTTTTGTCACAAAAATGAGAAAGGTTCGAGCAAACAAAGGACAAACCGAAAGGATCTTACAGATCTATAAGACTTGTACAACCTATAAGAGTTAAGCACGAAGGTTCCACATACCATTTTAGATAACCAATATTTCAACTGAAACTAAAAAAGTAATTTAGTTTCAATATGCTATCAAGGAAACAATTGCCCGAAGCAATTTTCCATGTAGGCCAACAAATCGACTAAGATACTTAATTCTAATGTTGAACCGATTGCGTATGTACAATCGCTTGTTTCGAGAAGACCAAAATAAAGGTCAGAATTAACTCTATTTCTCTGATCAGGCTCTAATCATTCAAGAGTAGACCTTTCCCTTTAGACAAGACAAACACTAGGTTAGCTAACTAGTTTTTTCTTGTCAAGGCATTCGATTAGACTTGAATAACCGAATCCTCCAATTGATAAGTCTAACTAAGATCAGAACTAACTTAGTTTCTCTTATACGAAATCAAATGGACTAAACAAATGACCCCGTAATTTTGGTAAGCCAAAAACAATAAACACAAACCAAAATAAATTGACTTGTTATTATTTTTCTCAACCGGAAGCAATTGAAACAAATATAAACATTACAACACCGCAATTGTACCGAATTTCGTTAAGCAAAAACACTTGATACCCAACAATAAAGAAGATACCAAATCATAAGCCAAAACATTGACACGGTTTTTCTAACCAGAAATAATTGAATCATATAAAGAAATCCATACACAATAATGGAACATTTTCAATTGTACCGAAGTTTTGTTAAGTAAAAGCAAAATATATGCAATATAAACAGGTTATTCTTGAACAGGAAAAATGATTAACTAACAAATAAAATCGTTACCTCAATTTCCGAAGCCACTTCTCCCCAGAAAGATATATCATTAAGCGCAAGTTCAAATAAGAATTCTCCCTATGTTTGTTGTCATCCTCTCACAAGAACAAAAGAACAACAAAAAAACAACCTTTACCAGATAAAGATTGAATTGTTTTTAACTAATGCGTGCCAATAGCAAAAGTTGAAACCCGAATCACATGTGTTATGCTAAACACAACTTCTGTAAACATAAATTGATGATCAACATATTGTGACTTTTCACATATTAGTTTCAATCGGAACACCTTATGATCATTTGATAAAGCCTACCAACATGGGCTAGAACTTACTCCCGCTAAATAAAAAATCCACACAAATCGTAAGGGATTCACAATATGAGATCGAAAATAAGGTTAATGAAAACCAACATTTATGTCATATATCTAGAGTACTCATACATATACCAAATATTTAGTTTATAGAATATAAACAAACATTAGTATATGTGACTTACATATGAGCTACACCATCAAAACTTTCTTATGATTTTGGTGTAGCAATCATAAAGATATGATCCAAAGATCGGCTGACCTCAAAAGTCACTAACCATAAGGAAGTGAGCCAATATATGAGACTGAAACACAGAAGTTTATCTCATAAACTCAAATGCAATACCCCATAAATATTCAACAGAAAATAAAGTATTTCAATTACCTCAATCTTGTAGGAAATGAAATTACGAAAACAACGCAAAAAAAAATGAGGTCATTCTGAGTTAGGACGAAGAAATTATGAGTAAAAAAGTTTTACACTCCTTTGTATGGATGATGTTATGACTGGTTACACCTTGATCCCTAGGTTAGGTTGTAACCGGATACACCTTGAGTTCCCACACAAAACTGTTTTAGGCCTAACTTTTGCATACGATGTCCGAATTCGGTGATTCTTGGCTCTTTTTAACCGTATAAACAAGAGGTACACATATATAACCTTAGATATCAACACCATAAACTAATAATTACTGTTTCTATCGAAAGAAATTATGGATAGATAAGGTATGAGTAAAGACGAGAAAAATTTCCCTGAAGATGTTAATTAGTCATATAATAACCGAGAGGTCATGTGCTCAGTTTTTATGTACTTCCTCACGTTCAATAAGATTGAGCACAAAGGTGAGCATGCACAATTCAACACAACTAGGTTGTGTTGAGTTGACGCTTGTCTTGTTTGTCACAGGTGACTAAGACAGAATCATCATCCTTGACCTCTTGCTTGGTTTTCTTATTACTCTTGTTCCATCTTTTCTTCTTTGAATTGTGATGAAGAGTGTCATTATCATAATGTGCATTTGTACAAGAAATATTAGACAATATAATGTCTTTCTTTTAGTCTTTCAAGACGATTCTCATAATCATTGTTACCAACAATTATCAAATGAGAATCATTCATGTAACTAACTTTTGGTCTCTCCTTGGATATGGGGGACTTCGTGACCCATTTGTAGATGGGTTTTGCAGGAGTGGATTTCTCCTTAATACCATTAGGACCATTGCCCTTTTGGCTATTTTGCGAATCGACCTTTCTCCAATTTGGAATATCAGATCTTGTCTTCGCATTTACAAAGTCATCTCTCTTTCTATAATTAGGTATTTTATGAGATGACCTTGTCGAGCGATATGCAAAATTTGAACTATCATTATAATAATTCTTTTGCCTAAACTTAGGACAATACCGATCTAAGTTCATTCGAGGAGCAAACTTAGCCAATTCGTTTGATACAAAAGAAATTACATCGTTCATCTTACGAACTTTGCATCCCCATTGCAAGTGTCCTTTATTACCACAAAAATAACAATGCTTAGTAACATGAGGAGCGTGATTTTTAATGTTACCTTTTTGTGGAACCTCTTGCATTGGATTTCAACGAGTTTTTTTTTTTTCTTCTTCTTCTTTGTTCAACGTTGTTGCTTTCTTGACATTAGCAGAAGTTCTCTCTTTGATTTTTGTTCTTGAAGAGTCTGGTTGAACACAATTCTTAGGCTTGACATGCTTTACTTAATTGAAGAAATAAGAACATCTTTGACAACAGTGGAAGCCTCTGGTTGAGAAGAATTCGTAGCTTTGAAAAACTTTACCTCTTTGCTAATATTTGAAGCATCTTTCCCTTATAGCCCAAACCTCGTCTATCACGATGATTTCTACTTGCTTCTAGCATTGAGGTTATACTGTTTGAGTTATCAACGCACTTTTTCAAGATCAAATTTTCTTCTTCCAATTTCTTGATATTATCAAGAGCACCAGTAAGATCGGGAGCCTTAAGGCGTTTTTCTCGAGAGAGATATGTGTTTGTACCCAGAAATATTTCCAGGCACTAAACACGATGATTTTGGTGATGATGAGGAAAACAGGGTTAAAAACATGAAATAAGCATAAAGAAAAGGGACACAGGTTTTACGTGGTTCGGCATGGTTTGCCTACATACACGGATGAATCCCCTTGTGGAGTAATATTTTATTTATCTCATAATTACAATAGTTATTTTTTGTATTCTCTCTCTCAGCTCCCACCCCCTCATCTCTATCAGGACTCCCTATTTATACAGTTCAATCCCTCAGTTCAACCCTAATTTAGTGATAAACTTAAATGGCCATTAATCTACCCATTCATGCCTCCCTGTTTATTTCTGCATGAAACTTCTCATTCATGCCTCCATGTTAAATTCTGCATGAAACTGCTCATTCATGCCTCCCTTTTTAATTCTGCATGAAACTGCTCTTTGCATGCCTCCTGAATTAATTCACATGAAACTGTCTTTGCATGCCTCCTGAATTAATTCGCATGAAACTGTCTTTGCATGCCTCCTGAATTAATTCGCATGAAACTATCTTTGCATGCCTCCTGAATTAATTCGCAAGAAACTGTCTTTGCATGCCTCCTGAACTAATTCTGCGTGCTGGCAGACTGGATTGATGGTTGACAGGCATAATAGGCTGATAGTATGGATGGAGACTGGCTGACAGCGCATCTGGCAACATGGCTGGAAACTGGTTAGCAACACATCTAGCAACATGGATAGAAACTGGTTGGCAGTGCGGCAGAGTACTTGGATGGAAATTGGTTAGAAGCACTGCTGGCAACATGACTGAAAATTGGCTAGAGGTCCGACGTACAACCTGACTTTGACAGTCGACCAACGGTTGACTTTGACTGTTGACCGAGCATTGAGTTTGACCATTGACCGGTCATTGTAATACTGGGCAGGCTGGTGGGCTACTTCGGTTGACTGGTTAGCGGGTGGTGGGCCGGGGAAAGTGTATAAAATTGAAGAGCAATGAAAACGGGCCTACAGTAATACCGCAAGTGCACGGTCGTCGGTTGTAGCTCGTGCAAGTACGGGTCGATCCACAGAGACTAGGTGTGTTTGGAGTTTTCTAGCTATTTTGGGCTCTAAATTGTTGTTGGGCTTTGAGTACAAATGGATTTTGGTAACCCATGGGTTATGATTGTGCTTTGGGCCTTTGAGTTCTTTGGGAATGAACTGGGCTTTAGCTTTAGCCTATCAGTAAACTAGGCTTTTAGAGAGAACTGTGGACTGGGCTTAACAGTTCACTTGTGAACTGGGCTTGGTAACAGTGAACTGGGCCTTTGCTTGGAAAGTGAACTGTTACAGTGGGCTTGTGCTGTGAGCCAAGCTCAGTTGCAGCAGCAGTGGTGGAAACCAGGTTGCAGCAGCAGTGGTGGCTGGCACAGCAGGAGCAGAAGCAGTGCACAGCAGCAGATGCTCAGCAGGGAAAGGGAGAGCAGCAGTGGCTTCAGCAGTGCACTTAGGCCACAGTGAGATTCAATGGACTAATGGGGAGCAAAACAGAGAAACTATAAGAGAAAAAGATAGCAAAAGAAAGAGAATAAAAGAGAACACAGACAGAGATGAGGAACAGGGAAGAATAGGGAACAATAACTAAAGGATTAACAATGGCAGTGAAACAAACTAACAATGATCATGGGAAAGAAGCAAAAATCAGTGGCAATGAGGCACAAAGGCAGTTAGCCTAAGGCAAGGGAGCAGCAATGAAACAAATGGTAACAGTGGCATTTAACAGGAAACAAAATCAAATAAACCAAGGCTGTTAGCCAAGGGCAGGGAGGAGAAAAAGTAACAAAGCAAAGCCAAGGCATTCATCTAGAGTGGGAAGAGAACCAGCTTGCTCACAGTCACTAGTGAGCACTAGTTTCTCCCCACTGCTCAATCAACTCAATGCTCTAAGGCTCTAACCTAGCATTGACACAAAACAGTAAACTAATCCTAACATTTGAGAAGCTAACAGTTGACAAAACAAGAGAGCCTAGGCATACAACTAGAGTGGGAAGAGAACCAGTTTGCTCACAGTCACTAGTGAGCACTAGTTTCTCCCCACTGCTCAATCAATACAATGCCTCAAAGCTAAACTTCTACCACTAACAGTGAACAAAACATGAATTTAAACAAGACAATAGAACATGGACTAGACATTTAAAACAAAATCACAGGGACTGAAATGAAACATGAACTGGAATTAAACATAACCAAGCATGGAATTGATCAAAACAAAAAGGAAACAGGGTATTGATTTAAACTTAACAAGAACAGTGGCACTAAAACATGAATCACAAAACAGGCACAATGCTAACAAACATGAACTGAAACAGTGAACATTAAACAAAGCATTTGAACACAATTACTGAATTGAAACACTAAAAGTAAACTAACATAGATTAACAAATTAAATTAAACTAACACAGACTAAAATTTAATTTCGAATTGAAAATGCAAATTAAGCTAACTTAAACTAAAACTGAATTGAAACATGCAATGATATAAATTAAAAAACACACATAAATTGAAAGTAAAATTGAAATTTAAAACTGAAATTAGAAACAAGAACCCTAAATTGATTTGGAATTTGAAATTAGAAATTAGAAGTGAACCTAACCCAAATTGGGTGGTTACTTGGCTAGTCCAAGAACACCTTTTACATTCCTTGCAACTTGCCTTTTATAGCTTTTCAAAAAGCCCTAATTTTGTGAAACCCTAAAATTCGAAAACCTAAATTTTTAATTGAAAAAATTCCTTACTGTTCTCGCGATTTTGATGTCGACCCATGCTTTATCTTCTCTTCCTCCTGCTCCTGCTACGTTTCTAGCTTCATAGCCATCAACCTAGTTCGTTATTTTCACACGCCAACAGTGAGAAGAGGGGCGTGAAATCGACGAACTCGACTGATAGCTAGTAGGGGAGGTCAGTGGTGATGATGGGTTTTAGTTGTTAGGGTTGTAGGGTGGCTGTGGTGGCTGTTAAGGGCGGAGAAGGTGGTGGCAGGGAGTAGGTGGATCTGTTGCAGAGGGATGGGGGAGAAGATGGAGAAGAAGGTGGTCGATGGAAAATTGGGTAAGGTCTGTTTGGCTGACGGGTATAGGTGTTAGGTGCTCGGGTGTTGGGCGGTTGTAGCAAATTGGATGAACAGCGAGGATGAGCCGTGGGATGTGGAGATGATGGATCGATCTGACGACGAGATGGAAGGAAGCGAGGAGAGACCGTTGGATGCGGAAGTACAACGAAACTGACGGCTCAAGATGGAGTTAGGTGCTATAGTGTTTTTCAGGATCTTCAGATTTTGATGCACTATGATGAAGCGACCGTACGATGCTGAGATGATCCAATCCGACGGATGAATATGAAGGCGGGTATGGATATTGGAAATGGGTTTGGGTGAGGGTTTTGGGCCTTGGGTATGCCAAGCTCATATCTTCTTTAAGAACAATTCTTCCTCTTCAAGCCCATTTCTAGCCTTTTGGTCTTGCGCACAACATTCCTCGCGGCTTCCTTGTGTGATTCCTCTTGGCTTCCACCACTTTTCTGCCCTTTTTGCTCCGCTATTCATCCAAACTTTATTTATTACCTAAAAATGCAAAATTAGTTAATAAAAATATTTATTCTTGAAAACAAAGAAAATACAGAATATGGGATAAAATGTAGAATTAATGCACAAAAGATGAGTTAAATGCCAACAAAAAGATATAGAAATATGCACTTTTTAGGACTCATCAAATACCCCCAAACCTGAATTTTACTTGTCCTCAAGTAAAACAAAACTAAGGAAATCCTACCTATACCACTGTCGCTGGTTTCTCGAATGCATTTAGCATATGCACTAAGCCTTTTAAACCACTAAGTGTCCCTAGTGGACGAGTGAAGTCTCGTGAAGGTTTGCTTAGAACGTACCTACAAAGTTCTAGGTCAAAATATAAGCTCAGATTCCATCAAATGTGACATGTGCAAGACAGTTTAAGCTCACAGCAAAATGGAGATGTCAATCTAGCTATCAAAGGCACAATCCTAGCACTGATAACAAAAAAAGACATGTGATAAGAGTGTAAAGTGTATCTACACATGTGTCTAGAATGACCTGAAGTTATGACTACTAATCACCAAGAGATAGTTTTTAGGCTAAGAACCGAATTCTAAGCCAAGCTAGCTGTCCGGCTTTACGAGAATTGTGAATGTTCACCCAATGAGTTGGTGATATTTCAGTTTACCCGCGTTATACATCGATGGCTGCACCCTCCTTGCTTATTACAAGACTATTTACAACAAAAAGATGACTCTTTACATGACTCTTATTTACATTGATTACTCTCTTTTATTTTTGGAACAAGAGAGAACTATTGTCTTTAACATGACAAAACATGGAATAAATAAATACTTGATTTTTTTTTTATTTTTTTTTCTTTTTTTTCTGATATTTTTTCTGATTTTTTTTTTTTTTTTTTGTAAGAAATAACTTTGATCTTTACAACATAGTGACACTTTTGATACATGAACAAAAAGAAAAACATAATTACATGACTCTTAGCAAGAGGTGGCCCTTATCGAATGCATCCGGTCAAATTCTATGGTTGCTTTTCTTAACGTAACCTCCAACTTCTATCCCAGCCAACCAAAGAACAAGCTAGTCAAGTCTCATTCAGTATTCTAAAGTGATTGGCAATCTAACTTCCTATCAAACACCTTGAAGATCGAGGCTATACATGTATTGGTAGATCGTGCGCGTGCAAATTTCTTATCACTATGTGAATTGTGCTAGAATCAGGGTGCCTAAATATCTAGACTAAGACTCCTAATAATTACATATTTGCACAAGAGTCAACATTTCAAGGTAAATGAGCTCCATTTTTATGTTTTTTTCAATTTTTTATTTTTTTATTTTGATTTTTTTCATTTTTTTCAAAAAGAAGGAGTTCTTGTTTTCAATTATGGCATATTATCAAAGTATCTACTTTTCACCCCCAAACCTAAACTAAACATTGTCCTCAATGTTTCAAAATATGAACAAAATTATAATACAACATATGAAGAGGATCATGTTGAGTAGAGAAAAAGGAAAGAGAATACCCGATTTCGGCGAAAGCAATATTAGAACTCCTTTATTTAAGGCAAGAATCCAACATATGTCAGCCGAGATCATATTGGATTAGCAAAATATATACAAAAGGAACAAAAAGGTTTTTAAGAAATTTTATCTACTGGATTATATACAAAAATTCACCATACACTAACAATCTAAAGAATTGAGGATCAACCCAAAAGACAAAGTGTAGAGGTTTCAACAGCTTCACACAATAATAATATTGTATGCATGCAAGTGAAGCTGTGAAACAAAATGAGCTACCCCCAAACCTGGATTTTTCAACGGATAAAATTTTGGAAACAAAATCTCGCAGTTTTGGGGGTTCATCATGCACAAGGTCTAGCTCGAAATGAACTGTGCTAGGGACGGGCAAACATGCTAATTCCAACTGTGGCTCCTAAAAGATATTATATTTAGAGCAACGGCGCCAAAAACTTTCCCCGGCAACGGCGCCAAAAACTTGGTCTAGTTCATCATGCACAAGGTCTAGTTCATCATGTAGGCCCGTTTTCATTGCTCTTCAATTTTATACACTTTCCCCGGCAACGGCGCCAAAAACTTGGTGGGCCCGGGAAAGTGTATAAAATTGAAGAGCAATGAAAACGGGCCTACAGTAATACCGCAAGTGCACGGTCGTCGGTTGTAGCTCGTGCAAGTACGGGTCGATCCACAGAGACTAGGTGTGTTTGGAGTTTTCTAGCTATTTTGGGCTCTAAATTGTTGTTGGGCTTTGAGTACAAATGGATTTTGGTAACCAATGGGTTATGATTGTGCTTTGGGCCTTTGAGTTCTTTGGGAATGAACTGGGCTTTAGCTTTAGCCTATCAGTAAACTAGGCTTTTGGAGAGAACTGTGGACTGGGCTTAACAGTTCACTTGTGAACTGGGCTTGGTAACAGTGAACTGGGCCTTTGCTTGGAAAGTGAACTGTTACAGTGGGCTTGTGCTATGAGCCAAGCTCAGTTGCAGCAGCAGTGGTGGAAACCAGGTTGCAGCAGCAGTGGTGGCTGGCACAGCAGGAGCAGAAGCAGTGCACAACAGCAGATGCTCAGCAGGGAAAGGGAGAGCAGCAGTGGATTCAGCAGTGCACTTAGGCCACAGTGAGCTTCAATGGACTAATGGGGAGCAAAACAGAGAAACTAGAAGAGCAAAAGATAGCAAAAGAAAGAGAATAAAAGAGAACACAGACAGAGATGAGGAACAGGGAAGAATAGGGAACAATAACTAAAGGATTAACAATGGCAGTGAAACAAACTAACAATGATCATGGGAAAGAAGCAAAAATCAGTGGCAATGAGGCACAAAGGCAGTTAGCCTAAGGCAAGGGAGCAGCAATGAAACAAATGGTAACAGTGGCATTTAACAGGAAACAAAATCAAATAAACCAAGGCTGTTAGCCAAGGGCAGGGAGGAGAAGAAGTAACAAAGCAAAGCCAAGGCATTCATCTAGAGTGGGAAGAGAACCAGCTTGCTCACAGTCACTAGTGAGCACTAGTTTCTCCCCACTGCTCAATCAACTCAATGCTTTAAGGCTCTAACCTAGCATTGACGCAAAACAGTAAACTAATCCTAACATTTGAGAAGCTAACAGTTGACAAAACAAGAGAGCCTAGGCATACAACTAGAGTGGGAAGAGAACCAGTTTGCTCACAGTCACTAGTGAGCACTAGTTTCTCCCCACTGCTCAATCAATACAATGCCTCAAAGCTAAACTTCTACCACTAACAGTGAACAAAACATGAATTTAAACAAGACAATAGAACATGGACTAGACATTTAAAACAAAATCACAGGGACTGAAATGAAACATGAACTGGAATTAAACATAACCATGCATGGAATTGATCAAAACAAAAAGGAAACAGGGTATTGATTTAAACTTAACAAGAACAGTGGCACTAAAACATGAATCACAAAACAGGCACAATGCTAACAAACATGAACTGAAACAGTGAACATTAAACAAAGCATTTGAACACAATTACTGAATTGAAACACTAAAAGTAAACTAACATAGATTAACAAATTAAATTAAACTAACACAGACTAAAATTTAATTTCGAATTGAAAATGCAAATTAAGCTAACTTAAACTAAAACTGAATTGAAACATGCAATGATATAAATTAAACAACACACATAAATTGAAAGTAAAATTGAAATTTAAAACTGAAATTAGAAACAAGAACCCTAAATTGATTTGGAATTTGAAATTAGAAATTAGAAGTGAACCTAACCCAAATTGGGTGGTTACTTGGCTAGTCCAAGAACACCTTTTACATTCCTTGCAACTTGCCTTTTATAGCTTTTCAAAAAGCCCTAATTTTGTGAAACCCTAAAATTCGAAAACCTAAATTTTTAATTGAAAAAATTCCTTACTGTTCTCGCGATTTTGATGTCGACCCATGCTTTATCTTCTCTTCCTCCTGCTCCTGCTACGTTTCTAGCTTCATAGCCATCAACCTAGTTCGTCATTTTCACACGCCAACAGTGAGAAGAGGGGCGTGAAATCGACGAACTCGACTGATAGCTAGTAGGGGAGGTCAGTAGTGATGATGGGTTTTAGTTGTTAGGGTTGTAGGGTGGCTGTGGTGGCTGGTAAGGGCGGAGAAGGTGGTGGCAGGGAGTAGGTGGATCTGTTGCAGAGGGATGGGGGAGAAGATGGAGAAGAAGGTGGTCGATGGAAAATTGGGTAAGGTCTGTTTGGCTGACGGGTATAGGTGTTAGGTGCTCGGGTGTTGGGCGGTTGTAGCAAATTGGATGAACAGCGAGGATGAGCCGTGGGATGTGGAGATGATGGATCGATCTGACGACGAGATGGAAGGAAGCGAGGAGCGACCGTTGGATGCGGAAGTACAACGAAACTGACGGCTCAAGATGGAGTTAGGTGCTATAGTGTTTTTCAGGATCTTCAGATTTTGATGCACTATGATGAAGCGACCGTACGATGCTGAGATGATCCAATCCGACGGCTGAATATGAAGGCGGGTATGGATATTGGAAATGGGTTTGGGTGAGGGCTTTGGGCCTTGGGTATGCCAAGCTCATATCTTCTTTAAGAACAATTCTTCCTCTTCAAGCCCATTTCTAGCCTTTTGGTCTTGCGCACAACATTCCTCGCGGCTTCCTTGTGTGATTCCTCTTGGCTTCCACCACTTTTCTGCTCTTTTTGCTCCGCTATTCATCCAAACTTTATTTATTACCTAAAAATGCAAAATTAGTTAATAAAAATATTTATTCTTGAAAACAAAGAAAATACAGAATATGGGATAAAATGTAGAATTAATGCACAAAAGATGAGTTAAATGCCAACAAAAAGATATAGAAATATGCACTTTTTAGGACTCATCAGCGGGCCTGGATGACAGCTGAACAGTGGCCTTGGCAACAT
Source organism: Papaver somniferum (assembly GCF_003573695.1). Taxonomy (NCBI): domain Eukaryota; kingdom Viridiplantae; phylum Streptophyta; class Magnoliopsida; order Ranunculales; family Papaveraceae; genus Papaver; species Papaver somniferum. The sequence continues at coordinate 179,537,303 of NC_039358.1, forward strand.
TCTGGCCCTATATGTGGCAATTTTACTCACAAACATCGCCCCCTCTTAACCTCCAACTTGTTGCGGGGTTAAGAAGTTAGTTTTCCATTTTGTATTCACAGACTAAGATAAAATTCACCTTCAAGTGTGGATTATTGTCGTCTGAAGTAAATGACAACTTTCCTTGTTCGTTTGCGGAAATCAAGACGCCCCCAAGAGTAAATTACTGTTGTTGAAGCGCAAAGAAGACTGCCTTCGTTGATTGTGGAAATCATAATCAGGTCGCCCCCAAGTGAGGCTATTGCGATTGGAAGATCGGTGGGAAACGGTTGAGTATGAACAACTGTTGTATGCAAAAACAGGACTGAAAGCTATACTGGCTGCAATGGAAGCGTGATGTTGTACAAGAGTGGTATTGAAAGTCAGCTGTAACTGTTGATGTAAAAATGAACTGTGGTAGTTGCGTAGAACTTGACTAGTAACTGTTGTTTGGAAAACATGAGTTATATTTGACGTCACTCGGCTGGAATCTGTGTGAGTTGTTGTTGTAAACGAAATTTGAATTTGCAGACTGTCAGTAATTTCCGACCAAACTAGGTTGTAGTAGATGTTGGTATTAAGCTGCTACCAATTACGGACTGAGCCGCGGTAGTTGCGAGCGAAAGGGTGTGATCCTTTAGTAGTTAAGATGGTAACAGATTTTGTGTGTTGTTGGACCTCCAATGGTCTTGGCTGTGCTACTGGATGTGACGTCTATCTTTATATATCTTCAATAGTTATATGAATCAGGATAGCAACAGCGATGTCGACTAGATCACAATATTTGCTGCGGAACTAGATTGCAGTAGTTGAGGTAAACTGGACTGCGACGGCCACAGAAAAAACTGTCCTCTGCAGTAACGAGCAAAACTGGATAGTAACACCATTGAGCAAAGCTGATCTGCAGCAGCTGCGATCAGCTGGACTGCAGGAGCTGCGAACAGAACTGGACTACAACAGTTCGATCAACTTGAGTGTAGAAGTTATTAATGTTACTGCTTGAAATAATTACATCAAAATATTAGGGTGTATGATCGCCCCCTCTTAATCCTGTAACTCGTTGGAGGATTAAGAAGTTCGGATTACCTTTTGTTTCGATTTCCAGTAGATGAACTTCTCATTGTATTCAGGTGCCACGTAACTCGCCCCCAAGCGTGTGGAGTGTTACAAAGCTTGCCCCAAGAAAGTTACTTTAGACCATAAGGTGTTACATATCTCTCCCCCAAGTGATGGTCACCCACGTTGAAGTGATATGCAACTCGCCCCCAGAAGATAATAATTGTCATGCTGCTCAATGCTCGCACAAGGGTACACAACCTTGCTGCATCTTTCTCGCGCATGGAATGAGGTTGAAAGTTTTTCTGCTATCTGGAATTCGCACAGGGGGACAATCCCACTATTCCAGATTCACACAGAATTGAGATGTGTGCATCTCCTCATGCCTTGGCATGTGAAAATGCTCGCCACATTGTAAGTGTACTAGTGAACAAAAGTATGTATGATTATATGAAATGATAAAAAGATTCGAAAATATTGAAATTGTTCACGCACCGTATTAAAAATGTTATTGCGACTTCGTTTATGAGGTGATTTGGATGTCCGCTGTCTATGTTGATGTTTTCCAGCGGCGATGACTATTGTAATTGCCTTATCGTCTCGACTTGACTCATCAACTAGATTTGTCTGCGGGACTGGAATGCACTAGTTGAATCAAAAACTTGATTGAAGAAAGTTTCCATGGAACTGTATTTCAGCAGCTGCGATCAGCTGAACTGTAACAGTTATAAGTAAAACTGGACTAAAGCAGTTGCTGAGAAACTGAACTATAGAAGTTCGATCATATTGGATTGAAGCAGCTGTGAGGACTGTACTGAAACAATTTTGAGGAAAACTGGACTACAGCAGTTCGATCAACTAGACTGTACTAATTATACGAAAAAGGACTGCGGCAACTCGATCAACTGGACTGCAGTATTTGCTGAGGAACTGGACTACAACAACTCGATCAACTGTAGCAGTTATGATCATCACTGAAAAATAATAATTTTTCTTTGAACGTTGAAATTCCTCCCACATGTTGTTGGAAATTTACATGCGCTCGCAACGAGCCGGAAATTGCTCAATTCAGACATACGATGAAGAAGTTATAGAACAAACAAATTTGCATGTGAAGTAAGTCGAGAAATAGATTGTTGTTGGGGAAGGAGCAGCTGATGTGGCGCAACTTCTACTAATAAGATGGCAAGTTGCTAATGTGGCAACTTGTATGGAAGGAATTAGCTGACGTGGCACCCGGTTGAAGACGCGGTATTAACATGTTGATGACATGATCCATTTTTCAATGACTTTGCTCGGTGAGCGCCTTGCTCCAAAAATGTAGATGATGTGGTTGGTCCAAAAATATTCTCCTCAAATTGTAGAAATTTTATCTTCATGATGTTGGATATCCAGATACGATCACAATGAGCCAAAAATCATCCAATTCGGACGTCATATGAAGTAGATATCAAAGAAATAAGATCGACCACCAAGCCCAAGAATTAGTGTAAAATATCAAGTCCAAGAAGTGGTGAAAAATGTCAAGCCCAAGAAGGGAAATTTGCTCAAGCCCACAGAGGGGCGTACAAATCCGCAAGCCAAATGAACGTGGGCTGAAAAATCCAGGAACCAACGGCTCAACTCGGCTAGCTCAGAGAGCCAACTCGGTTCAACTAGGTGGGTGTAAACATCCTCTAGTGTAAATGATCGGGGTGTAAACATCCGGGGGCCACGAGCTTAACTTGCTCCGAGATGCACGAAATCAGGGCCATGGGATTAACTTGTGCCGCGAAACACTGAATCAGAACGTATTGGCCGGCCGTGGTAGGCCGCCGGTGACCTGCAGCTGCAACTGTTGCCGGAGAGGATAACGTTGCCGCGGAAGATGACGATGCCGGAAAAGACGACCATTGCTAGAGAAGGTGACCGGCGTCGGCAATCTACTGCTGTTGTCGACGATGACGTCACAGTGACGTCATGACGGAAAACTAACAGCGTCTATGTACGGTAACAGAATATTCTGAACATATATTAAGCCCGTTAACGGAATATTCCTGGTATATGCTGACGGTGTTTGTTACCGTGAAGGAATATTCTATCAGAATCATCATCTGCTGACGTCAGTGTCCAGTCAGCTGCTGACCGTGCTCATGCTGACGAGTGTCAGTCTCTGGTTGGTCAGTCCTGATGACGTGGCAAAGTGACGTGTCATACTGATGACATGGCAACCCTCGGTCGGTAGAAAATCACTGAAGTATTAATGATGCTGACGTGGCGTCCTGCTGACGTGGCAGTCGCTGGTTGGCCAACCCTTGGGACGTGGCCCGCTGACGTGGCAGTCGCCGGTTAACCAACCCATGTGATGTGGCATGCTGACACTACTTTTGCTGATGTCATGCTGACGCCATCTTTCGCTGACACCTGATGACGTCACGCTGATGTCATTGCCTGCAGACAATGAAGTGGGTGATGAAGACCTTAACGTGGGTGACGGATACCCTGACGTGGGTGATGGGAACTTAAGGTAGGTGAACGAAACCCTGAAGAGGGTGAACAGTGTTGGCTGCCGTTTTTTTTTTTTTTGAAACTTTTCGCGACGCTTTCTTACAATTGTGATCTTTGCCTTCGGACTTTTGTGACAGATTTTCTGAACTGTTGTCTTTTCCTTCAAAGCTTTTTTTTCTTGAATTTTCAGCAACAGTTTTCTAATACTGTTATTGTTTCTCACAAACTTTTCTGCAATAGTTTCTTGTTTTCTTCTTTTTTCTTGGACTTTTAGCAACGGTTCTGGGGACTGTTGCCGTTTCTCATAGACTTTTCCGCCACCGTTTTCGCTACACTTTTGTGATGCGGTTTTCAAGCGCCTAGAGATGTAGGCAACTTGACAACCCTGCGATCATGACAGTAGTGATTTTGACATACTACAAACTCGAACATGTGGAATTGCGTTATTTGGGAAGCAAATTCTTCGAACTTTGGACTTGAACATGCTGCGGATCGAACATCCAATCAACAATTCTAATGAATTTTGTGGCGGTCCAATTCTGGTGGCTCATGAAGGCGATAATTTCAGCAAATCTCAAACTGCGAAGCTGGACTATAGGAGTCGCAATCAGCTGGACTACAGTAACTGCGATTAACTGGACTACAGCAGCTGCGGTCATCTTGACTGTAGTGATTTCGATCAGAATTGGACTGCAGCAGTTTCGATCAACTGGACTGCAGCATTAATTGTTGAAGGCATCCAAACTGGAAATTTCTGGATGCTTTTCAAGAGTTTTTTTTAGGGTTTTCTCCTTGTTTTAACAGCAATTTCAAGGATCCTTGGCGGAAATTGCAACGAACTTTGGACCCTATCATGTTACGGATCGAACACCCTGCAACAATTTTGATGATGTTTTTACGTCATCATTTTTTTTTTTGCGGAACGAACGTCCGGGCAACAATCTCATCATTCTTTGTAGCGATGCAGTTTCAACGTAATTCCAGAGGTAACAGCTTCAGCAAACCTCGAACTGCGAATCTGAATTGCAGCAGTTGCGATTAACTGAACTGCAATATCTGCGATTATATAGTCTGCAGCAGCTGCGATCAGCTGGACTGCAGTAGTTGTGATTAAACTGGACTGCAACAGTTACGATCAACTGGACTGCAGCAGTGATTTTTTCAAGATATTCAAACTGCTTTTTAACGGACACGATTTTGAAGTATTCTGTACTAATTTTCTCAATGGGAATACATGATTCCTTTTCTCGTATTCCCCTTAGTCGGTGCCAATGTTTATACCCAGAAATATTTTCAGGGACTAAACACGATGATTTTGGTGATGATGAGGAAAACAGGGTTAAAAACATGAAATAAGCATAAAGAAAAGAGACACAGGTTTTACATGGTTCGGCATGGTTTGCCTACATCCACGGATGAATCCCCTTGGGGAGTAATATTTTATTTATCTTAGAATTACAATGGGTTTTTTTTGGTATTCTCTCTCTCAGCTCCCACCCCCTCGTCTCTATCAAGACTCCCTATTTATACAGTTCAATCCCTCAGTTCAACCCTAATTTAGTGATAAACTTAGATGGCCATTAATATCCCCATTCATTCCTCCCTGTTTAATTCTTCAAGAAACTGCTCATTCATGCCTCCATGTTAAATTCTGCATGAAACTGCTCATTCATGCCTCCCTGTTTAATTCTGCATGAAACTGCTCTTTGCATGCCTCCTGAATTAATTCGCATGAAACTGTCTTTGCATGCCTCCTGAATTAATTCGCATGAAACTGTCTTTGCATGCCTCCTGAATTAATTCTGCATGCTGGCAGACTGGATTGATGGTTGACAGGCATAATGGGCTGGTAGTATGGATGGAGACTGGCTGACAGCGCATCTGGCAACATGGCTGGAAACTGGTTAGCAGCACATCTAGCAGCATGGCTAGAAACTGGTTGGCAGTGCAGCAGAGTACTTGGATGGAAATTGGTTAGCAGCACTGCTGGCAACATGACTGAAAATTAGCTAGAAGTGCGACGTACAACCTGACTTTGACAGTCGACCAACTGTTGACTTTGACCGTTGACCGATCGTTGACTTTGACCATTGACCGGTCATTGTAATACTGGGCAGGCTGGTGGGCTACTTCGGTTGACTGGTTAGCGGGACTGGATGACAGCTGAACAGTGGCCCAGGAAACATTCTGGCCCTATATGTGGCAATTTTACTCATTGTACAAACATCGCCCCCTCTTAACCTCCAACTTGTTGCAGGGTTAAGAAGTTAGTTTTCCATTTTGTATTAACAAACTAAGCGCCTTCAAGTGTGGATTATTGTCGTTTGAAGTAAATGACAACTTTCCTTGTTTGTTTGCGGAAATCAAGACGCCCCCAAGAGTAAATTACTGTTGTTGAAGAGCAAAGAAAACTGCCTTCGTTGATTGTGGAAATCGTAATCAAGTCGTCCCCAAGTGAGGCTATTGCGTTTGGAAGATCGGCGGGAAACAGTTGAGTATGAATAATTGTTGTATGCAAAAACAGGACTGAAGGGTGAACTGGACTGCAACGGAAGCGTGATGCTGGACAGAAGTTGTGTTGAAAGTCAGTTGTAATTGTTGATGTAAAACTGAACTGTGGTAGTTGCGTAGAACTTGACTAGTAATTGTTGTTTGGAAAAGATGAGTTATATTTGACGTCACTCGGCTGGAATTTGTGTGAGCTATTGTTGTAAACGAAATTTGAATTTGCAGACTGTCAGTAATTTCCGACCAAACTAGGTAGTAGTAGCTGTTGGTATTAAGCTGCTGTCAATTACGGACTGAGCCGCGGTAGTTGCGAGCGAAGGGGTGTGATCCTTTAGTAGTTGAGATGGTAACAAATTTTGTGTGTTGTTGGACCTCCAATGGTCTTGGATGTGCTACTGAATGTGACATCGATCTTTATATGTCTTCAATAGTTATATGAATCAGGATAGCATCAACGATGTCGACTAGATCACAATAGTTGTTGCGGAACTGGATTGCAGTGATTGAGGTAAACTGAACTACGACGACCACTGAAAAAACTGTCCTCTGCAGTAACGAGCAAAACTGGGTAGTAACAACATTGAGCAAAGTTGGTCTGCAGCAGCTGCGATCAGCTGGACTGCAGGAGCTGCGAATAGATTTGGACTACAACAGTTCGATCAACTTAAGTGTAGAAGTTATTAATGTTACTGCTTGAAATAATTACATCAAAATATTAGGGTGTATACTCAATACAAAATTACACATAAATTCTTAACCCCCAGCAAGTTAATAGATCAAAAATCATGCAAAAATCATGCAATCTCTGCATATTGCGGTAATCATTAATGGATCCAGGGAGGAAATACTAAACGCGTTCGGAGTCAGGGTGATGCCACTCGCATGATTCGATTAAAATCGGTGGAAATCACATTGTTTTAGGATGCTCAAAGCACACTGGCTGCAGCAGCAACCGAGTTCGTAAACGAGATCAACATAGCAACAGGCATCAGAAACATTCAGCTCGTACCAGCAACTTGCATAACACACACTTTCAGCAAATCTGCATTGTCTCCATCTTGGGACTCATCCATCTGACAATCAACAGCAAGCATTTTATTAGATTTAGACATGTTACCAATGCTTGTCACTACCCAGCCTTCATCGTAAGAAGAGAAGGAATAACTCGATTCATATTCTGGGTGTCTGGATGTTAAGCGAACCAGCTTCGAGGATTTGAGATCTCTTGCAGCACTGTTCTTGTTAAACTTAGATATTGCTTTCCGATTGAAGTGAACCTGCAATATTTTCTCCAACACACGCAAAAAGAGATAAGCATACGTTTCTATCCTCAATCTCATTAAATTATTTTTGATTTAATTCTATGAATTAATGCATACATTTCTATCCTTAAATCTCATTAAATTACTTTTGATTTAATTCCATGAACTAAAGCATACTTTCCTTAAATTTCTCTAAATTATTTTTAATTTAATTTCCTAAATTAAAGCATACGTTTCTTTCCTTAGTGAAATCCAAAAAGCATCAGGATGAAACGCTTCATATGCTTCATATCATTATTATAATTCCAAGCAATTTGCTCAGCACAAGAGGAGTTAGTGGCGTTGGTAAAATCCCGCATGCAGCGATGTCGTAATTGGAAGGTATTACAAAAGTTGGCATTATGTTCGTGAAAGAAGTCTTGTTTGTCTTCAATAGCGGATCCAGCTTCATGTAGTTCGGAAGATAAACATGAAGGTTCAAGCATAAACCCTATGCTCTCTGATTGGGTTGGGTCCGAGAAGGTCGAGTTCCACAATTTTCCGAAGATCTCCTGGATTTTTTTTTTTAAAAAAAAAGAGTTCTCGTACACATAAATAAAACAAACCTTTTGTTTGTCCTTCTCATCTTGCTTTTAATCTAAAGGGGTGATAACTCAAGGGACTCGCTTTCTAGTTCGTGTTGATGGTGGTGGAAGGAGAAACGCATATTAATGTGAGATAAAACTATGGTATGGGGCAAAAGCCTCTCAATCATGTTCGTCATAGGATCCAATTATTAAAATTGTGGAACAAAGCCCCAGCAACCTCCCTTCGAGATCGGAAGGGCGGCGGACGAAGCTCGCAAAACTCAACTATGAATTCATAGCGACTATATCATGCACGAATTTGGTAATTACTGCAAAAAAAAAAAAAATCATCAGGAGACTCACTCCTAAACCAGTAACACCGGCTGCAGCTAACAAGTTCGCGACGAGACCAAACATCATTAAGCTTCGGAAGCATTCAGCCCATACCAATATATATGATCAGCTCGGATAGCTCACTTAAAAGAGCCGTGCACATCGATAGCACACTAAGCTAAAAGGAAGAAACACGTTGATGCGGTAAAGAAACCAGTTCTACCTTCAGCCAGAGGCATACCTCAAAGATAGATGATGCAAGGTTCCAACATCAAACTCAATACGCTGCTATGCGAAGGATAAATGGACTTATATATGCTGTTCACCAGATAAAGAAGTCCAGCAGCTAGTGATCGTCATATACCAATAACTAAAGGAGTAAAGATATGACCTGCTAACATTCCTCTTCTCCAACGTGGCAATTCTGGGTTGCGCATCCTCTTTCTTCTATTTATATATTTTGATTATGCACGGTGACCATATATATTATCCAGTAACCGTGGTACGTGTCTTTTTAAAAATACATAAATAGCAAGGTCTAATATTGATAGCTTCAATTCCACCATAATTTGGTTAACTCATATAGGATCTAACTACACCAGCTGTTTAAGATTTTCTGCATCTCTTCGTACTCTTGTCAAGTATGTTTATACTACACTTAGCTTTCACAATACTTCTATTAAAGTAACAAAGAGCTACTAAACGTTTTAGTATGGCTGCACGTGTTAATTATACTCCTACTTGTAGCCATATATGAAATCCTAACAACCTGGATGCTGCCATGTTAGATTTTCCATTTGCAATCACTTGATTTTGGTCAATTTTGCAATCGTTATATTTGACTGAATTGTATGTCAGTTAGCCAAGTGTTAGTCTTACATAATTTCAATGTTTGGACCTGACATTTCAGTGAGAAACAGACTACACCAGGTCGGCATCTTTTCTTCATATCAAGGTCGACGCTTACTTGTCATGGCGGTAGCCTCACCTGCACTTTTGATACCGAACTCACCTTAACGCACAAAGGCTTTATGAGGAGCTCGAAAAAAGAGGGTGCAGCGCCCATTGGAACCAAGAGTAATACCAAAAGGGGTTTTGTATAACAGCCTTAATCTATTCACTCCTATTAACTAATCACTCTTATATGCTGACGATTTTAGTTATCAAGCTATAATAATACTCGTTTGAAATGCATCTATTCAGCATTGGAGTCTCAAGCTATCCGGCGGTCCGTTCTCGGAAACCCAAGTCCGACGGTCCGCGCCTGGATACTCATGTGGCGAGCATCTTTGCATGCGATGGCATGTGAGAATGCACACATTTTAATTCTGTGCGCATCTTGAATAGTAGGATTGGCCCCCTGCGCGAATTCAACATAGCAGAAAACTTTATTCCTCTTTCCATGCACGAGCGAGATGCAGTAAGGAAGTGCACCCTTGCGCGAGCATTAAGCAGCATGACACTCACGATTTGCTGGGGGCGAGTTACATATCATCTCAACCGCCACCACCACTTGGGGGCGAGATATATAACACTTCGGCATAAGAAAACAATCATATCGAAAGTTCGTTTAAGCTTTCATAGCTAAGTTCGTTAAGTTGTGTTGATTTTTTATCCACAACATGATCGAGTTCGATGTAGCTTTTATAGCCAAGTTCGTGGAAGTTGTGTAGATTTTTTATCCACAACATGATCGAGTTCGATGTAGCTTTTATAGCTAAGTTCGAAGTTGTGTAGATTTTTTATCCACAACATGATCGAGTTCGATGTAGCTTTTATAGCTAAGTTCGTGGAAGTTGTGTTGAGTTCGACGTTCGTTTAAGCTTTTATGGCCAAGTGGAAGTTGTGTTGAGTTCGACGTTCGTTTAAGCTTGTATGGCTAAGTTCGTGAAAACGTTGCGTTGATTTTATGTCCGCAACATTTTATGTCCACAACATGATAGTTCGTGAAATATGTTGCGTTGATTTCATACCCACAAAAATGATTAATTTTTAAGATCCTGAAAGTTATCGCATTGACTTCTTGTCCACCATGTAGCCGAGTTCAAGTTTCATCCATATTGATGTTCGAGAAATTCTCCAGCAACTTAATCTACTTTTGATCTCCAGCAACTTGATATATATTGCTGTTCGAGAACTTCTCCAGCAACATAATCTATTTTGGAGTTTGTAAAAATTGTTGGTCAAGACCGTCACTCATTTATACAGCAAGCCTAAATTATCACACCACAGTGAGCATCGACAATACACGATCAAGGAAATTTACATAGTGGCGACTACACTATATACATAGTGAAGGATTAAATGAGTTCTTTTCAAGACCGACAAGTGATGTGAGTACTTGGATGTGGATGGATCAATAATTGCACAAGAAGACTAGCTGAATATACAAAGTGCTACATCTACAGTAAAATGGGGGTCAAGAAGAATTATTAGCCAGATAAAGTCAGTTTGAAGTACATCTATTACCTACGGTATTGCAGACAGCGTATTGGCATCGGTTAAGGCTGCTGATAAAGCATTCCTGATTCGATCCAGGTTATTCTCTCGAGATTTTCAAACCTGCAATCCCTGATATACTCGAGAAAGTTCGTTAGTTCTAGCTAGAAGAAGCGACTCAAGTTCAGAGATCTTTTGTCTAGACTCGCTGCACTCAAGAATGGTGGCTTTTAAATCTTTGTGACGAGATATCTCTTCTTCATGGTCTTTTATGGTCTTTCACAGCATTCTTTCAACTCGTCGACCATGGTCCTGAGCACCAGAATGTCTTTCCCAATTTCAAGATCACGATCGGTTCATGAAGTACAGTGAGAGCATGTGTTGTTCAAGAATGAGATGGAGCTCATTATCTGCATTCAATAAATAAAAGGAAGGGAAAGACGGATGGGAAGGACAGAAAGGAAAAGATACATACATATACACATATATATGCACAGTAACACCTGAAGTTAGTAAGGCTCCCAAAATATCCCAACAGGAAGGTTCAGTTGATAAGTTATGCAGAAAAATCAGTCAGTATGTTATTCCAACAAACAGTAATAGCTCCTCCACCCGAGAAGTGTTTTTCAAGTATCCAGTACCCTTAGCATTTAGAATTTCAGACAGCAAAGACGAAGGACAAGAGAATGTTCGATGTTTTTATCGCTGCACTCAAGTATTAATTTTCTAATGAGCGACCAAGGAAGAGTAAGATTTGGGATTTACCTTGTTGAAGTTCTTCGTCATATTTTTCATGAGCCAAGGGAAGTCCGAGAAATTGCATGTAGGACCAGAGGCTAGAGGTGTTGGACACGGAGACATGATTGGAGAAAGCTCTATGAACAACGGTGTGCTGTTCCGCATGTCACCTCGTGTGAGAGCCACTACCTTTAAGTCCATGGCCCGAGCTTGTAAACAGACCTTCCTGCGCACCGGTGCAGTATTGTCTTTCTGAGGGAGGTGCAGAGACAAAGTCGGTGGTTTTCCTCTTTTTTGGCTGTCCTTTCATTGTTCGAGTATTTGTGAGCTCTGGATTTGGAGGAACTGGAACATTGTTGGTGGTGGACGACGGATCTGCGCCTTTCTGGTTTTCGTTAACTTCGGCAGCATTCAAAGCATCATCTTGAGAAAACAATGAGATTTATCTGCATTTATCAAGCAATTTAGTTTCACCAAACGAGATTGACAAGATTTAAACAGCACACTTCATCAAAGAAAAACATACCATCAGGGTGCGAAAATGGGGAAGTTACGATCACTAACACGATCACCCATGGAGAAGGGAATGCCAGGCACTATCGTAGGAACCGCCCTTGGGGTTTCATCCTCAAGGGGGTTCTCTGAGCAATCACCGATTTTGGAGCCGTTCGGGCTCTCACTCTCAATTTTCTCCCAGAGAGGAACAAAAAAAAGTCAGCAGGAGAGTCAACAAACCTGAGACCTTTTCAGACGATGATGGGAGTGTGACGGACTTAGGTTGAATTCCTTTGCGAAGCCTTTTGAGCTTTGCCTCACCTCGGCATGTTTCAGAACGACTGGCGACTAAGGTCTTGTCCCTGATTGGACGCGTCTTGTATATATTTCGAGATATTCTCATTATGCTAGAAGAAGAAGTCTCTTGACTTCAATGGGTGTTCACTGGGTTGATATTTTTTACCATAGGAAAGCTACATTCATCACTGTTAGAGTCTCAATCAATGGTTGTGACCCCTGGTCTTCTATTAAGAGGAACAACATTAGTTAGGAGCAAGACTTCGTTTACATTCAACATACTCACTGGAAAGAGAAAATTCGAATAATCTGTCCGGTAAATTAAAGAAGCGTTTCATTCCATCATCACTCTCACCATTGCTACCATCGGTTAGGAGATCACTGCTGAGTTTTTTATCTGCACGTTATCAAAGGTTAGTCAGAAAAACATAATTATTGTGAGAGAAAGATTTGCACGAAGACAAAACAGTTGCAAAGACAGATGATACCAGTTGGAATAGCAGAGACGTTGTCTGTATGTTCCTTTCGCCATCTCTGAAATTTGTAAAAATTGCTTATCCCACTCTCTATAACTTTTGGTAAACCCATTGATCCGGAATCTTGAGTTTCTATTTTACCATTCACAAGAGAAGATTTTCCAAGGGCGACCTTGTACTTGCCAGCGCAAGCCAAAGCGATGGATGCAGTTGAGGTATTGTGATTCCCCATGCATCAAAAAGCGCACAAGTAAAAAATCAATCTGTTTGAAGACCACAAGCCAGTTGATGAAGACTAACTACCACCTTGTAGTTACCTACCGGATCAGTCATTCTCTTCACCGATAGCAGGCCAACCAGCATTTGAGATGCGCTTTAAAGTGCCACCAGGTTAGACGAGTTCGCTATCAGTATCTGAACATGAAAACTCATTTCTGCAAGTACAGTACACATACACATAAAATCAATTTGTACGCCTACAAATTGGTGTATGGCAAAATCAAGTGGCAACTGCAATTAAAAGAAAGTTAAGTTATCTAACCTTACAAGGAAGTGGATTCACAGTTCTACGGAGTCAATTGTGAGCTAGTGGAAATGGTTAAACTTGATTGATTTTGGGGCGTCAAAATTTGGTGGCTTATTTAAGTTTTCCTCTTGTCAGCTTATACATGAAGGTCCACTAATGGATAAAGGAAACAGTAACTCAGAGCTACCGATGATCTTATCACATTTTATCTGAGGAGTGATCATTTTTCTACTACGGAATTCAATTATAAGCGGAATTCAAGTCATAATTCCCAAGAGATTTTTATACCTTAAAACAGCAGCAGAGCTTCAGTGCGATAGTTCCGGTTCCTCTCGGTGGCCAAAATATCCTTTCTAACAACCGGAGATCTGGTGAAATCAGTGAATACCTTTATTTTTCTGTAATTCGAGAGGAAATGATGAGACCTAAATTTTTAGGGATTTTTCTCGGGCACAGATCGAGCAGGACATAGGAATATCTGTGGGAGTTAAATGGACCTGCGCTGGAAGGGCCCAATAAGCAAGACAGCCTTGCGCATCCTGCGTTAGAGACACGGCACCAGGTCCATACCACTGTCGAAACGGCGTTGAGTACCTTATAAGTGTCTGCTATCCACCATACTCCGAGCCAGATATTGTTGTTACTAACGGGGAGAATGGTTTGTAGCATCACACAATCTACGGGGGGCGACAAGAGGATTCGAATTAATTTCTTAACCCCACAACATGTTAGAGATTAAGAGGAGGCGATGTTTGTACCATAATATTTGGATACCATTGCGGGCTAACCATATCACTATTGATGAAAAACATATGTCGGCCCAAGCCTGGAAGCCTGTATATTGGTCCAGTTTGCTGACCCATTTTCAACGGCCCGTTTCTACCGGTCTATTCCTGAAACCCTAGAAGAACATTCTAGAGTATTCCAAATTATTTTATAAACAAGTCGGTACAACGATAGAAGGGGGAGGCTAGGTTTTCACAAGGAGAGAAAAACATTGTAATTCTTATTAATAAAATATCTCTCCCTAAGGGGATTTCATCCGTGGATGTAGGCATCAATCTCCGAACCACGTTAAATATGTCTTCTTTATTTTTCATCATTAGTAACTTAATCCTAATTACACATCAATCATCATCATCAATCGTGTTTAGTGTCTAAAAGTAATGATGAGACCTAAATTTTTAGGGATTTTTCTTAGGCACAGATCAAGCAGGACATAGGAATATCTGTGGGAGTTAAATGGACCTACACTGGAAGGGCCCAATAAGCTAGACAGCCTTGCGCATCCCTGCGTTAGAGACACGACACCAGGGTCTATACCACTGTCGAAACGGCGTTGAGCACCTTATAAGTGTCTGCTATCCACCATACTCCGAGCCAGATATTGTTGTTACTAACAGGGCGAATGGAATATAGCATCACACAATCTACGGGGGGCGATGTTTGTACCGTGTATAAAATACACGGGAGGCCCGCAAATCAATACAAGGAGGCATGCAGGGGCAGATTAATGTCAGGAGGCATGCAAGGCAAGTCAATAGGCATGTAGGAAGTTTTATGCAGAGTTAATTCAAGGAGGCATGCAGACAGCTTCATGCACATTTAATTCAAGGAGGCATGCATGCAGTTTCATGCATATTTAATTCCAGGAGGCATGCGGGGAGATTAATGTCATTTAAGTTTATCTTGAAATTAATGATTCAGCTGTATAAATTGGGACACCCTGATAGAAGGAAGGGGGAGGTTTTCAGAATCAGAAAAAAACATTGTAATTCTTATCAATAAAATATTTCTCCCTACGGGGATTTCATCCGTGGATGTAGGCATCAATCGCCGAACCACGTTAAATCTGTCTTCTTTATTTTTCTTCATTAGCAACTTAACCCAATCACACATAAATCATCATCATCAATCGTGTTTAGTGCCTAAAAGTAATTTTGGGTACAAACATTGGCACCGACTAAGGGCATTCGTGTAAAACAATCGTGTTTTATCATTGAGATAGGTGCGTCAAAAGCTCAGAAATCATGCCACGAATTTCCATGTAAAAATCAGCAAAAAAAAAAAAGAAAAAAAAATTAAGGTTGAAGAAACCGTTGCGGGGTTGAAGAAACCGTTGCGAGGTTGAAGAACCGTTACGAAGGTTGAAGAAACTGTTGAAGAAAACGTGGCCAAAACAGTAGCAGCAAGTATTGTGAAATCCAGAGAACAATAACAGTTATAACTGTTACAGAAACGCACCCGCTTCATCCAAATCTTGTTTCGTCAATAACTTCTTCGTTTGAAGTCCGAATTGAGTGATTTTTGGCTCGTTAGAACCGTTTTTCAATTCCCTACAGCATGAAAGTAAAATTTTCTGTGTTCGAGAAACTTTTATATGCACTTGGGGCAGCAACATGATCGAGTTCGAGGTTCGTGGATAACGACATGATCGAGTTCGTGGTTCGTAGATAGCGACATGATCAAGTTCGAGATGAGGATTGCATAGACCCTTCAATATTTAACCTTGCATCACTTCGCAAGCACCTAATGCCTTACCTTGCACGTGAGCACGTAAGTCTTGATTTTATCGCAAGCATAAAATCTCGTATTGCACGCGAGTACGAAAGACTTGCAGCTTGGCAAGCATAAAGTCTCGTCTGTACCACAAGCCCAATGCTCGATATTGGTCCAAAGACTTGTACTTAACACAAGCAACATCCAGCCTGCCCGAGAAGCAAGCGCTAGCCTTGTTACGTTGCGAGCAAAAAGCCTTGCCCCAGCCGCAAGCACACACTACATTCTACTCAAGACTCGACTAGCTATCGAGCATCACAAGTCCACCACGTGGCAAAAAGTCTCGCCTAGCACGTGAGTAAATTTTATTGCAGGTTATCACAGTTGGGGGCATCTTTATAATGTCTCTACTCACGCTTTGGGGCGACTGGCGAGTTACGTCATCGACGATCGACGCGAAGGAAAAACAAAATTCTTAACCCCCAACAAGTTGGAGGTTAAGAGGGGGAGATGTTTGTACCGTGTATCAAATACACGGAAGGCCCGCAAATCAATACAAGGAGGCATGCAGGACAGATTAATGCCAAGAGGCATGCAGGGGAAGTCAATAGGCATGTAGGAAGTTTCCTGCAAAGTTAATTCAAGGAGGCATGCAGGCAGTTTCATGCACATTTAATTCCAGGAGGCATGCAGGCAGTTTCATGCATATTTAATTCCAGGAGGCATGCGGGGAGATTAATGTCATTTAAGTTTATCTTGAAATTAATTATTCAGCTGTATAAATAGGGACACCCTGGTAGAAGGAATGGGGAGGTTTTCAGAATCAGAGAAAAACATTGTAATTCTTATCAGTAAAATATCTCTCCCTAAGGGGATTTCATCTGTGGATGTAGGCATCAATCGCCGAACCACGTTAAATATGTCTTCTTTATTTTTCTTCATTAGCAACTTAACCCAATTACACATAAATCATCATCATCAATCGTGTTTAGTGCCTAAAAGTAATTTTTGGTACAAACATTAGCGCCGACTAAGGGGATTCGTGTAAAACAATCGTGTTTTATCATTGAGATGGGTGCGTCAAAAGCTCAGAAATCATGCCACGAATTTCCATGTAAAAATCAGCAAAAAAAAAGAAAAAAATTAGGGTTAAAAAAACCGTTGCGAGGTTGAAGAAACCGTTACAAAGGTTGAAGAAACGGTTGCGAGGTTAAAGAAACCGTTACAAAGATTGAAGAAACCGTTGCGACATTGAAGAAACCGTTACGAAGATTGAAGAAACTATTGCGAAACTGTTGAAGAAAGTGTGGCCAAAACAGTAGCAGCAAGTATTGCTAAATCCAGAGAACAATAACAGTTATAACCGTTACAGAAATGCACCCGCTTCATCCAAATCTTGTTTCGTCAATAACTTCTTCATTTGAAGTCCGAATTGAGTGATTTTTGGGCGTTAGAACCGTTTTTCAATTCCCTACAACATGGAAGCAAAAAATTATGTGTTCGAGAAATTTTTATATGCACTTGGGGCATCAACAAGATCGAGTTCGAGGTTCGTGGATAACGACATGATCGAGTTCGTGGTTCGTGGATAGCGATATGATCAAGTTCGAGATGAGGATTGCATAGACCTTTCAATATTTAGCCTTGCATCACTTCGAAAGCACCTAAAGACTCACCTTGCACGTGAGCACATAAGTCTTGCTTTTATCGCAAGCATAAAATCTCGTCTTGCACGCGAGTATGAAAGACTTGCAGCTTGGCAAGCATAACGTCTCGTCTGAACCACGAGCCCAGTGCCCGATATTGGTCCAAAGATTCGTACTTAACACAAGCAACAACCATCCTGCCCGAGCAGCAAGCGATAGCCTTGTTACGTTGCGAGCAAAAAGCCTTGCCCCAGCCGCAAACACACACTACATTCTACTCAAGACTCGACTAGCTATCGAGCATCACAAGTCCACCACGTGGCAAAAAGTCTCGCCTAACACGTGAGCAAATTTTATTGCATGTTATCACAGTTAGGGGCGTGTTTGTAATGTCTCTACTCACGCTTGGGGGAGACTGGCGAGTTACGTCATCGACGATCGACGCGAAGGAAAAACAAAATTCTTAACCCCCAACAAGTTGGAGGTTAAGAGGGGCGATGTTTGTACCGTGTATAAAATACACAGGAGGCCCGCAAATCAATACAAGGAGGCATGCAGGGCAAATTAATGCCAAGAGGCATGCAGGGGAAGTCAATAGGCATGTAGGAAGTTTCCTGCAAAGTTAATTCAAGGAGGCATGCAGGCAGTTTCATGCACATTTAATTCAAGGAGGCATGCAGGCAGTTTCATGCATATTTAATTCCAGGAGGCATGCAGGGAGATTAATATCATTTAAGTTTATCTTGAAATTAATTATTCAACTGTATAAATAGGGACACCCTGGTAGAAGGAATGGGGAGGTTTGCAGAATCAGAGAAAAATATTGTAATTCTTATTAATAAAATATCTCTCCCTAAGGGGATTTCATCCGTGGATGTAGGCATCAATCGCCGAACCACGTTAAATCTGTCTTCTTTATTTTTCTTCATTAGCAACTTAACCCAATTACACATAAATCATCATCATCAATCGTGTTTAGTGCCTAAAAGTAATTTTTGGTACAAACATTAGCGCCGACTAAGGGGATTCGTGTAAAACAATCGTGTTTTATCATTGAGATGGGTGCGTCAAAAGCTCAGAAATCATGCCACGAATTTCCATGTAAAAATCAGCAAAAAAAAAAGAAAAAAAATTAGGGTTAAAGAAACCGTTGCGAGGTTGAAGAAACCGTTACAAAGGTTGAAGAAACGGTTGCGAGGTTAAAGAAACCGTTACAAAGGTTGAAGAAACCGTTGCGACATTGAAGAAACCGTTACGAAGATTGAAGAAACTATTGCGAAACTGTTGAAGAAAGCGTGGCCAAAACAATAGCAGCAAGTATTGCTAAATCCAGAGAACAATAAAAATTATAACTATTACAGAAATGCACCCGCTTCATCCAAATCTTGTTTCGTCAATAACTTCTTCATTTGAAGTCCGAATTGAGTGAATTTTGGGTCGTTAGAACCGTTTTTCAATTCCCTACAACATGGAAGCGAAAAATTCTGTGTTCGAGAAATTTTTATATGCACTTGGGGCATCAACAAGATCGAGTTCGAGGTTCGTGGATAACGACATGATCGAGTTCGTGGTTCGTGGATAGCGACGTGATCAAGTTCGAGATGAGGATTACATAGACCCTTCAATATTTAGCCTTGCATCACTTCGAAAGCACCAAAATCCTCACCTTGCACGTGAGCACATAAGTCTTGCTTTTATCGCAAGCATAAAATCTCGTCTTGCACGCGAGTATGAAAGACTTGCAGCTTGCCAAGCATAACGTATCGTCTGAACCACGAGCCCAATGCGCGATATTGGTCCAAAGACTCGTACTTAACACAAGAAACAACCAGCCTGCCCGAGCAGCAAGCGATAGCCTTGTTACGTTGCGAGCAAAAAGCCTTTCCCTAGCCGCAAACACACACTACATTCTACTCAAGACTCGACTAGCTATCGAGCATCACAAGTCCACCACGTGGCAAAAATTCTCGCCTAACACGTGAGAAAATTTTATTGCATGTTATCACAGTTAGGGGCGTGTTTGTAATGTCTCTACGCTTGGGGGAGACTGGCGAGTTACGTCATCGACGATCGACGCGAAGGAAAAACAAAATTCTTAACCCCCAACAAGTTGGAGGTTAAGAGGGGCGATGTTTGTACCGTGTATAAAATAAACAGGAGGCCGGCAAATCAATACAAGGAGGCATGCAGGGCAGATTAATGCCAGGAGGCATGCAGGGCAAGTCAATAGGCATGTAGGAAGTTTCATGCAGAGTTAATTCAAGGAGGCATGCAGGCAGTTTCATGCACATTTAATTCAAGGAGGCATGCATGCAGTTTCATGCATATTTAATTCCAGGAGGCATGCGGGGAGATTAATGTCATTTAAGTTTATCTTGAAATTAATGATTCAGCTGTATAAATTGGGACACCCTGATAGAAGGAAGGGGGAGGTTTTCAGAATCAGAAAAAAACATTGTAATTCTTATCAATAAAATATTTCTCCCTACGGGGATTTCATTCGTGGATGTAGGCATCAATCGCCGAACCACGTTAAATCTGTCTTCTTTATTTTTCTTCATTAGCAACTTAACCCAATCACACATAAATCATCATCATCAATCGTGTTTAGTGCCTAAAAGTAATTTTGGGTACAAACATTGGCACCGACTAAGGGCATTCGTGTAAAACAATCGTGTTTTATCATTGAGATAGGTGCGTCAAAAGCTCAGAAATCATGCCACGAATTTCCATGTAAAAATCAGCAAAAAAAAAAAAGAAAAAAAAATTAAGGTTGAAGAAACCGTTGCGGGGTTGAAGAAACCGTTGCGAGGTTGAAGAACCGTTACGAAGGTTGAAGTAACTGTTGAAGAAAGCGTGGCCAAAACAATAGCAGCAAGTATTGCTAAATCCAGAGAACAATAACAATTATAACTATTACAGAAATGCACCCGCTTCATCCAAATCTTGTTTCGTCAATAACTTCTTCATTTGAAGTCCGAATTGAGTGAATTTTGGGTCGTTAGAACCGTTTTTCAATTCCCTACAACATGGAAGCGAAAAATTCTGTGTTCGAGAAATTTTTATATGCACTTGGGGCATCAACAAGATCGAGTTCGAGGTTCGTGGATAACGACATGATCGAGTTCGTGGTTCGTGGATAGCGACATGATCAAGTTCGAGATGAGGATTACATAGACCCTTCAATATTTAGCCTTGCATCACTTCGAAAGCACCAAAATCCTCACCTTGCACGTGAGCACATAAGTCTTGCTTTTATCGCAAGCATAAAATCTCGTCTTGCACGCGAGTATGAAAGACTTGCAGCTTGCCAAGCATAACGTATCGTCTGAACCACGAGCCCAATGCGCGATATTGGTCCAAAGACTCGTACTTAACACAAGAAACAACCAGCCTGCCCGAGCAGCAAGCGATAGCCTTGTTACGTTGCGAGCAAAAAGCCTTTCCCCAGCCGCAAACACACACTACATTCTACTCAAGACTCGACTAGCTATCGAGCATCACAAGTCCACCACGTGGCAAAAATTCTCGCCTAACACGTGAGAAAATTTTATTGCATGTTATCACAGTTAGGGGCGTGTTTGTAATGTCTCTACGCTTGGGGGAGACTGGCGAGTTACGTCATCGACGATCGACGCGAAGGAAAAACAAAATTCTTAACCCCCAACAAGTTGGAGGTTAAGAGGGGCGATGTTTGTACCGTGTATAAAATACACAGGAGGCCCGCAAATCAATACAAGGAGGCATGCAGGGCAAATTAATGCCAAGAGGCATGCAGGGGAAGTCAATAGGCATGTAGGAAGTTTCCTGCAAAGTTAATTCAAGGAGGCATGCAGGCAGTTTCATGCACATTTAATTCAAGGAGGCATGCAGGCAGTTTCATGCATATTTAATTCCAGGAGGCATGCAGGGAGATTAATATCATTTAAGTTTATCTTGAAATTAATTATTCAACTGTATAAATAGGGACACCCTGGTAGAAGGAATGGGGAGGTTTGCAGAATCAGAGAAAAACATTGTAATTCTTATTAATAAAATATCTCTCCCTAAGGGGATTTCATCCGTGGATGTAGGCATCAATCGCCGAACCACGTTAAATCTGTCTTCTTTATTTTTCTTCATTAGCAACTTAACCCAATTACACATAAATCATCATCATCAATCGTGTTTAGTGCCTAAAAGTAATTTTTGGTACAAACATTAGCGCCGACTAAGGGGATTCGTGTAAAACAATCGTGTTTTATCATTGAGATGGGTGCGTCAAAAGCTCAGAAATCATGCCACGAATTTCCATGTAAAAATCAGCAAAAAAAAAGAAAAAAAATTAGGGTTAAAGAAACCGTTGCGAGGTTGAAGAAACCGTTACAAAGGTTGAAGAAACGGTTGCGAGGTTAAAGAAACCGTTACAAAGGTTGAAGAAACCGTTGCGACATTGAAGAAACCGTTACGAAGATTGAAGAAACTATTGCGAAACTGTTGAAGAAAGCGTGGCCAAAACAATAGCAGCAAGTATTGCTAAATCCAGAGAACAATAACAATTATAACTATTACAGAAATGCACCCGCTTCATCCAAATCTTGTTTCGTCAATAACTTCTTCATTTGAAGTCCGAATTGAGTGAATTTTGGGTCGTTAGAACCGTTTTTCAATTCCCTACAACATGGAAGCGAAAAATTCTGTGTTCGAGAAATTTTTATATGCACTTGGGGCATCAACAAGATCGAGTTCGAGGTTCGTGGATAACGACATGATCGAGTTCGTGGTTCGTGGATAGCGACATGATCAAGTTCGAGATGAGGATTACATAGACCCTTCAATATTTAGCCTTGCATCACTTCGAAAGCACCAAAATCCTCACCTTGCACGTGAGCACATAAGTCTTGCTTTTATCGCAAGCATAAAATCTCGTCTTGCACGCGAGTATGAAAGACTTGCAGCTTGCCAAGCATAACGTATCGTCTGAACCACGAGCCCAATGCGCGATATTGGTCCAAAGACTCGTACTTAACACAAGAAACAACCAGCCTGCCCGAGCAGCAAGCGATAGCCTTGTTACGTTGCGAGCAAAAAGCCTTTCCCCAGCCGCAAACACACACTACATTCTACTCAAGACTCGACTAGCTATCGAGCATCACAAGTCCACCACGTGGCAAAAATTCTCGCCTAACACGTGAGAAAATTTTATTGCATGTTATCACAGTTAGGGGCGTGTTTGTAATGTCTCTACGCTTGGGGGAGACTGGCGAGTTACGTCATCGACGATCGACGCGAAGGAAAAACAAAATTCTTAACCCCCAACAAGTTGGAGGTTAAGAGGGGCGATGTTTGTACCGTGTATAAAATAAACAGGAGGCCGACAAATCAATACAAGGAGGCATGCAGGGCAGATTAATGCCAGGAGGCATGCAGGGCAAGTCAATAGGCATGTAGGAAGTTTCATGCAGAGTTAATTCAAGGAGGCATGCAGGCAGTTTCATGCACATTTAATTCAAGGAGGCATGCATGCAGTTTCATGCATATTTAATTCCAGGAGGCATGCGGGGAGATTAATGTCATTTAAGTTTATCTTGAAATTAATTATTCAAATGTATAAATAGGGACACCCTGGTAGAAGGAATGGGGAGGTTTGCAGAATCAGAGAAAAACATTGTAATTCTTATTAATAAAATATCTCTCCCTAAGGGGATTTCATCCGTGGATGTAGACATCAATCGTTGAACCACGTTAAATATGTCTTATTTATTTTTCTTCATTAGCAACTTAACTCAATTACACATAAATCATCATCATCAATCGTATTTAGTGCCTAAAAGTAATTTTGGGTACAAACAATATGCACCTTCTTTCTCTTCAAAATTTTATTTTTTTGAGAGTTAATCCTTGCTTCGGACAAAAAGAGATCTCTCTGAAGATTCTCGCATTTGAGACTCTTTGAGTTTAGATCTTCTGTACGATCTTTAAGAAAAGAAGCAGAGATGCGATGACCTCCATAATATCCTTTGTAAACCTTCTTCAGTTTCCTGTTCTCACGGGAAAGAGGAGTCATAAAACGAACGAAATTCGAAGGTCTCAGTTTTTTATTTTTCAAAGGATCGAGTAGTTTAGAGTATTCTGAGATATCCTCTTCTACGTCTCGTTCAAAATCTGAGTCATCATCATCAGAAATTTCATCCAACACTTCTTGTAAACATGTTTTACAGTTGTCATCAGTTTCTACATCATTAACAAGATCAACTGGTTCAGTAGATTTCTCTCGTGATGATTTCATGAACGTTTTCAGATATTTATTCGTAGATGCCATCATAAAGTGTTAATTCAAAACTCTTGATATCTTGGTTTATGTTAACTTAATCATTCTCAGGTTCTATCAAAACCGTATTTAGACTCCAGTCTTATAGGTTGGATCGCACCAAACACAGATTGTTAGATCATTTCGTGTTTGCCTGCTATGATACCAATTTAAAAGACGAGGGTACCCAAATACACCACAATCTTTTATTTATTAACCTAAAAGTCCTCTACCGAATGTGATCGTCTATGGACAGAGTCGGGACAATACAACAAATTTGGTTCACACTTCGTGTGATCGTCTATGGATATGAGATCGAGATAATACAACAACAAGGTCACTTGTGTGATTGACTATGGATACAAGATCGAGACGATACGACAACAAAGTGTGCACTTGATAATAGGTTCGGTAATAACCGAAACTCTATATGATCAATATCAAGTGTTACAGAATTAACGTATGTGTGTAATTTACTTAATTATAATGCGTAAAACAAAGTGAACAACACAACAAGATTTTGTTAACGAGGAAACCGCAAATGCAGAAAACCCCTAGGACCTAGTCCATTTTTGAGTACTCTCAAAATTAAGCCGCTATACAAAATCTAATACCAACTTTATATAGTTGAGACCAAGTAGACTACCCCTAGCTACTTAGCTTCTTCAGTATCCCTACGCCTTCGAACTCTAGAGTCACACACGTGAATAGCAAGTTCTTTGGATCGTATTTCAAACGACCAAGGAAGAATCTGTTTGGTAACCACTCTAATCAATCTTGCTAGAAGATATGTGAGTTTTTGACAAAGGATCTTCTGTTTAATCTAACAAACTCGTGTCTGGTTAGATCAATTTATCTTTTGACTACCGAAATAATCAAATTATAGATTCCCAATCAATCAATATAGATCTCAAAGAGAAACTATAAAGCGATGCCGATCTCAAGAAACTAATCAATCAAGTATATCAAATATAAATCGATTCTAATTGAATCTCAGTCGATCAAGGTTTGTGCACTAAATCCACAAGATACGAAAACTACTAAAAATTCTTCTTCATCTTCAAATCTTCTATGCCTTCAAATACCTGCACAACAACACTTGAATCCTCTTGTGATCAGTCACTCACAGAATGAAGTCTGTTAATAATGGATTATCACAAGATGTCTTTAGATACGAAGATGGTTCTAAAGGTCCCGTCGCTACTTTGATCTAGTTTGAGTGAGCCTTATATCAAATGATAAGGTTCTCAAGAATAAACAAACTAGGCACAATCAAAGTGACAACAACCATTAGTCAATTATATCAATAACCGAAAACTAATAACACTGCAATTATCTAGTTCCCCACCAATGGTACTCGTAGAGCTTCTTGATCCCACAAAAGTCTTTAAATGAGCGTTCGTAAGAGATTTCGCCTAATTAGGGTACTTTCCTCTCCGGTTAGACGGCTCCATCAGAAACAACAAGAAATGAAGTTTGCCTAGCTCTTAGGATAGTTTGTAAGAAATGCAAACTCAAGTATTTATAGACCAAGGTTGTTCGGACAACAAGGAAATTCCAAAATCAAAAATATTCTCAAGATATGCATTAAAGTACCTAAATTCGGTTTTCCTATTTCCAATTAATGTTAGCCAATATTTCTGAAAACGCTCATAGAAAACTTCTATTAACTAATAATATTTTCCAAAGGATATGCTTTAATTGCTGGTAATGAAAACATATATGATGAAAATGATAATTATATGCTTTTCAATATTTTGGACCAGGGATCACCTTGAGCATCAAGAAATATCTTTGAATAATAAATGATAAGACTTATGTACATGTTCAAATATGTCAACATCTGAAAGCTTCTCGTCTTGACAAACCCAAAACCCTAATTCACACATACACCATGAAGAAATATGTGAACCATAGATATTGGTTTTGTACATGGAACTGATTAAACCATCACTCCAAAATATGTTGTGACCAGTTATAACATGATTCCCAATATAGGCTGTAATCGGTTACACCTTGCTCCATGAAGTAGCTTGTGACTATTACACCTTGCTTCCCAAAGGTAGCTTGTGATCGATTACAACTAACTTCCCAATTCATCTTGTGATCGGTTACACCTTGGTTCCCAAAGTAACTTATGACCAATTACAACTTGCATTCCAATATAGCTTTTGATCGGTTACACCTTGATTTCCAACCTCATGACCGGATACAACTAGCTATATTATATAGGCTATGACCGGTTATACCTCAAGTCTCAACAAAGTTAAGATATGTTCTACCATAGTTATCTTCCATTGGTAAACCAAAAGATATTCAATGAATAACAAGACCAATCATGATTTCCCTTTCGGTTATGAAAACAAGTTCATACTTCTCTACTTCCTTAAACTAATGTAAAGATACATAGTTTTCTAGGATAAAATTACACTTATATAATGCACACATAATCAAATAACTATATACAATAAATTATGTCGATGTCGTATTTACGAAGTTCCAAAAGATAGGCGTTTATACTTCGTAATACGTTTTCCTTGATGCTTTGATCATACTGTTATGACCTAGTCGCACGAATTGAAAGATACGTTAGGAATGGAAACAAGATCAAGTCAATGTTACTAACCTCAAGTGGAAGGATGATGTCATCTTTGTAGTCGTTACTTCTTCTCATTCTTCAGGTCTTCGGAGTAATACTTGTATGTCTCAACATTCCTAAACTTTCTAGTCTAACCTAAACGAAATTGACTCTAGTATTTAATCAAGCGACTCGAGATGAGTTTTGATACTAAATATGACAACCAAACTTTACATACCAACGTTTGGTGGATTCAACCGAGCTATGCTCTAACAATCTCCCACTTTGTCAATTTTAGTGACAAAACTTCTATTACATATGGATCTAAACGAATTACAAAATAACTCATTCTTCATACGCTTGATTCCAAGTTTTAACAACACAATAACCTGCATATATTCAATAAATAAATGCCGTTATTGACATTTGAATAACAAAATCTTTTACTCCCCCTAAAGGCAAGCTAGATAAATATTCAATCCAAACATGTTTGTTATTCCCCTTTTGTAGTCAGAAATACTACACAACATGATGATATGTTTCTCCCCCTTAGTGTATGCTTTATTCTTTCGTTAGATATAACGTTTAAGCACAATTTTCCTTTCCTAGTGATTAAAAATCACTTGTTTACTCCATATATTTCTCCCTCTTTTTGTCACAAAAATGACAAAGTTTCGAACAAACAAAGGACAAACCTAAAGGATCTTACAAATCTATAAGACTTGTACAACCTATAAGGGTTAAGTACGAAGATTCCACATACCACTTTAGATAACCGATATTAAAACCGAAATTATAAAAGTAATTTAGTTTCAATATGTTATCAAGGAAACATTTGCCCGAAGAAATTTTCACTGTAGTCCAACAAATCGAGTAAGATACTTAATTCTATTGTTGAACCGATTGCGTATGTACAATCTCTTATTCCGACAAGACCAAAATAAAGATCAGAATTAACTCTACTTCCCTCATCATGCTCTAATCATTCAAGAGAATAACTTAGACCTTTCCCTTTAGACAATACAAACACTGGGTTAGTTAACTATTTTTTTCTTGTTAAGGCATTCGATTAGACTTGAATAACCGAATCCTCCAATTGATAAGTCTAACTAAGACCAGAACTAACTTAGTTTTTCTTATCCAGAATCAAATGGACTAAACAAATGCCCCCGTAATTTTTTTAAGCCAAAAACAATAGATACAAACCAAAATAAATTGACTTGTCATTATTTTTCTCAACCGGAAGCAATTGAAAAAATATATAAATATTATAGCACCACAATTGCACCGAATTTCGTTAACCAAAAACACTTGATACCCAACAATAAAGAAGATACCAAATCATAAGCCAATAAATTGACACATTTTTTCTTAACCGAATTTTTGGTGTTTGCGTTATTTGTTTTCCGCGTTATATTGTTTATCTTTATATTTGAAATATCACATGTTATACGTTAAAATCAATTCAAGTAGATAAGTCCATCACTATTGTTGGATACGACTTGATTAATCTTTGGAATCGTCCAAGTACTCTCATGGAATAATCAGGTTTACAGACTTGTCTCTGTTTAATTCTGATTGTGAGAGAAAGAGATATAAGCTCTTTATATCATTCCTGATTGAGATTCATTAAGTTGTAACTCTCGGAATTGTATTTGAGTTCAGTCTATACAGACTGCCTAAGAAAAAGTTGGTGGTGTATTTTGGTATCCCCGTGTTTTCAGCATAGACTAGGGAGGAGAAACATATCATCATGTTGTGCAGTATTTGATACTACAAAAAAGAATAACAAATATGTTCGGATTGAATATATACCTATCTTTCCTTTAGGGGGAGTAAAGCTTTTGTTATTCAAATGTCAACAACAACATTTATTTTTTTGAATATGTGCATGATATTGTGTTGTAGAAACTTGGAATCAAGCGTATGAAGAATGAGTTATTTTTAATTCGTTTATCTCCATATGTATTAGAGTTTTGTCATTAAAATTTACAAAGGGGGAGATTGTTAGAGCATTGCTTGGTTGAACCCACCATGCGTTGGTATGTCAAGGTTGGTTTTCATATTTTAGTATCAAAACTCAAGTACAGTCACTTGATTAAGATTACTAGCGACAACTTCTTTTAGGTTAGACTAGAAAGTTTAGGAATATTGAGACATGCAAGTATTACTCTGAAGACCTGAGGAACGCGAAAATGTAACAACCACAACGAAGACATCATCTTTCCACTTGAGGTTAGTAATACTGACTTGACTTGTTTCTTTCAAGTCGCTTAAGATTAAAAACATAACATGCGAGGTTATATATGATATTCTATTATTAGACTTGGTCATATTAGTATGATCAAAGCGTCAAGGAAGCATATGAATTACGAAGTATAACGTTTATCTCTTGAACTTTGTAAATGCGACATCGAGTAATCTATGTAACTTGTTACTTGATTGTATATTGGATATAGGTGTGATTTCATCCTAGGAAACTATATTTTATTACATTGGTTTAAGGAAGTAGATATACGAACTTGTTTCGTACAGTATAAACTTCATTCATTAATACTCGATTATTTAATAAACTCTGATAAATAATATTTTTAGCCGATCCCGACTCGGGGAAAATGTGCCAAATTAATAATTTTCTAAAATTATAAATTAATACATTTTTGATCATCTATATAGACCCCATATGAAATATAAATTAATAATTTACTATATATATAATCAATACATTAACGTTTTATGAAGATTTCTCGGAAAATGAATCAATTGTATTCTGTTTTTTGTTAAATTAATATCACATTGAATTTCATCTCTAATTTTTCTTATCATTATAAGAATTCATAGTGTTGTTTTTCATAGCCCAGCGAAAAAATATTTAATGTGATTGTCGCTTTAACAACCTCGTTTCATGAAGGGGAATCTGTTGTAGATCTTTCATCATCTTATTTGTCATCTTTATCAGTTCTCATAACGCTCTCAATTATTTCTTCATCAGTCTACAATTACGTAACTTCATATTCTTCCATATATTTAGAACATCTTGGCATTTACTAAATTGCGATAACCCAACTTTTCGATCAAATTTTGCAAGTCTTGAGTGATATCACCGTCTAATTGTTCATCCGAACTGTCTAAACTTATGTTATCTGTTGATCGAAGTTAAATTTATCTATAAGTTAATAAGATATAAATTAAATTATTAATTTATCGGTTATTTAAGTTCACGCTTAATTAATATATTCAGGTGGTCCCAACATCATTAATTTATAGAGTTTTTATTGTATTTGAAAGGAAATCAATAGGTGTTTTGGTACGGTTTTCTATGGAGATCTATTGGATGACTAATTCGAACCTAAGGTGGGAATTCAGGTAGATTCAATCTTAACTTGTGTTGATAATCAAGGTAGAACCGATCCCCACCTATCTTGGGATACTTGGTAGAACCGAACCTAGATTTTGTTGGGAATCATGGTAGGTCGGTCCCTACCTATATTAGGAATCATGGTAGATCTATCCTAGCCATTGTTGGGAGTCAAGGTAGAACCGATCCCTGCTTATATTGGAGACTTGGTAAAATCTATCCTAAACTATTTTGGGAGTCATGGTAGAATCGATCCTAAGGGAAAAACCAATTTTCAATATTCACATATTACTTTGGGGTTTTGCGTGAGTTTGGAATTAGGGTTTGCTAGATAGGAAAGTTCAAGATGTCGACCTAATTTGAACATGTACATAATTTTTACTATTGATTGTTCAAAGATATTTTTTGATACGCAAGGTGATTCCAAATCGAAATATTGGATAATCTTTTAAATAATATTTTCAAATTATATGTTTTTGATTTTCCAGCAATCAAAATATATCTCTAGGAAAACTATATTAGTTAAGTGCTAAACCAATATTAGATATTTTCTAAAGAGAGATTTTGGAATTACAGTTTCGATATTAGTTGGAAATATGAAAACCGAAATTAGGTACTTCATTGCATATCTTGTGAATCTTTTTGGTTTTGGAATTTCCTTATTATCCAAACAACCTTGGTCTATAAATAGTGAAGTTTGTTATTCTTTCAAACTATCCTTAGCCAGGCAAATTTCATCTTTTTGTTGTTTCTGGTGGAGCCGGCTACTAGTATTACTTGTAATATTATACTGAAGAGTAAAATACCCTAATTAGGCGAAATCTCTTACGTACGCTCGTTTAAAGACTTATGTGGGATCAAGAAGCTCTATAAAGTACCGTTGGTGGGAAACTAGATAATTGCATTGTTATTTTAGTTTTCGATTATTGATTTGATTGAATATGGTTGTTAAAACTTTGATTGCACCTAGTTTGATTATTCTTGAGAACCTTCTCTTGTGACATAAATTCACTCAAAATAGATCAAAGTATCAACGAGATCTTCAGAACTGTCACTACAAGAAAACATGGCTTTGTGACGATAGTTTTTGTGGTGAAGAATATTTCATCGCTGAAGCTTAGTTATTGTGACCAAAATAATTTTTGTCAATGTTGTTCGGTTATCAGCAACGAGACTCGGGTTTCGTCACTCATAAGTTTTTAGTGACCTTATTTAGAGACGAAATAATGTCTAGTCACTAATGAATTTTTTGTGATTATATATGTTTGTCACATTCAATGCTATTGTGATGATGCTAAAAAATTGACATAAAATCTTTTTGGTGATAATCTATAAATTTCGTTACAAAAGAAAAGTTTATACTAACAAAATTAATTCGTCACTAACTAATTTTATAGTGACGAAACTAAATGTTTGACGCTATATTTATTTTTAGTGAGCATCAGCTTGTTTGGTTGCAAATATTTATATAGTAAAAACTTATATTCGTCACAAGACAGAACATTCGCAACGAACTAGATTTTGTCGCTTTAGTCATTTTCGGTGACACTATAACTTCACCGCAGTTCGTGATTTCAGTGTTGTCACAAAGATTTCTTTATGGTGATAAAAAATACGTAGCTGCTAAAGAATAAGTTTTTGGGAACAATATATTTTATCATGTAAACATAATACTTAAAAATAATGTAATAAATTATAGAGAATCAACTCACTTGTCGAAGTAATTTTTCATTAGGGGAAACATAAAAGTCGTCATTTGTTTACGTCGTTTAATGGGAAAAGATCAAAAAGAATGCTATATAGACCAAAGATTGAATCTATAATATTGAATCAAAAGTATGTTGGATGCAACCGACCCTCCTTTTCCTGGACAACAATTTCGTGTTTTGACATTTCAAGTTTAAACCAGTTGTTTGAGCACCTTAAGTTATGCCAACAGAAAAGATCACCATGCACAAGGAAAATAGAAAAGACACAAAAAGCACATGAAGAAAGTGGATTCCCAGACTACATTAGAAGAAGGAAAAAAAAAGAAAAAAAAACTGAATTTGAGACAAAAAATATTGTTGAAATCCAACCAACAACAAAAATAACCAATCCCTTTGTTCAAAAAAACAAACAAAAATAATCAATCTCTCAATCATTGAAAGATAAAGAGCTATTGTTCTAATCAAAATAATTATCAAACCAAACAACTATTTTTAAGTAAATAAAATGCAAATAACTAATCCTCTAAATCTGTATCATCGTCAACTGGCACAATGTCTTCCTTGTCCACCTCCGAGTCATTATAATCAATCAATGTCTCATCTTCTTCCTCGACATCAACATCATCCACGTCAATATCATCTGCACGTACAATCTCTGCATCTACCAACTCTGCCTGCACATCATCTCTATGGAGTTCATTTAGTCCAACATTATTGTCTTGTATGACTGATGATACTGTTACATCTCCAGTTTGTTGTTAAACATCCTCTTCTTCTTCTTCGTCATCATCATCCATTTCAGGAACATCCCATATATGGTTGTGATGCATCTTTTGAACCACTTTCCAGCCTGCTCCGAATTTATGATCATCCAGGTAGAACACTTGTCGCACGTCCGATGCGATAACATATGGTTCATTCTTATACCACGTACTACTCACATTCAAACATGTCAAATCATAATCTGTTTTAAGATTTTTCTTCCGTGGAGTCAAATCGAACCAGTCACACTTGAATAACACAACCCGATAATTGCCCAGGTATTCTACCTCAATAACATCACATAATATACCATAAAACTCAATTTCCTTGCCTTCAAATACTGAATCAACTAGCAATCCACTATTTTGGGTTGTTCAGCGAGCTTCACGTTGTTTCGTATGAAACCGAACTCCATTCAGGTTGCAAGCTGAATATGAGTTTGCTCGTAATGCAAACCCCAAGGCCAATGAATGCAATTCTTCAGTAGCTTCCGGTGAATTGATATAACGTAAATCAAACATCTGCAAATTGTTTGAAAAATACTACGTGAAATAAATATACAACACACGATCATAATATATACTTGAGACAATGAAATTTTCCACATACTCGATTCTTAAACCAATCAGGTAACTCTTTTTGTTGTCGTTGTGACAGCAATTTGTCATCATTCGTCTCTTCTTTCAACTTCCTCAAGTGTTCCCTATATTTTAAAATAAAAAAGTTAATCACGTACAATCTGAAGTACACATGTTGCATAACAGATAAAAATGTCTAAGATTTTCTAATTACTTTGAAAGCCAGTGATACTATCATACACTCCAGTGGAGTCCCTCTCTGAAACATTCATTCCATGAGCTAAACACTTGTTTTAATCAGTCTTTACATAAAAGCATGGACTATGAACTCATTCAAACAAGCGCACACACATTCACAAAAACAAATAAACACCGAAACACGCATACAAACTTGGCACACAGATAGATTACAACAACCATGATCAACTACAAGTGACGCTTTTGGCGCTATGACTCAACTATTGTGCTCAGCTATTGTCTGAGACTGCAAAATATCTGCAATAAGACTGACATGCTGGTACTTTCCAACACATCAATATGACTACAAATAAGAAACTGAGAGGGGATAATTCACATTGAATGGAACATACACTGTTAAAGAGACCAAGTAAGAAGAGTGAGTGGTGCTGGTGCAAGTAAGTTGGCTTGCAAAGCAATTCTTTCGGTTAAGATTAAATACTAAAATAAAAGATGTTCGTACCCAAGTATAGGATTAAATTGCCAAAATAGTGACCAAATACTAAAATTGAGATGTCACTTTGGTAGATACTACGTAAACAGCTGAGGTTACAAAGAAAATATGGAATTTATCTACCAACCTAGCCAGCATAAATACTGAAGAGTGTACGTGTTTACGAACAACATTGAATAGAGGTCCACTTCATTAGGTCCTAAGCCATGCTCCTAAGTTCGGAACTAATGTTAAAACATAATAACCACTGGAAATAATCTTAGAAGCAACTGGTTGACAATTTCACTTACTTCATGTAAGGCTGCACCTCTTCGCAATTGTTAAGGATGAACCAATGTATCTGATCTCGTTCTTCTGGTGACAGTGACTTTATATCCGCAGCACCAGTTGGGTGGACTTTTTGAGCGAACACAGATATTGTTCCTTGGCGTCGCAGACTGCCATCTAATTCATCATCATTTCTTTCTTTCCGATTAAATTTAGTTTCAGTTTCAGTGAAGTACATCGATGAATGTCAAACATTCATTAATGATGTAAGCCTCTGCAATTGAACCTTCTGGGCGCGCTTTATTTCCCACGTAGTGTTTAAGTGTTCCTAGGTACCTTGATATATACATACAATAAGGCAAACAGGTAAACATCAGTAACTATACATGGAGCCTTATGCACAAAATTAAGATACAATAAGTTTTCTTTGTCCAATGAAATCTTGAAATCAAACTTTTTTTTAGCATTTTTTTTCTTTTTAAATATTATTCTTAAATTCTAAAAATAATACTATTTTATTATTAATGGATAAAGAATATTACATTAACTAGTTAGCCTAACAAGCTAAGCTCCAACAACATACTACTACATTAATTGAACTAGTTGTTGTACTATCCTACCAGCGAGCCTCATGGGACCTCCTGTAACGCATGAAACTTTGGGAACGGGGATGACCAGCTGAGCTAGCTGGCCCGTTTTTGAATATATATTTTATTTCTTATCATTTAGAAAAACAAAATAAACTTACAAATCGTCAACAAACTCTAATAAGAGAATGGTGGGAAACCTAGCAACAAGTTGGGCACCTTTTTGGATAACTATACCTTTTTTTTACTCAATAAATTTCATGTTTTGGTGGCTGGGAAGCAAGGACACGAACATACGGATCCGCAAAACCAGTACATGGTCACATTTATATATATATATTGATTAAGTAATTTAATTTAATATATATCAAGATCGGATTGTTATAGTATTTCAAATATTTTAATCACATAAATATATGCAAAAAATTCAATTTATGTCGGATTGTTATAGTATTTCAGATCGAATGGTGAAAATTTTCCTTTGTTAACAATTATCTTGCATGGGAATTTTCGATTTATGAGGAGAAGAATATTCACTTATTTGGAAAGAAGATATGGATAAACAGAAAAACCCTATTTTTATCTCAAAATCAGAGAAAAACTAGCTAAGAAACCATTTCGATTTTGGGTAATCTTCAATTCTTTTTGGCGCCATGTAAATCAAAAGGAAAAAATGCTGTGCGGGATTTTTTCCTGCTTGATCTTCCATTTTCTCTCTTATAAATACAGTCCCAAAGTTATGAAGTTTTGCTCACAAGATACCGATTGAAGGTAATTCCTCTCTAGATCTCATATCACTCTTCAATCTTATATGTTAAATCATATATGCAAAGCCCTAATTTTGTAGTTATTTGTTCTCCAGGCTTATTCTATCCCTTGGTTATCCTAACTTCAAGGATTTTCAGAACTCTAACTTAAGGTTTGTTCTGCGACTTTGAGTTCCCTTTGTATTCTGTTTTTTAATTGTATTCCTTTACCCACTTTAAAAGCTCAAGTAATCACTGCAGTGCTCAGTCTCTATAAGTATACTCTATTTTATGCATTTCTGTAGATTTAATGTTTGTTATTTGTGCTATTGAACCCAAAGTAGTTTCAATCAACTTTCACTAATTTTCGTAGGTTAATTGTTTGATCTATTGTTTTATTGAACCTAAAGATGTTTTTCTCAAATTATTTTAAAGTGTTTCATCAATTTGTATTTATGTACTTTGTTTTGTTTAGTAGTCAGTAAGTTAACTGTTTGATCAATTGTCTCAACGAATAAGCAAATAATCGTATATCCATTGTGCTTATTTCTCTTTTTGTTAATGTAAGTTGACCTAAAAATATCCCTCTTCTATTTCTCGTTTAGTTTGGTAGTCAGTAGTTGAGTACCATAATTTGTCTATTTTTGCTCGATATTGAGTACCGTAATGCAATCAAATGTTACCGCTTCATATAGCTTAGGACCTCGTAATCTGTACTTTTTCCCTCCATAAGTAAGTTGTTTGAATTTGTTCAGTTGGTGCTGTTATTTTTTCATTGGGTTTTTTTTAGCCCACCCAAACATGAATTCCTGATTCCGTAGTTGGGTTTCTTAGTTGTTCTTTTAATCATGGTGTTGTTTCATTTCCCAGGTGAAAAATGGTGAACAATAATGAACAACCAGCTCCAGCAACATCATCTTCTGAGGGTACCTGTTACTTTTCCCCTTTCTCTTCTTTTTGGACTTTTACTTCATTAATCTCCACAGTTAGATTGGTAGTTTTTAATCCTTTTTAGACTTATGTATGGAACCTGATTGACTTCACAATTTTGTGTGCCAGCTGAGACTTTGTTAAAGTTATTTAATTGAGTTGGTAATGTTCTTACTTAAACAGTTAAAAGTAGCATTAAGCACTTTTAAGTCAGCAACAATCACAAAACATAATTAGGTCTGTAATTTATAACTTTTGAGCTAGGTTAATGCAACACTCACAAAATGTGAGTATTTAAGGTTTTCTCATTTTTCAATAACTCAGATCACCTTGTATATGTGTCGGTAGGTCGATTTGGTAGCTTACTTGGCCCTTTCCTTCTATAAATGAAAGCAGTAGTGTTTGAAAGTTCTTTCTGTTACTTGGAGTCTGAAAACTAAGTTGAACAACAAATTGATTTCCATCTTGTTAATCTCTTTCGTGCTTACTGGTCTCAATTTTGCATCATATACTTTGTTGTAAAATATGTTTAGGGTACCACTTTTATAGTATTCATATTATCTTTATTACCTTCCCATAAAATTGATCTTTTTCACATTTGTAGGCACAACAGCAACATCAAGGAACGTGAGGGGCCCGACACGAGTCCTGAAGCTAGATGCTTTGATTGCAGCTAACAAAGGGAAGCTTTCTGTACACTTATCCGAATTAGAAGGAAAGCCGGACTGTGAAAATTCCAATCCACTCGCAAGCGAGTGTGGGGTGATTGTTCGCTCCCTTGCCCCGTTACAATATAAGTCATGGACCAAAATACCTATCTGCGAGAGAGATGCGTTGATTTAAAGGCTCAAGGTAATGCATTTCTGTTAAGAATAATTCAGTTAGAATTAATATGTGAATACTGATATAGTTTTCATTTGCAGAATAAACTCATCTTGGACACTTCTTTGCCGATGGTGAAGGAATTCTTAATGAAATCTATGGGCACAAAGTACTCAAATCGTAGGAATAAAATGTCCATTCATTTTAATTTGTCCTTAAAAGATGGAACTTATGAAGATGCCAAGAGAAATCCTTATAAGAACGTGTCGCTGGAAGATTGGGACTGGTTGTGCGACCATGTGTTTTCCAGTGAAATTTTCAAGGTATTGTCTTTATTATCTTCTTCTTTTGGAACATGTTTTTAATTGTAGTACAATATGTTTATGTAAGTTTTTATTTTATTTTTGTTATTTTAAAATTTGCAGAAGCGCTCTGCAGCAGGTGCAAAAGCAAGAGAAGCTACTGCGTTCAACCATTGTGGAGGTTCTAAGTCACATGTGGTCACAGGGAGGAGGTATGTTCCTTTATATGATTTTCTCTCCACTTTTCTGTTTTTTATACACTAGTCCAGAAGGGGCTATAAATGACGATCAAAGTCTGTTATAAAACATGAATTATCACGGTTTTCATCTGTCATTCGAACCGTTATTTATTTGGTGTGATTTTTTATAAATGACAAATGGATAATGTTATTAAATACGACGACTAAATTTTGTGATCTAAAATCACGTACGAAATCTATTATTAAGTACCACGGTTATCGTATGTAACATATAATAACGGTTGATTATTATCATAAGAAAACCACGATTACTATATGTAAAATATAATAACGGTTGAAATATGCCATTTAAAAACCGCGGAAGATGTTTGTTAAATAAAATAATGATTCACACCTGTTATAATTCGAGGTATTTTTATTAAATAAAATTTTTAATTCTAACAAGAAAGTTTTGTCATTTTTCTGGATACCGATTCAGATATTGGTATTCATATTTTCTGAATCTGAAATCCGTTCAGAAATATGAAATCCGTTCATAATTATATTTGGTGTGTCAGAAATTCATCCACATTAAAAAAACAAAATAGATGTTAAAATTAGCTTTATTAATAAACTTTATTAATTATTTTTTAAAAGAAAATAGAATATTCCAACATAAATTAGAAGAGGTATCCTAACAACTCCAACTTACATGCTAAAACTCAAAAAAGTAATCAATTTATTGTCACTGCGGCTCTAACTTGATAGCTCTGCTATGGGAGTCACATAGGCCCTTGGCCACCTAATAATAATACCTATAGGAACATCCTGAAGTACAACATCATCTCTGTCGCACAACATTGCATTTGGCTCAATGATTCCTTGAAGCATGCAGTCGTAATCGTCATCAATCAGCACCTTAGTTTCGACATATGCAACTGCAACCGGCTTTTTCCTTAAGCTCAAAAAGAAAAGACCAAACGACGAGGGTATCACTGGCATGCCAATATCCTTTATATTTAACAAACAAGACCAAGTAAGTTTAAGAAATCATGATAGAAACATTGTATGCATCTGACTACACATTACTAAGTGCTATTAGAAGTCACCTGCTGGTAAGAGGTATTAGAGATCTGATCATGTACTCCAGTGTTGTTTTTCTGTCTTTCATCATCCAACTGTGCTTTCAAAGCTTCGGCTTTCTGCTTATCTTTCTGTAACCTGGCCTTCATAAACTCAACAACAAGAAACTGAGATTTAGAAACACCAGCACCCATTACCCCTTTCCATCAGGGCCAAAAATCTAGCCATATTTAAGAAGCAAATTCAAATTCCATGAAATTCAGTTAAACAAATAACGTAACACAAGGGCATTTTTTAGACTACTGTACAGCTGGAAAGTCAACAACAATTCACAAGGCGGCAATAACAGTATACACATAGAAGGAAACTTCAGTTATTAACAAATTTTTCATATACAGCCTAGCACTTAGTCTTCAAACATATAAAAACTAATGAAATCTGCATACTGGTGCTGGTGCTGGTGCTGGTGTTGGCTACTTGAAGCAGCAATTACTACTAAAATATAAAATAAGACAGTTCTACAGATGCAACAGTATTACAGAATGGCAATGTGATTGTAAGAGATTGAAAACAATTGCAAACCAAATCAGTAAGCATTAATGTAAGAGAGCAACGTAACCAATATCACCATCCAATATAAAAATGCAAGAAGCAAAAAGATTCATGTAACAACAAATTCACCACTAACCTTGGTAACAGCGTCGGTTCCCAAACACTTTTGTGCTGAAGGATCTTTATCATATTCCTCTGCACCAATGCCTACACATCAACAGAAGCGAACTAAAGTCAACTGATATCATAAATGTATCAATAAATAATATTAGACAAAATAGGAGAACTTACTAATGTTGCAGCTGCCAGTGATTTAGATGATGAGGGATTATCATCTGGGGTGACTTTATGTGTCTTCACAAACACGTATGGCCTATATATCTCACCAGTGGGACTTTCTTTTTCCTGTGACAACACAATGCATCAAATACTTGCACAATTTTGCATCAAAATGCGACATCTTTCAGACAATAAACAAGAGGTTTCTACTGACAAGATAAGTGCATCAAAATTCCATTAGATGCTTCGATAAGTGATCATTCTATAGCATCACGTCTTATATAATCCAACCAGCTTAGTTTCTTCAGTTCATATTGCAATTTAAAAACCAATTGGATTGAAACTAATAAGTGACCCTTTCAGCAGGAAGCAATAATGCGCGGAATGAACAAGAACCAACGAAACTGCATAAACAAGGACTCTTGGCATACCAAAAACTTATTATGATATCCAATTAATGAAACAACATAAGAATAATAGCTCAAAAATGCCATATAGTGTGTTAAGAATTTACCATTTCATGCCACGTTCTAGGTACACCTTTCCTACCACCTGTATACCGAGCCTTCACTTGTGATCGTTCCATGCAGCTCATCATGCAGTTCATCATGACCTGATTCAGACAATATGGGGCTTCGTCTAGGAGACGAGGGAGAACAGTTGAATGTGGGGCTGCTTTCAACCGAACAAAGAGTGGTAATAATTCCTCCAGTCATCTGAAACACAAAAAAAAACTATTCATCAACAAAACAACCACTACTCTGCCATAGAAAACCATACTAAAAAAAGGATAGCAACAATCTAATAGCTTTATTGAACTGATTTTTTATTTGCACTAAAGATTTTATACCCTGTTTTGGGATCACAAGATGCGTAGTCTCATATAATTGCTTCTTGTTTTTGGATCATAAGAACAGACCTCAATTACATTACACGACTTATATACTTTATACACTTTTAGGGGCCAGAATATAAATGTTCAGTTTATGCTGTTAACTAAAACAGGAGGAGCAATAGATTGAAATGATACACATTTTAAAGCCTAAAGTTTGTCAAAATAACCACCATGGTATCCAACAGGAAGTTAATCTTAAGTTTACACTATTCAACTGAGGAGATTGGACAAAGGAATGCCTGTGAGACCCAGTACCGTGCCTTGTCGAAGGTACAATGAAAAAGAGTATCGTTAACTTCCGATCTAATTCTGGAAAGTACAACTGAACGACAGGTATCACACAAAAATTAGATTAATCTGGGAAAAATTGTTGTCCATATTTTGTTTATACCTTGTTCCATTTTTTTAATCTTCAAGCACAATAGATATACAACCATATTTGAAAGGATAGTAACCAAAATACGATCCATATACACGAAACTCAGTCTTATTACAAAACTATAACAAACCCAAGTTCAAATTCAATCGGAGATAGTCTGATATGAAACCCATTCATCTTTTCAATCAAAAAGTCATAAGTTAATTAGCAAATGTATTATTACAAAAGTAAAATAATCCTATGTAACCTAATTTCAGATTCAATCAAAGATACTCTAATATGAAACCCATTCATCTTTTCAATAAAAAATTCACAAGTTAATTAGCTATTGTATTATTATAAAAACTAAAACAATCCTATGTAACCTAATTTTAGATTCAATCAAAGATACTCTAATATGAAACTCCTGCATTTTTTCAATCAAAATCATAATAAGTTATTTACCAACCTATAGATAAGCATAAAAAAGATATACCTCGCTGTTTTTGATCTCTGATAATCCCCCGAAAAGATAAATCTCTTAACATTTCTTAATTGACTTTAGGGTTTAAATTTATAGCTATTCCAAAACACCAAGCGGGAAATAATCCCGTCCAAAAGGATTTTCTTTTGATTTTCATCCCGCTAAAAAATTGTTAGGGTTCAAATCAAAAAAAATTGACCGAGATTATTTCCGCTAGATGTTCTTCTTCAATTCCTTCTCGATATATTCTTCTTTACATCCTACGGCGATGCACAAATGTTTCCGATATTGTAGAACAAATCTTCACTAATAATCCCTGATTTTCTGCCAAAAAAATTTTACCGAGGAGAAAACTTGCCTAAGATAGAGATAAGGATAATACAACTGAGAAGAATACCCTTTTAACAACATGAAAGACACACGTCTTTCTTTCTTCTATATGTAGTATATTTTTTTTCTTTTTGTTTAATAGCGTTTAACACTTTAACTAGTGAAGTCACACCACAAGACTTTGGTCTTTCATTTTTAAGAATCTTAGACCATAGTTGACCGACACCAATAAAAAAATATAATGAACTAATAAATAAAAGGCATTTTTGTTGAAATTATTTTGTAAAGCATAATTAAATTTTACCACCACACAAATTTAATTAAAATAAAATTACCAATTAATGTTACATAACAATTTTCACAGGAAGTTTCCCGGTCTCGCTCGTAATCATCGATTTTTGGTTACATGGCGTTTTCATTAAGGGTAATAGTCGATTTCCACTCGTAATTCCATTATCCATCTGACAGTAAATGTTACAGTGAAATGGTTGTGAGATGTAAATTTGTCCACTTGGAAATTGCCAGTGGTCAAGATAGCACTATTCGTATCATTATACTGATTTTAGGTTTAAGTTTTGAAGTATGGGTCACAGTCAGGTCGACTTTTAGTTAAATGGCACATTCTTTCGTCGTCCATTTGATTAAAGTTGAAACTTCAACCTTTCGAGTTGAGGCAATTTGAATCAAAATTTATTACACAGTCAAAACTCGACTCTTCGATATTATAATAAACCGAAACAATATGAATATTTTTCGATGAAAATTGGATCGAGTTAGGATAAATTGGAGAAACTGGAACTTCATCTTTTTGAGTTCTTGCTATCTGCGTCAAAATTCAGTTACATAATCAAGACTCGACACTTTAGTCGAAAATTTGATGTTTGTTCACATGTATAATTGTTTTAGGTCCTTTAGAAGCTTAGGATAAAATTTGATCGTCTAATGTTTACTCTATTTCTGTTGCAACATCAACTTACTTGTTTTTTTTATTTCTTGTGTAAAACAGAAACGAAAAGCTGGATTCGAGGAAGGTGACATTCAAACATTCTATGACACCCATACATCTACTATTAAAGAAACGGGAGAAGTTGTTTGGATTTCCGATGAAGCTCGCATCAAATGGGTGAGTATAGACAGTATTAGTGTTACAGTTTGTGTTGTATATGTCTAAACAAATAGGATTCAGAAACACACCACACCCGATAAATATTTGTAATCTCTTATACAATTTTATATCACTAGAATTAACCTACTTGTTTGACATTCTGCTGCAGTTTCTAATTATTCTCTCTATGATGTATCTTTATATAGGAAACGATGAATGAGCTAATGCAGCAAGGCAACAAAGCGGGAGCTACACCACCCACTGAGGCAGAATTATGTGCTCAGGTTTTAAAGAAAAAGCAAAGACGACGTCGTTCTGCGACCATTGTTTCTAACAATGAAGGAATTCATGAAATGCTTCAAGAGCAGGCTGATAGAAATCAAGCTCATGAAGAGCAGATACACACCCAGAATGAGGTTATCAAAACGATGAAGGAAGACGGCGAAAAGGTCATAAGAAACATGCAGGATATGATGATGCGTTCTTTTGGGCTGAACAACATTACTGCTAATAGAACTGAAAGTTGAATGTAGTCACATTAATGTTTTAGTCTTAGTATTTTTTTTCTTTTTTTCTTTTCTAGTATTGATGTTTATTTATTGCTAGAGTTTATTTATCAGATTTTTTTAAGTTTGGATCTTGTATAAACAATTTATTTTTAATGGGTAATTATTTTTTATTCAACTTGTATTATTTATTTAAATGCTTATTTGTTTATATATATTTTTTGTTTAATAATAAATCTAGGCTAGTCACAAACGAAAAAATGGTGACGAGTTTGGTATGGTGAGGGTAGGGTTGTGTCTCTAATAACTTTTGAGGCGAATGACTTTGTCCCAAAAATTATTTTGGAGACACCAATATTTGCAGGTAAAGTTGTTTTGGAGACGATGATATTCGTTTTTGAAATGACCATATAGAGACAATCCTAATTGGTCATCATACGTATTTTTAGAGACGACTAAATTTTGTTATTGATTTTTTTATTTTTGGGACGAAAGTTATTCCGCTTCTAAATCATTATTTTGTCAGAGATGAAATGGTTTCATGGCTAAAATTATTTAAGAGACGAATTTGTTTCTTCACTATAACTATATTTTGAGACGAACAAATTTCGCGGCTAACAGTTTACGTGATGATCTTATTTCTTCACTATAAGTACATTTTGAGACAAACAAATTTCGCGGCTAAAACTATTTTATGTGACGAATTTGTTTCTTCACTATAAGTATATTTTCGCGACTAAAGCTATTTTAAGTGATAAAATATTTTCCTCACCAAAAATACCTAGATTGAAAAAATTCTTCATCAAAAAATTAATGAACATTGTCAATTTTATTTGCTCACAAAAATATAGTTTTGGTGGCAAAAATATTTATGTCGCTAATTAAAAAAATTTGGTGACGATTTCTTAAGGACGTCATAGAACACTTTAACCGACTCACTATAGGTGATGAATTTTTTTGCGCCACTGAATTCTTTTTGCAACGAAGAAATTGATTTTCGTGACACAATATTTTGCCACTAAAAGCGACTTTTCTTATAGTGTGTTTTTAGATATGAAGACAACTTGTGATCATCCATTGTTAACAGACTCTGTTCTGTGCGTGATCAATCATAAGTGGAATCAAGTTTTGTGTGCGGGTACAATTGAAGATTTGAAGACAAGAAGATTTTTCTGATTGGTTTCGCATATTGTGATATTACTTTGGGCACAATCTTGATCGGCTGGGATCCGACTAAGATCTTATTTATCTTTAGTAGATTTGACAAGTAGTTGTATAGATCGGAAACTATCGTTTGTGGTATTTTTCAATATCCGATCTGATAGCTTGTGAATCTGGATCTGATTATTTCAGATCTTGATTGATCTTACCCGATAAAGGAGTTTACTTGTTAAACAGAAGAGCATTTGTCAAAACTCAACATATTTTTATTCTTAAATATTAATAGAGTGGTTACCAAACAACTTTATTCCATTACTGTTTGGAATACAATCAAAAGGAGTTGAGTGCTTAAGACTTTACATCGGTAAACAAACTCAAGATAGTGATTTCTATCTTGGGATTCAGGTGCGTTGGCCAGACGGTTGTAGGCACAGGGATACTGAGGGAACTAAGTAACTAGGGGTAGATTACTTGGTCTCAAGAAGTTGGCTTTTTTATTTCTATAGCGCCTTAATTCTGAGAGTATTCAAACTGGACTAGGTCCCCGGGTTTTTTTTTGTATTTGTTGTTTCCTTGTTAATAAAATTATCGTGTTTGTGTTCTTTTACTTTTTTCGCATTAAAAGTTATTTAATTGTAAAAGAATCTTATTACTTGTATACGAAAAGATTGTGTTATACTTGAGTACCCTCGTCATTTTATTTTCGTTTTCTACGAATAATGTGCATTTTCCAGCTGTTGATGATGAGATGAGGTTATGTATGGAGAGAGATTTCAGTAAGGA
Organism: Papaver somniferum; assembly: GCF_003573695.1. Taxonomy (NCBI): domain Eukaryota; kingdom Viridiplantae; phylum Streptophyta; class Magnoliopsida; order Ranunculales; family Papaveraceae; genus Papaver; species Papaver somniferum. The sequence continues at coordinate 179,581,983 of NC_039358.1, forward strand.
GGAGGTGATAGATGTGATTATGCATTTTGGTGCCAACAAGTGTCCGGGACCGGACGGATTTTCTATGGAGTTTTACAAGAAATGTTGGTTTATTATCAAGGAAGATTTTATGAAGATGATGGTGGAATTTCATACATATGGGGCTTGGGACTTGAAACATAAATCTTTTATTTTTATGATCCCTAAGAAAGAAGACTCCTACTTTCCGAAGGGTTTTAGGCCATTAAGTTTATTAGGTAGTGATAAACGCATTTATATGTCTAATATGTCTCATTTGTATGTATTGTTAGTGCTCGATTTTGTATTTATTGTGTTTGTAGGAAATTTTAGAGAAATAAGTCCTTGCGGCGAAATGGGCTCGAAAAGTAGTGTTTTACACCCCAGGACAAAGTACTAAAGGCACCGTAGAAATGCACCGGAAGCACCCCAGAAATACCCCGGAGGGACCCCAAAAAAGTGCGGAAGACACCCCAGAAAAATCGCTAAAGGCACCCATCATTTGGATAAGGGCACCCCTGGACACCCCAGCTGCTAAAGGCGTCCAACTTTATGATTAAGGGAACTCCTTTTCTTATTCAAATTTTCAAACTCAAAAATTGGCGGGAAAATGCATGCAGACGGTTACAGATTTTGGACTTCGAATTTGAGCAGCTTTGAGCGAGATTCAATCGCTGGAAACCATTGGGCTGGTCTTGAATGGAGTTAACAGGCCTTGTACGTCTGTTTTGATCGATGAATTTGGGCTAGAATAGCCGGACTTAGCTAAACAGCGAGGAAGAATATCTTTGCGAGAATATCGGGTCCTGTTGGAAGATTACATGCGTGATATTGGAGGAGAATATCTTCTCATGATTCTTTTCTATCTTTAGAATAATACGCAGTAAACAGGGAGAGATTTTTGGATGAAGCATTGACGCGTAAAAAGAGTTTAACAGGGAAAGAAATACCAGACTTTACGTGAAGAATAAAAAAAATATTGGGAGATAAAAGAGATTCTTGGTGAGGATTTGGTGGAGCTAGATGGTATAAAAGGAGTTGTTCGAGTCTCATATAAGGGAATCAAGAGTTTGGGGTCGATCCAGAGCTAGGAGGAGCGAGAAAATGGAACCAACAACAATGTTCACCTTCTGCTGCTACTGCTGCCATTAAAAAGCTTCAAGAACACGAAGAACAGACACTTAAAGACAGTCGTTCTTCAACAGTTCCAGCAGCGGAAAGAAAGTGTCGTTGTTTACAGCGCTCGGGTTCTATCGTTTCTTTCTGGACGGCTTCTGTGAGTCTTAGAATCATTGTTTTATAACTTTTGACTCTTTTAATCATATTTTGAGCATCAAATATATATTTTTATAACATGATTATTATGAATAGCTAAACCCCATTACTGGGATGATGGAGGAAACCATTCTGTATGCATGAGTAATTCTATTTAATTCTTTTATGACTATTTGCACTATTATGAGTTGATTTATGATTTTTCTTGATTATTTGTGATTTTATCTTATGATGTATGCTTAGTCTAGGAACTCTTGATGCATCATGATTATGATTTACATCTAATACTTTACAAAATCTATTTTTCGCAAAGAAAAGAGTCGATACTTGTTATCATTATAAGTTATAATTATCTAGAATTAATAGTTGATTCGCATGAGTATAAGAATTGGTGGAATCCTGAGTCCTAGTATCTCTTGATCCTGTGACAAATTTTGTATATATTTTTGTTTTAAAAATATTTTCAAGTCCGAGCAACGAATCCTTATTTACCGCAATCAAAATTAATACTACATCAAAATGGCCCCGCCGACGCGGACTTGTGTATAGATTTATTTTTATTTTTTTAATTATTTTTGTTCTTCTTTACGTTTCTGTGTTTTTTGTATTTTTCTTTCAGATTTTTGAAGTTGGAGCGAAAGAAAATTTTTCCAAAGTTTTTGGTGAATACTTAAAGACTGGCATAAGAGGCAGAGCGAAAGGGGCGAAAGAAGAAGATTTTTTTTATTTTTTATTTTGATAAAAAAAAGAGAGAAAAAAAGAGAAATATTTGTATTTATTTTTTTTAGACTTTATTTTTCTTTTGCACTTTATTTTTTTATGGACTTTGGACTTTAAATTTTGGAACATTATTTTCTTATACCCTACGGAAGGGTACCCTTAAATATAAACTGTGTGCAGGGAAGGACGACGATTACAATATCGTCTCGGCCCCTCGGTACTGACACCGGAGTCAGTGGCCCGAGTCGACTACAGCGGTTCTTCGCCCGTCTGGTACGGGAGGTAAACTTCTAAACACCCGCGAATCTCCTGTCAGCGGGTTTACTGTCTGCCTTAAGGTTATTATATGTTGAGGACTGAACCGGCTGCTTTAATTTCCTAGTAAAGGGAAAGAACTGGCCATATAAGATAAGGGTTCGGATTTCATCACTGTTCCCTTCTTGCCCGCCTTAGGTAAACGAAACCTAACGTGAACCCAAGCTTAAAATCTGATTAGAACGAGACCGATAGGGTAACGAGCTTGGTAGGAAAATCTTTCGAAAAATATCGGTTACTCTTTTAGGCATACTTTAAAGTTCTTGATGGTTTCTGTAAGTTGAATGCGTGACTGCGCCGCCTTGTGATAGTGGTGAGGCCTTGGGTATCAAAGCTCCACTCAGCTTCCCTCGCCTCGATTCAACTTACATTAGTTCGGATTGATTCCATAGGGGTGTGCTCAAATTGTAACGAATTCCTTTTCGAAGGAATAAAAGCTGGTCTAGAAAAAATCTAAGTGGAGCCATCATGCTTTTTGTTTGCTAGATTCTATAGGTTTGATTTGGTCGAGTCAGCCTTGTTTGTGATTGTGTAGAATTCCCTTGCAATTAAGAATGTCGAACTGGTATGATAGAAGCCAATACAATGAGTATCAATATGAATTTTAATATGGACATCATCATTTTTATGACCATGGTGGGAATAGTAGTTGGGAACGCCAACCTTTTCAAGGTTATGGTTCATACCATGGTGATCCCAATTACTATCCACACGCGAATTGGTCTTACGAGCAATAAAATCAGGAACACTGTAGTACTGGTTACTCGTTTTTGGAAACTAGTCCTGATTATGATATTTTTTAGCCTGTTCCATCTCTAGAAGATACCCAACAACGGATTGAAAGGACGTATAAACGTTTAGTTGCAATGAATAGTTCAAAAGAAGAGTGTACACGATATTCTGAGATGATAAACGAGAGTGGTGAACGTATAAGTGTTATACTCAGCGAAATTCAGGCACGTCTAGAGGCAGAAAATGAACAGTTGGCTAATGCTGCTCGAAATAATCTAAATTTCCAAAATAGGGTTTTTAATTATACCCTTGATATCAATAGTGAATATTTGCCTAATTTAGAGGACGAGGATAGAATAAAAGACACTACTTATTTAGATAAGGTTCAATCATCTTTGTACTATTATGATGATGAGGATAGTAGTAATGAAGAATCTGAAATATGTAGGCATAGTGATCAGGAATCTATTAATCCAATTGAGCTTTATAATGATTATATTATTTCTAGTTCAAATCCAAATAATTTTTATGATTATTCACCTATTCAAAAGGACGAGGATTTGATTAGGGATACCACCGTTTTCGACGATGTAGTTTTTCCTTTTGATTACGAAGCCGATAGTGGTTTAGAGGAACGGGTTTATTCCGAAAATGCTGTTTTAGAGTCTAGCGACTTAGAAACAATAGTTTTAGATGAAGAAGATATACCCGTAGAGATGAGTAAATATGCACTACCTGATAATAAATTAGAAGAATCAATTGACCATTTTCAAGAATCTAATGATCCAGAAATTAGGGAGATTGTAACTAGTCTATCTAGAGACACTGAAAACTCTAAGTTTGGGGGTGATTATCACCTTCCTAGTGTCTTACCTTTAACTCTCAGAAAGTCCCTTCACTTAGGACTTGATATCTCTGCCTCGACAATTTTACAAGATTACCTTCATACTCGTTTTCCCGAACCTAATGATGTCCAGGAAGAAGTTCAGTCGTTAGAAACCCATCCTCTGGTTGATGTGGTTTGCCCAAGCTATGATCCCCATATTTACTTTGTTTTCCCACCAAATAGTTTTCTTCCAACTTTGGGAACGTTTATATTCCAAATGTGTCGAATATTAAGTTGTGAGACTAAACCTAAATGCTTTAGGAAATTAGAATCGACACATTTGCTTAAGAATGACCACTACTCTCATTGTGGTCAATTATGTGAGTCAAATCTTATTGACTTAGAGGATCCTCAGTTAGTTAGGTTATTATTGTACGCTTCTAAGATCATATTTGAGTTTTTCCAGACTCTAGGACCTAATGATTCGGATCCCACCTATGAAGAAACGCAGTCAATGAAAATTTTCTATTTAGACCCTTTCATAGAACCTGAACTTGAACCACAATTAGATATAAATTTCTTAATCAGGAAACTAAGTAAGGGCATGCTAGTCTTGTTCACTTTCTTGGTTCATTGCAGTTTCTTTTGGTCAGCTCTATTTAGTTTTGAAGACCCACAGTTATCTCGACTATTACTTTATGGTTCGAGTTGAATAATCCTTTCCTAAGTCTGGCTGAAGACTTTAAACTTAGCACTTCTTGGGAGGTATCCCATGCTCATGCAACACGGTAATATATTTACTTAACTCTTTCGCTTCAAATGGTAACAGTTTCTCCTTGTTCATGCTTTTAGTTTCATCTTTAGAACATTGAGGACAATGTTAGATTTAAGTCTGGGGGTATGGGAAAATCTTTTAGTTGCAATAAATAAATACGCTCCAGAGCCTAGAGATTTATGCGTATTCAGGATGGCACTAACTAATCTAAGTGGATGGAAGCATCTTGGTTGTAGGAGTTGAGGAACCAATCTGACTAGATGGAAACATCTATAGAGTCTATTTATAAAAGCACAGAGCTCAGGTGTTAGAAATAACATGATAGTTGCACCATATCTCGTTGAGTCCTTTTCATTTCTTTTTTTTATTTTATTTTTCTTTTTAAACTATGTTTCTCTAAGTGATTAGGTGGGGCACACGATTCAAGTTGTTACCACTGCTAGGGTGAATTAGAGTGACTGAGTTACTAAAAAAAAAGGGATCGGACCAGTTAGACCAATCGGAATAAGTATTAACACTTGGATAGCAATATGCGTGTGTTCTCCCTGTTTCCGTCGCCTAAGCAAGCGTGGAATGCAGGACCCGTGGGAACTATCGTGTAATCTGCTGACAAGAAGCATGCGCTTGGATCAAAAAGATCTATTCATGACGTTAAGTTAAAAAATAAAATAAAATGGTTATTGTTATGTGTAGTCAACTGCTGGTTCCCTTGTATTTGCCAGTTTGTTGATCTAGATTTAAGTTATTGACCACTGGTTCCCTTGTATATGCCAGTTGTGTTGATATTAGTCAGACCGGTATCTCAGTCCATTAGGATAGGTTCATTCTGGCAGTGGCCTTCAGACAGATATGTGAAACATCGATCATTTGGTTAACATAAAAACCATCTACATTTTTCTATTTCCATCTCCTTTTTCTATCCATATGATTAGTTTGACTCTGAATATGATGTCCATAGTGCAACTATCTGAGTAGAGCTCTGTCACTTTATATGAATTTTAGTATGCTTGAGTGCAAACTCGTGTACAACAATTGGAATTTCGCATCAGGGTACTTCCTCCTATAGTCAATGATTGTATGCCAACCAAGGAGATTCTTTAGTGCCTTCCAAGGTTCTGCGTAGATATCTAGGGTCTGGAGTATTGGTTTTGTGGGTACACCTCTGGTAAACCCTCCCGAGATTAACTCGGTCACTAGGGACACCTAGTGAGTTAAGATTTTATTTTCCATATTAGTTTTGCTCGAGGACTAGCAAATAATAAGTTTGGGGGTGTTGATAGACGCATTTATGTGTCTAATATGTCTCATTTGTATGTATTGTTAGTGCTCGATTTTGTATTTATTGTGTTATATTATATCTTTGTAGGAAATTTTAGAGAAATAAGTCCTTGTGGCGAAATGGGCTCGAAAAGTAGTGTTTTACACCCCAGGACAAAGTACTAAAGGCACCACAGAAATGTACCGGAAGCACCCCAGAAATACCCCGGAGGGACCCCGAAAAAGTGCAGAAGACACCCCAGAAAAATCGCTAAAGGCACCCATCATTTGGATAAGGGAACCCCTGGGCACCCCAGCTGCTAAAGGCGTCCAACTTTTGAATTAAGGGAACTCCTTTTCTTATTCAAATTTTCAAACTCAAAAATTGGCGGGAAAATGCATGCAGACAGTTACAGATTTTGGACTTCGAATTTGAGCAGGTTTGAGCGAGATTCAATCGTTGGAAACCATTGGGATGGTCTTGAATGGAGTTAACAGGCCTTGTACGTCTGTTTTGATCGATGAATTTGGGCTAGAATAACCGGACTTAGATAAACAGAGAGGAAGAATATCTTTGCGAGAATATCGGGTCCTGTTGGAAGATTACATGCGTGATATTGGAGGAGAATATCTTCTCATGATTCTTTTCTATCTTTAGAATAGTAAGCAATAAACAGGGAGAGATTTTTGGATGAAGCATTGACGCGTAAAGAGAGTTTAACAGGGAAAGAAATACCAGACTTTACGTGAAGAATAAAAAAAATATTGGGAGATAAAAGAGATTCTTGGTGAGGATTTGGTGGAGCTAGATGGTATAAAAGGAGTTGTTCGAGTCTCATATAAGGGGATCAAGAGTTTGGGGTCGATCCAGAGCTAGGAGGAGCGAGAAAATGGAACCAACAACAAATGTTCACCTGCTGCTGCTGCCATTAAAAAGCTTCAAGAACACGAAGAACAGACACTTAAAGACAGTCGTTCTTCAACAGTTCCAGCAGAGGAAAGGAAGTGTCGTTGTTTACAGCGCTCAGGTTCTATCATTCGTTTACAACAGTTTAGTTCTATCGTTTCTTTCGGGACGCCTTCTGTGAGTCTTAGAATCATTGTTTTATAACTTTTGACTCTTTTAATCATATTTTGAGCATCAAATATATATTTTTAGAACATGATTATTATGAATAGCTAAACCCCATTACTGGGATGATGGAGGAAACCATTCTTTATGCATGAGTAATTCTATTTAATTCTTTTATGACTATTTGCACTATTATGAGTTGATTTATGATTTTTCTTGATTATTTGTGATTTTATCTGATGATGTATGCTTAGTCTAGGAACTCTTGATGCATCATGCTTATGATCTACATCTAATACTTTACAAAATCTATTTTTCGCAAAGAAAAGAGTCGATATTTGTTATCATTATAAGCTATAATTGTCTAGAATTTGATTCGCATGAGTATAAGAATTGATGGAATCCTGAGTCCTAGTATCTCTTGATCTTGTGACAAATTTTGTATATATTTTTGTTTTAAAAATCTTTTCAAGTCCGAGCAACGAATCCTTATTTACCGCAATCAAAATTAATACTACATCAGGTAGCGCCTATAAAGTTTTATTTAAATTTCTGGCGAATAGATTAAAAGTGGTTATGCCTTTTTATAGTGTCATATTTTCAGGTAGATTTTATAAAAACTAAACAAATTTTGGATGGTGTTTTAGTTGCTGGAAAATGCATTGACAGTAGATTGAAATCGAAGATTCTGGGAGTTTTATGTAAGATTGATATGGAGAAGGTGTTTGATAATATCAAATGGAAGGCTCTTTTGTGCATCTTAAAGAAACATGGTTTAGGCGAAAAATGGGATTGTTGGATATATTGGTGTTTTAGTTATGCTAATATCCTTGTTTTGGTTACTGCAGTTCAACTGAAAAGTTTAGGACACCAAAGGTTTGAGACAAGGGGACTCTTTGTCTTCCTTTGTTTTCTTATTGGTGGTGGAGGTGTTATTTAAACTTTTGGAGGACGCAGTTCGACGAGGGATGATACACGGTTTTAAGGTCGCTAAATACGGTATTAAAGTGTCTCATTTGCAATTTGCATATGATACCCTCATTTTAAATGCAGACGTTGTTGAATTGAGAAAGTTATTGCTGATCTTGTCGACATTTGAGATGCTAACCGGGATGAAGCTGAATTTCGACAAAAGTTCAATTATAAGTGTAGGAGCAGATGACTCAGTTAGGAAGTTAGTGATGGAGATTGGATGCAAAGTGGAATCTACGCCAATTAAATATCTTGGGTTGCCTTTGGGAGTTACTTCAATAAACATTTCAATTTGGGAGGTCGTTATTCAGAGAATGGAAAGTAAAAAAGCTTTGTGGAAGAGGAATTTTTTGAATAAGGACGGAAGACTAACTCTCATTAAAAGTTGTCTCGCAAGCTTACTAATATATTTTTTTTGTCTCTAATTCATTTGCCTGTAGCTGAGGAGATGAAGTTAACTAGGATTATCGGGAATTTTATGTGGGATTCATCTGAAGATAAGAAAAAGATGTGTTAGGTTTCCTGGAAGACTATTTGCACTTCAAAATGTAAAGGTGGTTTAGGAGTGAAGAATCTGAAACTTACCAATAAGGTTTTATTATCGAAATGGATATGGAGATATAATATAGAGAAAGAAAGATGCTCTATGGAGAAGGATCGTACAAGAAAATTTCAAAGGAAGTAGGGAGCTATTTTTTCCGATGGATTGTTCTTTGCCGCAGGGAAGAGTATTTTGTAAAAATATAGTGATATCTAGTTCTTTGATTCAGGGAGGATGTGATCTGCAGGTAAAGAATGGGAAATCTGTGCGATTCTGGCTTGATAATTGGTGCACAAATTATTAGAGCACTACTCTGTCGAACTCGGAAGCGTTTCTATATCAAGCTTGTTTGTCAAGTTTAGTTGATCAAAACTATATACTTGATTTCTAGTCTACTTATAGCTATGTCTCGGATTAGGATAAAATGTGTAGTTGAGCTTTAGACTTCACGCTGCTCACCAATTGAAGACGAAGATCTACTGAGGAGATTGGTGGAACTTCATCAACAAAAATGTGGAGACTAAAACTTATCTATCACTTAGAAGTCTATTCTATTCTATCTTCTAATGAGACTAAGTCGTATAGCTATATAGACTTTTACATTATACACATTTGATATTTCAAGCGAGTTTATCTCGCTTATCTTTTTCTCGAAATATATGTTGGAAGCTTTTTGCTTTAGCTATGTTCATCATATTCTTGACGAGTTTAGTTGGAAACTAAATATAAGTCAAAATATGATCATGTGAAAATTGCCTTGAACATCTTATTTTATTTGTGTGAGACAGTCATTTGATGTTAACTTGGGAAGTTTCGTATTGATCATTCGATCACTTGAAAATTACTTGAAGCTAATGGTTTGAGACAACCATTGTCGTATTCCAAGGATGTTTGAATGATTGAAATGAGAGTTTAGAATAATTACCCATGTCTGGATACAACACGGTATGCATACCTAGTATGTGAACTGTATTGTGATGATTCAGGTACGGAACTCTTGTTTGCGTACTTAGTATGCGAACGGATTTACCTGAGAAGGTCCGGAACTCCTTTTCGCGTACCTAGTATGCGAACGGGTTTACCTGAGAAGGCCCGGAACTCTTTTTTACGTACTTAGTATGCGAACGGGTTTACCTAAGTTGGGTCCGGGATGGCTGTTTGCGAACTGGGTTTGTGAACGGCTTGACAGACCAAGGTCCGGAGCTGTTCGCGTACCTGGTTCGCGAACACAGTGGTAAAGTTCTAGAATCGGTCATGTACTCATGAACTAAAACATTTATGATTTAAGGAATGCAATCTTTGCAAACAGTGGCTTAATGTTCATGAATTGATTCTTGTATAAGTACATTGTACGATTACGAATCAAACTGATTTCGATTCAATTTGTTCATATATATTTTTATGAGATAGTGAACAATTGAACGACTATATTTGAAATACAATTAGATTCATTTGATTATCTTTCATGATTGATTAATCTTCATATTTGAAGTGTTAGCTGAATACGGCTAAGACAAAAGTGTTCATATGGCTAACTTCAGTTAATTATTATTGAGGCAACTTAATATACACGTTTAGGTATAGTAACCCATATTTAAATAAAGGTATATTTCATTTATGTGTAACAAGATAAGACCATCTAACATTCGAGATTGATTGCTTTATTTTTAAGAAGACTTAGCTGATTTTTTAATTTTTGAATGATGTTGTAGTAATGAGGTTCAAACTCTCGGACTTGTGAAGATTAAATTTAAAGATTTAATAAAATTATATACAAAAATATTAACAAAGTGGGCGAGAGGTATGAGAAAACAACCAAGACACTGATTCCACTATTACACATGAATTAATGATGGTAAATAATCCAAAACTCTAATTATCTTTTAAGTCCTTTATATCTTAACTCACTAATAATCAAGCAAATTCTCAAACATCAATTGTATCCCTTAAGCATAGATTATCTAAACAAAGCATAACCTATCTAATTGAATCACAACTGATTAGGAAAATTACGCAAACAATTTAAAACTCTGCAAAAGCAGTGATTGAGTGAATTATAATTAAATATTAGAGAAAATAAAATAGTGACCAATTATTCATGCGTAAATAGCTTCCTCATTGCCTTGGTTGTGGGAGAATTAGCCGCTCATCATGTTGGAAACACACTCAAAAATCATTATTATTGCTCAAAGGGTGTTTACAAATGATGAAAAGAGAGAAATAATTCAAAACCGGGTTTGTAACAATTATATTTGTTACAAACCAGAGAACTACGACCCTCGGCAAATAAGACTGTCCTGCGACAGTAACAAATAGGACTGTCGGGCGACAGTCGCTGAAACTATAGCAAAATAATACTGCTTTGTATGGGTCTTATGTTCTTCGTGTTCTTGGTGCAGTAGCAGCAGCAACAGCAGAAACCGAATTTGGGAAAACTTGAATTTCTTCTTCTCTGGCTCTCCTCAGCCCCCCAGACTCTCGACACCCTCTCTAGGACTCCCAGGGAATCTATTTAAAGAAAAAACACGCGTTGAATCTCCTACATTAATCCCAAATAATCTTCTTTTACTCGGGATATTTTCTTTCTTTTTTTATCAATGATTTTGATTTTTACGCATCTGCAGCTGGATTAAATTCCTTATAAATCTTCTTCACGTTCCAAAGTGTTGATTAAGGCTTCCAAACACGTGCAATACACGTTTAGATTCACCACAACTCGTGTAAGCTCATGTTTTTCCTATAACTCCCTGTTTGGATTAAACCAAGTTATCTAGACAAATTTGATCGAAACAAACACCCATACTAGCTTTGTTAGGACATATCACAACTACCCATTAAGTTTCAGCCCTTTAGTCTACCCAGAACTCCTTCAAGAATCGATCGAAAGTTACACAGTTGAGAATAAAATTTTCCCGCCAAAACGAATTTTTGAAATGTTGAAGATGGTGTCCCCCTAACCAAACTGGGGGTGCGAATAGCAGGTGCCCAACTGAGGTGCCCCTTATCCAAATTGAGGGTGCCTTTATTACTTTTCTCTGGGAGTCCAAATAGCACTTTTTGAGCAACTTTTTCCACACAAGTGTATTTCTCCAAAAACACCTACAAACACACAAAGCATCAAAATTAGTACAAAAATCGAGCACTAACAATAGAGACATTGAGTACAATTTATACACAAAAATGTGTCTATCAAATACCCCCAAACTTATTATTTTCTAGTCCTCGAGCAAAACTAATAAAAAATAAAACCGAGTTAATCTCGGGAGGGTTTACCAGAGGTGTACCCACAAAACCATGACTTCTAATTGGTCACAAGTATCCAAAGAGCTATGAGGACATACATATTCTCAACCTATCTCCAAGTAACTAGAATGCCAGAGAAATTAAAGGTGTCAGCTCTAAAGATGACTGAAGAAAATGGGAGACACATCCGCAACACTACTAGATAAAGAGATATCCGCTACACAGCTAGATAAACATTGTAAGATGCGTCCGCTGCTTTACAGCTGGATAAGATTAGGAGAGAGATAAAGATGAGAGGGACATCTGCTACACAGCTGGACTAATTACGTGTGATGAGTTAAACCAGTGCTAAAACGATCTTGTGCCAGATTGAAAGCGGACTAACAAAGCAACCAAATGTATCTTTCTTCGACTCTCTCATAGTGCTCAGTAGAAACAACGTCTTCTTCGGTCTTCAACTGTTGATGATAAACTATCGAACCTCATAAAACCTTGACAATTAACTCTTCTCTTCGATTTCTTGCTTGACTTATAAATTTCTACTTCCCTTTGGCCTTATTGAACAAAACGTAACGATGATTTTTTTTTCATTTTTCATTTTTTTTTTTTGTTGTTGGAAACAAAAATTACAAAACAACAATTTACATGGCCATGAGAGAAGGACTTTCAAAACTTGGATCTTCGCAACTTGTGATGTCTTGGTATCATGGATTCTAACAACTTATATCATTTGCTCTTATAACTTCAACTTTGATTTTTGAATTATTCTTTTCTATTGTTGCTTCTAAACCTAAAACGTCTTCAACTTTCTTCATAGATTTTGATGTCGCTCCGCTTGTTGATGATGATAAGTTTCTACTGAGAGAGAGTCGCAATCCAGTAACTAAGACTACATTGTGAGGTTGCTTTGTCTTTCTGGCATTTCCTGACCTACTTGCCTTTCCATCATGTATGGTTAGGTCCATCACGGTTACCCTCTAAAAGGAACAAGTTCTCTCCTGAATTTCAAGGATCTCAATGTCTTTTTCTCTAATGTCTCAAAAGGTTGTTATCCCTAGCATTCCAATTTTTATCTTTTCGGTGAGAAACAGTATGTAAACTTAGCTAACCGGGTACCATGTGACGCTAGAAGTTTCAAAAGTGAAACTAAAAAGTTCTTCCCCACCCCCAAACTTAAATCTAACATTGTCCTCGATGTTCTAAAGATAAAATTAAAAGCATGAACAAGGAGAAACTGTTACCACTTGAAGAAAAAGAGTAAAGGAAAGATATTACCATGTTGCATGAGCATGGGTTACCTCCCAAGAAGTGCTAAGTTTAAAGTCTTCAGCCAGACTTAGGAAAGGATTAGTCAACTCGAACCGTATAACAGTAGACGGAATAACTGTGGGTCTTCAAAACCAAATAGAGCTGACCAAAGGAAACTGCAGTAAACCAAGAAAATGAACAAGACTAGCATGCCCTTACCTTGTTTCCTGGTTAAGACAACTACATCTAATTTTGGTTCAGGTTCAGGTTCTATAAAAGGGTCTAAATATATTTCTTTAGGCTGCAACTCCTCAAAAGTGAGATCCGAATTATTAGGTCCTAGAGTCTGTAAAAACTCAAAGAAAAATTTAGAAGCACATAATAATAACCTAAATAATTGAGGATCCTCTAAGTCAATCAAGTTTGACTTACAAAATTGACCACAGTGAGGGTAGTAGTCATTCTTAAGAAAATGTGTTGATTCTAATTTCCTAAAGCATTTAGGTTTAGTCTCACAACTAAATATTCGACACATTTGAAATATAAACGTTCCCACATTTGGAAGAAAACTATTTGGTGGGAAAAAAAAGTCAATAAGGGTATCATAGCCTGGGAAAACCACATCAACCAGAGGATGGGTTTCTAATGACTGAACTTCTTTCTGGACATTATTAGGTTCGGGAAAACGTGTATGGAGATAATCTTGTACGATGGTTGAGGCACAAATGTCAATCCCTACACGAGGGAACTTTCTAAGAGTTAAAGGTAAAGCACAGGGAGAATGATAATCACCCCCAAACTTAGAGTTTTGTGTGTCTCTAGGTAGACTAACTACAATTTTCCTAATTTCTAGATCATCGGAATCCTGAAAATGGTCAATTGCTTCTGTTAGGTTATACTCAGGTGATGTATCCTCAGTCATATTTAAAATCTCTACGAGTTCATCTTCTTCGTCTAAAACTATTGTTTCTAAATCGCTAGACTCTAAAACATTATTCTCAGAATAAACTCGTTCCTCTAAATCATTATCGACTTTGTAAACAGGAAATACTACATCGTCTAAAACGAGGGTATCTCTAGTCAAATCCTCGTCCTTTTGAATAGGTGAATAATTATTAAAATTATTTGGATTTGAAATAGAAATAATATTATCATTGTAAAGCTCAATTGGAGTATCCATTTCCTGATCACTATTCCTACATAAGTATGATTCTCCATCAACACTATCCTCATCATAATAACATGAAAAAGATCGAACCTCATCAAAACAAGTAGTGCTACCAATTCTAACCTTGTTATCTTGATTATGTAAATAACTATATTCATTCTCAAGGGTATTATTGGATACACGATATTGGCAATTCAAGTAATTTCGAGCAATTCTTTCGTTCGTCTCAGCTATCCGCTTGAGGTGGTCTTCTAAAGAAGATTCACTCATTATTGTAGTTCTTTCGTCTATAATTATACTATTCATCTCATCTAACTTACGCGTCGACTCAGCTAACTTCCTGAGGGACTCTACTAAAGGAGGAATAGGAACAGAGGGATCATAAAAAGGACTACTTTTCAATAGTTTGATTGTATCCTCTAGAGACGAAGAACTAGTACTATAATCTTCTTGCTCATAAGACTGATGCATGTGTGGATAGTAATTGGGCTCACCAGGGTATGACCCATATCCTTCCAAAGGATGGCGTTCCCAACCACTATTCCCAACATGGTCATAAAAAGGATGATGTCCATATTCAAATTCACGTCGATAATCATTGTATTGGCTTCTATCATATCAGTTCGACATTCTTAATTGCAAGGGAATTCTACACAATCACAAACAAGGCTGACTCGACCAAATCAAACCTATAAAATCTAGCAAACAACAAGCATGATGGCTCCACTTAGATTGTTTCTAGACCAACTTCTAATCTTTCGAAAAGGAATTCGTTACAATCTGAGCAAACCTCTCTGGAATCAATCCGAGTTTAAGTAAGTTGAATTGAGATGAGGGAAGCTGCGAGGAGCTTTGATACCCAAGGTCTCACCGGTATTATAAGGCGGCGCAGACACGGATTCAACTCGCGGAAACCATTATGAACTTCAAAGTATGCTGAAAAGAGTAACCAATATTTTTTGAATGACTTTCCTATTAAGCTCGTTACCCTATAGGTCTTGTTCTAGTCAAAATTTTAATCTTAAGTTCGCGTTTGGTTTCGTTTTCCTAAAGCGGGCAAGAAGGAAACGGTGATGAATTCTGAGTCCTTATCTTAATTTGGCCAGGCCTTTCCCTTTACTAGGAAATTAAAACAACCGTATTCAAATCCTCAGCATATTTCACCTTAAGGCATACAATAAACCCGCTGACAGGGGATTCGCGGGTGTTTCGAAAGCTTACCTCCCGTACCAGACGGGCGCAGAACCGTTGAAGTCGACTCGGGCCACGACTCCTATGTCATGTGCGAACCCGAGGGGCCGAGACGATATTGTAATCGTCGTCCTTCCCTACAAACAATTTTATATTTAATGTACTCTTCCTTAGGGTTAAAAAAAAAATTGTCCAAGTCCAAAGTCCAAATAAAGTGCAAAAGAAAAGAAATAAAAAGAAATAATTACAAAAAATGGAAGGTCTATAAAAAAAATAAAATAAATGCTCTCTCTTTTTTTTTTAATTTTTCTTTCGCTCTTTTTTTTTTTGTCTTTTTCCTTCTCTTTTGGCTTTAAGCTTTGATTCCAAGTCTTTAGTATCCAACTTCAAACCTGTAATACAAAGACACACCCAAAGAAATGTAAAAAGAACAAATGAAATGAAAAAAAAAACCTAAAAATTCTACCTAAGCACAAATCCGCGTTGGCGGCGCCAAAATGATTTTTTAATTTTTGATGTTGTAGTAATGAGGTTCAAACTCTCGGACTTGTGAAAATTAAATTTAATGATTTAATAAAATTATATACAAAAATATTAACAAAGTGGGCGAGAGGTATGAGAAAACAACCAAGACACTGATTCCACTATTACACATGAATTAATGATGGTAAATAATCCAAAACTCTAATTATCTTTTAAGTCCTTTATATCTTAACACACTAATAATCAAGCGAATTCTCAAACATCAATTGTATCCCTTAAGCATAGATTATCTAAACAAAGCATAACCTATCTAATTGAATCACAACTGATTAGGAAAATTACGCAAACAATTTAAAACTCTGCAAAAGCAGTGATTGAGTGAATTATAATTAAATATTAGAGAAAATAAAATAGTTACCAATTATTCATGCGTAAATAGCTTCCTCGTTGCCTTGGTTGTGGGAGAATTATCCGCTCATCGTGTTGGAAAACGCTCAAAAATCATTATTATTGCTCAAAGGGTGTTTACAAATGATGAAAAGGGAGAAATAATTCAAAACCGGGTTTGTAACAATTATATTTGTTACAAACCAGAGAAATACGACCCTCGGCAAATAAGACTGTCCTTCGACAGTAACAAATAAGACTGTCACTGTAACAAATAAGATTGTCGGGCGACAGTCGCTGAAACTGTAGCAAAATAAGACTGCTCTATGTGGGTCTTATGTTCTTCGTGTTCTTGGTGCAGCAGCAGCAACAGCAGAAACCGAGTTTGGGAAAACTCGAATTTCTTCTTCTCTGGCTCTCCTCAGCCCCCCAGACTCTCGACACCCTCTCTAGGACTCACAGGGAATCTATTTAAAGAAAAAACACGCGTTGAATCTTTTCCATTAATCCCAAATAATCTTCTTTTACTCGGGATATTTTCTTTCTTTTTTTATCAGTGATTTTGATTTTTACGTATCTGCAGCTGGATTAAATTCCTTATAAATCTTCTTCACGTTCCAAAGTGTTGATTAAGGCTTCCAAACACGTGCAATACACGTTTAGATTCACCACAACTCGTGTAAGCTCATGTTTTTCCTCCAACTCCCTGTTTGGATTAAACCAAGTTATCCAGACAAATTTGATCGAAACAAACACCCATACTAGCTTTGTTAGGACATATCACAACTACCCATTAAGTTTCAGCCCTTTAGTCTACCCATAACTCCTTCAAGAATCGATCGAAAGTTACACAGTTGAGAATAAAAATTTCCCGCCAAAACGAATTTTTGAAATGTTGAAGATGGTGTCCCCCTAACCAAACTGGGGGTGCGAATAGAAGGTGCCCAACTGAGGTGCCCCTTATCCAAATTGAGGGTGCCTTTAGTACTTTTCTCCGGGAGTCCAAATAGCACTGTTTGAGCAACTTTTTCCACACAAGTGTATTTCTCCAAAAACACCTACAAACACACAAAGCATCAAAATTAGTACAAAAATCGAGCACTAACAATAGAGACATTGAGTACAATTTAGACACAAAAATGTGTCTATCATTAGCTTGAATCTCATATCAGGTTTTCATCTAACGGTGAATATTGAATGTTTTGTTACTAAGCTATCTTAGCTTTGATTGAAAGCAACCCTGATTTGAAAGACTATATAAGGGAGAACTCTAGCAATTGGAAAACCTAAGCCCCACACTTCTGTGTGTTCCTAGTTGCGTACTAGAGTCGATTCTCCTTTAACCTGGGTTTTTCTTAAAACCATTATAGGTTAACGACTTGAAGACTTCATTGGGATTCGTGAATCCAGATCCAACTATTTTCTTTGTAGTAGCGTATTCTGATCTTACTTGTTCTATCGTATTGGGTTTTATCTTCTCTAAGATTTACTCGAGATTTATCTTTGATAGGTAAGATATAAAAAGTAATCACAATAGTTCTTCCTCTCAGACTCTTGTGATTCTGTAATAAATTTTTATGTTAATAAGTTGGATTATTGTGAGGTAATTAATATTTCTAGGATGCTCTTCGGGAGTATAAGACTGAATTATCAATTGGTCCCTATTTACCTTGATTTATAAAAAGACGGAACAAAAACCGAATAAAGAATAAACATATATGTGGGAGACAAATTTGTTTATAAGTCTTCGACTTTGGGTCGTAGCCAACTCTTAGTTGTGGGTGAGATCAGCTAATGGAATCAAGTGCGCATAATCCGGCGTGGTTCTAGAGGCTTAAGGGCTCAACTACATTCCAGTCCGAAGTTAACTTATAGTAGGCTAGTGACTGTAGCGGCTTAATACAGTGTGGTGTTCAAATCTGGACTAGGTTCCGGAGTTTTTCTGCATTTGCGGTTTCCTCGTTAACAAAACTTCTGGTCTCTGTGTTATTTCTTTTCCGCATTGTATTTGTTTATATAATTGAAATATCACAGGTTGTGCGTAGTTCAATCAGTTAATAAATACGACCTTGTTTGTTGGATAGAGCTTGAGTGACACTTGGGCATTGGTCTTTGGTACCGTCCAAGTTGTTTCTCACATAAATGAAGCTCGCAGATTTTTATCTGTTTGATTTGTTGATTGTATTGAGAAAGAGATATAAACTCTTTGATATATCTCTTGATTGAGCTCGCTTTTAAGTTGGTTCTCTCGGAATTATATTGGAGTTTAGTCCATACAGATTTCCGAATGAATTATTGGGTGTGGTTGTTATACCCCCGCTTTTTCACAAATGGTGTTTCGAAGGACAGGTTTCCAGCTGCTTTCAAGGTTTGCGGGGATAAAATGCATCTATATCAGAAATGATTCATAACGGCAGATTGCAATGTAATACTAGAAGGACGATGTCTGATGCTGAACAAAAGCAATGGAATCTCCTTTGCAATGAGCTTGGACATGTACCTGAAATCGTGGATGAGGAGGACGTCGTTTCTTTTCTGGGAGATTTTAGTGTGAAGAAAGTATATAAACTTCAGATGGAGGATACCAACCCATACGACTTTCAGAAGTATGTTTGGAAGCAACAGACACCACCTAAGGTTAGTTTTTTGCTTTGGGATACTTTCCACAACTCCATTCCTACGCTTTATACGCTTAGGCACCGTGGAGTCAATGCAACTTCTTAGTTGTGTCATTTTTGTCAACAAGAGATAGGAATATCGGAATATTTGTTTCTATATTGCAAGTTCTCATATGATGTGTGGATGAAATTTAAGAGATCCTTTAAAGTTGATTGGGAAATGTTGTCTATTATTCTTGGCCTGTTTGAATTTGGCCTCACTGTAAACTTAGAGGTAGATGCAAGGATGTGTGGTATAAGATCCATTATGCGATTGTGTGGCACATCTGGAAGGAAAGAAACGATACAATTTTTGGGTCTAGGCATAGAACTATGTCGGAGATAGTTTTATTTGATAAACAAACTATTGCTCTCTGGCTGCAGGATAAAGGAACTTTTAAAGATGTTGATGATAAATTCAATTTTGTTTAATAGGAAAGTGGTTCTGCACCTGTGATGTAAGTGTTGGAACCCTTCCTGGGATGTAAATATTGTTTCTTTAATATAACCTTCTCTTTTCAATAAAAAAAACCATTAAATTGAAGTTAATTATCACATTAAACTAAAAACTATTGAACCGATGTACTCATTTTCCTCTTTACCATCCAAGTTTAGTGCGACTTGACTTGCTTCTTGATCATCTATTAGGGTCCATAACTTATGAAATTCCTTTTGGCACGAAATTTGTTGTACATCTTTCATACACGAAGTGTTTATTCAGAGAAGCCTTGCATAATATGCATCCTGATAATGTTTCTCAACCGCAACATAATTTCTTTTAAATTGTGAAACTGCACTAGAATGTTGTTTAGTTTTGACCACTTTGTTTTTGTCTATATTCCCCAAGTACTCGTTCATGTTAAATTCATTTACTAAACTAGATAATCCAGACTGTTTTTTTTCATCGCTTTCGAAAAAGAGAAGGTACTGAGTACACCACAAACTTTTTTGTTCGGAAACCTATATGGAAAAACTTATCAAAATCGGTAGTATAAATCACCAGATGAGATCATGTACCTAATTGTTTGTGGGTGAAAAATGTTTCTGCCGGTTTTGTAAATTCGTGTGTGTGTGTGGATGAGAAACGAGTCTAGACCCTAAACAATGCACTGCACGAGAGTACTTTTGATTCGAGAGATCAATCTGTACAATCCTGGCCTAAACCAAGAAATGGCCGTTCCAGGCTTGCTTCGGTCACAAAGTGAAGGAGAAGGGTTGGTCTTAGGGAGGGAAGCGAAGAAAGTGTTGATACCAGAATCGTTGATTCTGAAGGTGTGGTTGTTTACGACTTGTATAATAAAGTATAACTGGATAGAAGAATGGAAAGCTATCATGTGATTTCTGGATACTGTGTTGTTCTCTGACCAAACCTTGTTGTCTGGTGGAAATAGGTGAAACTATTTATACAAGTCGTAATAAAACGTACCCTGATCTCGTAGGAAGTGGAAACGATTGAGTGGTGGAAGAGTGGAGTAACGTGTAACGTTAGAATTTATGTTTCCATGATTAAGGAAACGTTTACACCATTACTTCTTTCCATTACTAACCTCCCTTCTTCATGACACTTTCTTGTAACGGGCGTCTTGTACGCCGCACGCTGTAAACCGCCAGACCAATACCCTGATGAGTATCCCCGAGTTTGTGACATGTTTGATGTCTCGAGTGTTTTCTTGGAAAACATGTAGCACTTTTCTACGTGTGGCAAGTCAAAGTCAATGGACTTACTGCAGTAAAATATCATGCAATGATATTAGGCTCGTTTTGGCTGGTCGCCTAAAACTTTCCACAGGTTTATCAGTTCAGTGGTGAACTTCGATGGCTGAGATCGCATCTCATGAAGGAGGGTAGCCGTTAATTATGGCTACCTTGTGTTGGCGCCTGATAATGGCGCGATGGTGTTTTGGTGTACGCCAGTAGAAATGTGGCATGGCCGGCATGGCTCGTGCATGCCAGTGGCACGGTGATGCAAGTGGCGCCTGGCATAGCCATGGCCCCTAGATTTAGGCATCTGGTTGCCTGAAACTTACCACAAGTCTGTCAGTTCGGTGGCGAACTTGGATGGCTGAGATTGCATCTCATGAGGAAGGATGGCCATTGATTATGGCCGCATATTGTAGTATAGCGAAGTGGCGCCATTGGCATAGTGGCGCCTGGCGGAGCCATGGCA
Organism: Papaver somniferum; assembly: GCF_003573695.1. NCBI lineage: Eukaryota > Viridiplantae > Streptophyta > Magnoliopsida > Ranunculales > Papaveraceae > Papaver > Papaver somniferum. Next base: position 179,603,009 of record NC_039358.1, read on the forward strand.
TAGCGGCATGCCAGTGGCGTAGCCGTGGCAGTTGTTTTGGCATATTGGTGTTAGACCCAAATATGGCTTCTGGCAACATTGGACCTGTTTCTAAGTTAATCTTGAGGCCTTAGGAGAGTCACTGGACTCAGTTGGCATGGCAACTTTTAGCCAAATTAGGGTTTGGCGCATCGCAACTCTATTTAGCATGTGCGGCATGACTGTGGCATAGCGGCGTGGCTGGCATAATTAGCACAAACCAGTGGAACGAAGTAGCGTCTGGCATAGCCATGGCCGCTAGATTTTGGCAACTCGGTGTTGGACCCACATGTGGCATGGCAACATTGTCCCTGTTGCCACATCAATCCCAACGCTCTGGGAAACGTTACCTAGCTTGGTTGGCATATCAATTTTGCCTAAATTAGGGTTTGGCATGTCAAAACCCTAATTGGTGCTTGTGGCATGCGGTCGCGACATGGCGACACTTTTTTGTGCCAACAGTGCCATAGCTATGCCAAAGGAACTATGGCAAGGCTGTAGTGTGGAACGACCATAGGAGTAAGGGTTGCCGTGGGTGGCTATGATATGGCGCCATTCTTAGGGCTTCCTGGGCCCCACACGGCTCGTGGCATGTTGTGGGGCCGAAGTGGCATGTGTTGCGAAAATTAGGGTTTTGGTTAATGTGGGGTCGTGCTTCTGACTAGAAAACCCTAATTTGGGCTTATCATGGCGTTGGCCCCGAACATGAGGTAGGTTAGCATGTAGGGCGCTATTTATGGCATGTTTGGCATGTTGGTGCGGCGGAGTGGCATGTTGGCGTGCCACTCAACTTATTGGCGCAACATGGCACGTTCGGCATGTTGGTGCGGCTTTTTGGAAAGCCAATTAATATGTTGTTGTGGCAGGGCGCGTTTGGCTTTCCAATTAGTATAGTGGGCGGCAAGGTGGGTTTTTCCTTTAATGTATGGTGACGAGTTTAGAGCGACTTGATTGGTCAAGAAAAGGGGTCGGCCAAACATAAGTCGCGGCCACACCTCTAGTGCTCATGGCGCGTTTTAAAGTGACCTGATTGTTCGGTAGGAAAGAGAGGGGTCGTCCAAGCATGGGCGTGGATACACTTCTGGTGTGAGTGTGGCGGCTTTAGTGTGACCTGATTGGTCAATGGGAAGTGGGGCCGGCAAGTAAGTGCCTAGCCATAACTTATGTGCGCGTGGCGAGTTTGAAGCGACCTGATTGGTCGAGGGAAATAGGGCCGGTTTAGGATGGGGTGTGGCCAATGGAAAGTGGCGCCAGCTGGCCTAAGGCATGGCAACGCCTCCCTTTGCTGCTACGTCTCCCTGTTTTCTGATTCTGGGCAGGGTTTTGCACCTACTAATCCATGGCGGGTTAATTACCTAGTTTTCCTAGGCTTAATTTCGACAAGCAAGGTCTAGTATACTTCGCAAGGCGCAAAAATAAATGATTGAATTCTATGTGTTGACACAGAGTTCTTTAAGTTCATAGCCAGAGAGCAGCATGCTTTTCTGATTGAATACCTTATGCAAAGACCTTATCCTTGATATTTGGAAATTCGTGCACTCTGCTGCGAGTGGACACGAATTGTCATGCCATATCAACATTAAGGGTTCGTCCGGGGAACATAGCATAGAAAATACGCAAAGAAACTTATATTAAGTGAATATAGGCAAGGCGCCGAAATTTACAGAACATGGGATGGTTGCTACATGCGCCAGTCTGGATAAATTTCATGTAAATATATTAAATGGTTCAATAAGTATGCCAGCGGAGAGTTTAACACTCATGGCTTTGTTTCCTTACATAGTGACGTCACATCAGATGCAAGGTTTCTACAATTTTAACCCTACGCTAAAAACCACCATCAACATTAAGTCCCCTGCTTAGCACGTAACAGTGGCATTGTTGCGGGGTAAGCATGAGATGGTGACGGACAAGAGTAAAATCGAAAGGGAAAGACGTGAAGAGATTTCCAAATAAATTCGACTAACCTTTGGCGGAAGGCGTGAGGAATCTGTGACCTTGCATTGGCGTATTTGCATAAATCCTACTTGGCCACGGGGTGTTGGCATCAGCGCTGCAACTTTGGCTACTGAACGACAAAGATGGCACTGCAACTTGGTCCGCGGAAGGGGCGCTGGCAGGTTGGGAAAGGTAGATGGCGCTGCTTTGAAGGGCTAGGATGGCGCCGCTTCGGTTGGCTAGGTCAGTGGCGCTTCTGGCTAGAAAGGTGAGTGGCGCCTGGTTTCAGTCCATGGAGCGATGGGAACTGGCTTCAGTTCGTGGAATGGTGGGAACAACACTTGGAACTTTGGCTACCAAACAGTGAGGATGAAGCCGTCTAGGTCACAGGATGAACGGAGATAACACGGCTTTGATCACGGAGTGCTGGAGTCATGGCGCTGCTTGCTAGGCTGTAGAGTGGGTGGAAATGGCGCTGCTTGTCTGGTGGAGCGCGCGGATATTACTCTGCTTTGAGCGGTGAAGAAGGCGCTCCTTTGGATATCTGACCGTTTTCTCCCAATCCTCATTAGGTTTCGCCAAGAGACTTCATCTGGTTGAGGCTGATTTTTCATCCATCATGTAGACTCATTGTGTTTCCTTAGCATCCGTTTCTCTTTAGAGTTTCTATAGTATATATGCTGGCGCAATTAGGTTGTCTTTATTAGTTCAACAAAGACTTTCTCTGTTGAGTCCATATTTCCTTCATCATGTCGAGCAGAAGCGAATCATCTTCGAATCAGCTAGATTCTTCAGTCAAACGCAGGAGGCTTGTACCCATAGTATGTCTTTAACCATCTCTTAATTTTCGAAATGATGAATCTTCTTTTCCATAACATTCCTTCTCTCTTCTTTTCTCAGTGTGGACAAATACCTGATTCTGGCGACAACTTTCCCGTACGGGTCATCCGAGTTAAGAAGATCATACCGGTACGTTTTTATTGACCAATAGATATTTGTTTGTTACCACCAGCGAGTAAGAAATAGAGAGTTTCTTTTGTGCAGAGATATCCATCTGGAAGATGTGTGACCGTTGTCAGTGATGATGATCTGACCACCCCCTTCCTTCGAATCCGAGCACACCAACCGCTGCAGATCTGGAAAATGCTGGTTTGGGTATCTCTTGCCATGAATATCCCAATACAGGTTTGTCATTCGAAATCTGCATGAGATGTTTGTCTTCTATCTACCGAAACGTTGGTAAATTCCTAGTACGAAAGGAATTCGTGGCTCTGTACACGAAAATATGGATAAGGTATGGCCATATTGCCATCAGGAACGTGGTGAAGCGTTGCCCGTTTGCTTTGGTTACTACAGTGAACTGTTTCCTGTCCATGATTGTTGAACTGGTAGGCACATCCATCCGGGACGTCACGGAATCAACTATTGAAAAGTGGGAAAACATGGTGTCTACCTGTGAATCCCTCGAGTTTAACATAAGTTGGCTGCGGCATCGCCTTGAAATTATGAAGGTTGATAGAGCCTGTATCCTTGCCAACGTCGTTCCTTCCAAAAATGCCATTTTGGAAGAGGAGAAGGCTCTGGCCGTGGAATCCCAAAAGGTGGAAAAGGCAATCCAGAACTTGAAAAGTAGGACTAAAAGATATCAAAACAGACTGAAGATGATGCTTTCAAGGAACTACAATCTATTGGATGGGCTTTTCTGAGTCATGTAGTTGTGAGACACCTGGTTTTACTTCTGGGTCTCGAATATATATATATATATATATATATATATATATATATTTTGTATTGGTTTTGGAGAAATAAGATAATTTTCATTAATGTGTTTTGATTGAATGAAATTTGATAACTGAGATGTGAAGGAAATGGAAAAAAGCCTGGCTAGCCGTGCTAAGAGACGGCGAAGGGTGAGATAATGGTTAGGCGTAGTATGCCTTGAGCCATTTTCCATTGATGATTGTTTCCAATTTGCCTCCATATTCCTTGATGACCTTGTAGTATCCACTGTTATACGTTTTGTGACCACATAAGGCCCTTCCCATTTTGGGGAGAATTTTGGTGCGGGCATGTCTTGTTGGATGTGTTTGGCGGTCTTCAACACCAGATCCCCTACTTGAAAAACTCTAGGTTTCACAGCTTTGTCATACGCTCGGGAAATTCTATTTTTGTATGCTCGCGCGTGATCTTCCGCTTTAGCTCGTCTGGAATCCAAGGTGTCTAGTTCCGCTACCCTGGCATTCGATGCTTCGACTTCATTCCATTGGACTCCACTTGCCTCGGCAATCCTAGCCGATGGGATTTTAATTTCCGCTGGGAGAATGGCGTTGTAGATGGTGGATTTTCGACAAGGGTAAAATCATAAAACCCTGATTATATTTGCTCCTGATCCGGCAGTCGGACGAGTATTGAGACTCATGTCTCTCATTAAAGCGTGAAAGCTCATGCCATGAATCTCTGACTGAGAAGGCTGTCTCTCAGAGTATATGTAGATGTGTAGTCTCCCAACTGAGGCCACGACACATCTCATGAATACTGAGCAATTTCAGTAATTATTTTTGTATAGAATCGAAAGATTGGACGGCTCCTATACAACATGCATGCTAGTATAGAGCAACAACGTCTTCATGATGCAACCAAGTTTTCTCTGACTATTGTTGATGGTGGATTTTCATTTAAGGCTAAAATTGTAAAAGCCAAAACTATGCGCTAACATCCTGCAAAGGATAAAGCCACTGATAAAGTGGAGAATACTTCTTCACTATAAACTCATAACATTACCAATTAATGCATGACCAGCCTTGTATTTCCTGTACTACTCCATTCTCATTATTGGCGCAACATGACGACTGAGTGATCGCTCTTAGCAGAGCCACACGAATCTCCAAGCATTAAATAAGGAGGCATGTACGAAATACCCGTACAGGCTATAACTCTCGGAGTGTTATACTAGCCCGATCGAGCATCTGGACTGTCTGTGTCAGTCTCAGAAACGATCACGACCATCCAACTTCACCAACATGATTGGATGGCTTAGATCGGATCCATAACCCCCAGGAAGGTATTGGAGTATTCACCACCGACCCAATGCGGGCCCCGCATGGTCGGCCTCCCCAAAAGGGTAGCATGGCTTGCGAAATCGTCCAGCCAAAGCAGCGCGGACGTGAAACCCTAATTTAGGGTCTGCGGCACATTACATGTGTCGCAAAGCAGTCTCAACCATCCATCTTCGCAGGCATAGATGGAGGGTGTAGATGTAGATTCAAAGGGCCCAGAGCATATCAACACAATCACCGTGGGTCCGCCTACATACATGACCGATCGGTCAGGACCAACTATATTTGGTCATTCCAGTTCGTGCACCCAAACAAGGCATGACGCACGGCCGATGAAACCTTAATTAGGGTTTGAACATCACGAGCGTCCATTTTCTCCTGCTCGAATGGAGGGTCCAGGAATAGACTAAGCAGGTCCGGTGAGTAACAACACGATCACTGTGGGCCCACCTATCTCCGCACCCGATCGGCCAAGGCATACCATGGCTGATTGCCTCGATTCGTACGCCCAAACTAGGCATGGTCACACTTCCCAATTGTAAACTAATCTCGACCACTCAACTTTGCCGGAAAAATTGAGTGGCTTAGATCACGTTTCTATGGGACAATGAAATACAGGCGTGTACACCAGCCCGTCGTCTATACACCAGACTAATCGGCCAAGACCGACCAGGCTTGGTTGCCTCGAAACGCGCACCCAAAGTTGGCATGACGCGCGGCCTTTGCGGCACAAAATCTCTGTCACAAATCAATCCTAGCCGCTCCTCTTTGCCGGATAAATTGAGTGATCTAGATTACACTTTCACGAGACAATGAGGTATGGACATGTACACCGGCATGCCGTCTACACGCATGCCCAATCGGCCTTGCCAAAATCGTGTCCCAAGCTTGGATTCGACCAAGCTGAAGAGTGATGCTTGCGCACCTCTTCATAAACCCTAATTCCACTAACGGTCGCAGATGAGTGTCTCAAAGATCATCTCATCCGTTCAACTTCACCTGTTTGGTTATACAACCCTGGTCAGGAGTTAACTGGTCAATGAGGTGTCATGGTGATTAACATCCGTCACTCTACCACACCAAGTGATCGGCCAAGTCAGGACTTACCTGTACAGCCCCAAACGATCACTTGAAGATGGCTAGACATGCATCTATTTTAAGACGCTTAATCGTGACTTACTCCATTAAGCCTTCAAACAGCGATGCTTCACTCATGCTAAATACATTCGATGCATTACATGCATAGGATTCACACGATATTTCATAAATATCGACTTCTTAAATAACTTAGTTATTTAATCTAGCATTACATGCTACTTTCTGTGGGTCCCACGTTCCACATACTCGAGACATCAATCATGTCACAAACTGGGGGATACATACTGGGGTATTGGTCTGGCGGTTTACAGCGTGCAGCGCACAACGCGCTATCACAAGAACGTGTCAGGAAGTCATGGACGGTTAGTGATGATGGGAGAAGTGTATAAGACTGATCGTGTAACACTAACACACTCAAATCAACTACTCTATCACTCCAATTTCTCCACTTCCCATGAGAGACGTGGGTTAGGCTCAATGACTTGTATAAATAGGTTCTCCTCCTTATTTTCAAAAAGGACAAGACAACAAAAGCAAGTGTTGATACAACCGTAATCAAACACCGGAACTGATAGCTTACATTCTGCAAGCCAGTTCAGCTTTCTGATACAAGTCATACATAGCCAACACCTTCACAATCTCAACACCTTCTTCACTTCCCTCCCTAAGATCAACCCCATCTCCTTCACTTTGTGACCGAAGCAAGTCTAGAACGGACATTTCTTGGTTTAAGCCAGAATTGTATAGATTGATTTCTCGAATCACAAAGCACTCCCGTGCAGTGCATTTGTTTAGGGTTTAGATTCATTCCTCATCCACACACTCCAAATTACCAAATTCAGCAGGAATAGTTTTCATCCATAAACAATTGGCGACCACAGTGGGAGGTTAATCTCTCGGTTGTAAAGTCAATTTCTTCAATACCATTCGATCGGTTTCAAATGGTTGGTCTTAGGACCGCCTCAACGGCCTCAAATCCTGGTGATTCCTCCAACGGAGATACCCCTCCTCCCAACGGCGTACCTGACAGTATAATCAGGATACTTCCAACGTTGAGTGAACTAGCGCGGGTACAGGAGATTCACACGAAGAACATGGAGCTGATCAAGGAAGCGATAAATGGCATACTTGACCTCCTCGTCAAGATCACATCAGAGATGAAAATTCCAGAGGCTTCCACACCGGGGACTGGTCCCTCTCAAATCAACAGCTTTACTACGAACCAGAGACCAGTGGATCAGGAAGCGGCATCTCTAGTGGAAAGTTTGTGTGAACTTTTACACCTCTCGAGAATCAGCGGGCGGAGACGTTTTCTGCAATTAACCAGATAGCCCTGGACGTACACCTGGCTCCTTCACGTCCAAAGGCCCTAAGCGCATCGAAAACATATGTAAATAATGTTACATTTACAGAAGAAGATATGATGGCAGAAGAAGGTCACAACCGAGCCCTGCATGTTACCGTACACATCAAGGGTTCAGAGTTCAGAAGGGCCCTCATCGACACAGGAGCATCTTCGAATGTGATTACTCTCAAGACTCTCAGGACATCCAAGGTTCGCCCATGCAAGATCGTACGACAGCCCGCCACAATGACAGACTTCGAAGGAAACCAGACCAGCACATAGGGGTATGTCAATCTGAATTTATCAGTAGGGCATGTTCAATCAAAAGTGAAATTTGAAGTCATAGAGAAGGATCCGGACTATCATATGATACTAGGGAGACCGTGGCTTCATGACAATAAGGTCATCCCTTCAACGTATCACCAGTTCCTAAAGACCATGCTAACTGAGGAAGTCATCCGTATTCCTGCATCATTGTCTCCGTGCGCACCAATATGCAGAGTGGAAATTTTTGAGCCAAAGGAAACTCCGCAGGGAAGATCAGACAAATTCCTGTGCACCCCACTACCCACGTGGGCTTCAATTCAGGAAGAAGACCGACTTGCATCACTAAGGGCTAAGCACCACGATGCACATTTGCTGATGAGGCATCCATCTTTATCCGGTGAAGCTTCAACCCACGTTCACACCAAGAGGGAACGAACTTTCGAGGCAAGTCGTGATCAGAAGGGGAAAACAATATACCGACGCCGCTGTTAGCAATTAGCAGGAGAGACTGGCACCCAGTCTCTCCGCCCAGATGAGTGCTCAAGAACGATGGGCCGCAAGAAGAATTATTGGACGCTCCACGACAGTTACAAGATGGCACCAACTCCACAACTGACGAGCTCAAAACTGTTAACATCAGGAATGAAGAATCTCCCAGGCTTGTCTTTATCAGTTTGACTTTCTCCACAGACGAACGCGCGAGTCTTGTCCAGCTTCTCAAGGAGTATCAAGACGTATTTTCCTGGACGTATGAGGAAATGCCTGGTCTGGATGAAAAATTGGTCACTCACCATCTACATATCATACCTGGATCCAAGCCAATCAAACAGTCTCTGAGGCAATTCATACACGAATTGGAAGAGCAAATCAAAACCGAAATTCAGAAGTTGCTAGTTGCTGGCTTCATCAAACCTATTCACTATCCGACCTGGTTATCTAATGTGGTTCCAGTAAAGAAGAAAAACAGACAGATACGGTGTTGCATGGACTTCAGAGACCTGAACAAGTGCTGCCCCAAGGACGATTTTCCTCTGCCTAACATCGACATGTTAGTAGATGCTACCAGCGGACACGACATGTTCTCCTTCATAGATGGTTACAGTGGCTACAATAAGATAAGTATGTATGAACACGATGCATGTAAGACAGCCTTTCGAACCCCTCTTGGCAATTTTTACTATACTGTTATGCCCTTCGGTTTAAAGAATTCTGGTGCAATGTATCAACACGCTATGACGGCAATCTTCCATGACATGATGCATAAGCAAGTAGAAGACTACGTGGATGATATTGTGGTCAAGTCAAGAGCTCGGGCAGATCACGCAGGAGTCTTACGACAAGTGTTCGAAAGGTTCCGCGAATACAAATTGAAGATGAATCTTTTGAAATGCGCCTTCGGTGTCTCTTCAGGCAAATTTCTGGGATTCCAAGTGACTGCTGAAGGGATCAAAGTAGACCCGTCCAAGACTCAAGCCATCCTCACGATGCCGCCACGACAAAATGTGAAGGAACTTCAGAGCTTCATGGGCAAGGTGAACTACATTCGTCGTTTTATACCTGGCTTGGACCAGCTTGTCGTTGTATTCACCCCCTTGCTGAAGAAGGGAGCAAATTTTATTTGGACCGCAACTCAACAAGAAGCGTTTCAAAAGATTCAACGAATACTATCATCTCCAGCCATCATGAGGTCTCCTGTCCAAGGGAAGCCGCTATGTCTCTACACCGTCTTCAGCGATACCGCTGTAGGGGCTTTACTCGCCCAGGAAGACGATGAGGGAATCGAACGCCCCATATATTACTTCAGTCGAATATTAAGAGATGTTGAACTCAGGTATCCCAAGGCGTAGAAGGCATGTTTATCTCTAATCCATTCCATTCAGAAGTTCAGACATTACCTACTGTCCAACAAGGTGGTACTCATATCTAAATATGATCCTGCGAAGTTTTTGCTTTCAAAACCGGTCTTGATGGGAAGGACGGCCAAGTGGCTTCTCCAAATGTCGGAGTTGTACATAACACATACTTCACCTAGAGCTATCAAGGGCAAGCAGTCGCAGACTTATTAGCAGCATTCCCGGGAGAAGGCACTACGGGGCTACACGAAGATCTTCTTGGAGAATTTCCAGAAATCTCTGTTGTCAAGGAAGAAGCATGGATATTGTATTTTGACGGCTCCGCTACCCCTAGAAGTAACACTGGAGGAGCAGGCGTGGTCTTAGTATCCCCGACTGGGGAAGTATTCTCACACTCATTCAAGCTGGACTTCCAATGCACCAACAACTCAGCAGAGTATGAAGCCTTCCTCATAGGGCTGTCAATAGCCAAACAAGCAGGAGTCACACGTATGGAGATAAGAGGTGACTCCAAACTACTGGTGAATCAGATGAATGGAGTATACGCATTGAAGGAAGTAACGCTAGCTCCATACCGATCAGAAGCACAAAGGTTACTAAACTACTTTGCCGATGCAACTATAACCCATATTGGTCGCAGCAACAACAAACACGCCGATTGCCTAGCAACGCTGGATTCCAAATTGAAGTTCGAAGGTTTTGAAGAAACCCTGATAGTAAAGAGGAGAACCATAGAATCAACATGGTTGTCACAATACAAAGACACCGAGGCTCACGATTGGCGAACGCCGATCATTCAGGAGCTCAGCATCTCACTCTCCCAAGGAAAGGTCAGTCTCAAAACCCTGCAGAACTTCGTCATGCTTCATGGTATGCTATATCATCGAAACCCGGATGGTTCTCTATCAAGATGTATTGGAGATGATGAGGCACAACAACAGCTTAACCGTGTTCACAATGAAATTTGCGGACAATCACTGGTGGTGACGCTTTACCGACGACTTCAACGCCTGGGCTATTACTGGCCAGAGATGGAGACTCAATCCAGACTACTTCAGAAGTCCTGCTCAAATTTTCAAGCGTCGCCACTCCCACTAATCAAAAGGATGTTGTCAAGATAAAGCAAAAAGCCAAGCGGTTCGTATTTCATGAAGGGATCATGTATCGCAAGAGCTTCGGAGGTGATCTATTGCGATGCCTGGCTGGGGTAGAAATCCCAATCATGCTGAAGGAAATGCACAAAGGGGAACATCAAGGGAAGAGGAAACTGTTTCTCCAGATACACGAGAAATACTATTGGCCGACCATGGAGGATGACGCAACCGCTTTCGTTCAAAGCTGCCACAAATGTCAAATTCATGGGAACCTTGTTCACGCTCCTTCCACCCCTTTACACTGGATAAGCAGTCCATGGCCATTTTACAGCTGGGGACTGGACATTATCGGGAAAATCAATTCGCCGTCATCAAAGCAGCACGAGTACATCATAACCGCGACAGAATACTTCACTAAATGGGTAGAAGCCATTCCTCTATGAGGGATTACAGGAGCAACGATTGCGGCTTTCATTAAAGAACATATCATTTGTCGCTTCGGTGTGCCAAAGCATATCATCACTGATAACGGCACTCCCTTCGCCAACAAACAGGTACGAGAGTTACTTGAAGATTATGGAATTAAACAGGTCTTCTCCACTATCTACTATCCTCAAGGAAACGGAAAAGCTGAGAGTACCAACAAGACACTGATCCGGATCATCAGTCGAACAGTGCATGACAATCCTAGAGAATGGCATGACCAGTTACCAATGGCGCTATGGGCATATCGAACGTCACCTAGAAGATCCATTGGAGTTTCTTCATACTCACTTGTTTACGGTGCAGACGCAATTCTCCCAGCAGAGATCAAAATCCGATCAGCTAGGATTGCAGCAGCAACCGGGGTCCACTGGAATGACTATGAAGCATCCAACTCTAGAGTAGCGGAGTTAGACACTCTGGATTTCAGAAGAATCAAAGAATAAGAATACACTCACGTGTACATGAATAGAATTTTCATGGCATACAACAAAACTGTGAAACCACGTGTTTTCAAAGTGGGGTATTTGGTCTTGAAAACGGCCAAACACATCCAGCAAGACATGTCTGCACCGAAATTCTCACCGAAATGGGAAGGTCCTTATACGATCACCAAGGCTTATAATACCGGCTATTACAAGATCATTAAAGTGGACGGAGGCAAGCTAGAGACAGTCATCAACGGAAAATGGCTCAAGGCATATCATGCTTGATCATTGTCCGCTCTGTCTCATGACACAACAACACAAGCATTTATTTTCATTACATGTTTGAATTATCAATTTATTCAGAGATGCTTTAATGAAAAAACCTGTTTCATCAATCAAAAACCAGTACAATTTATTACGCAAAGATGTTCAAAACCTTTTGACATCAACATCGTTAACAATGAGAAAATACAGCTGAATGCGGCTTAGAAGAGGCCATCTAACAGATTATAATTCCTTGAGAGAATCATCTTCAGTCTAGCTTGATATCTCTCTTTCCTATTCTTCAAGTTCTGTACTGCCTTCTCCACCTTCTCCGATTCAGCAGCCAGAGCCTTTTCTTCTTCCAAGATAGCATTCGCAGCAGGAACTACGTTTGCAAGGATGCCGGCTCGATCAACCTTGATGATGTCAAGACGCTTACGCATCCAACCTACATTGAATTCCATCGATTCACAAGTATACACCATGTTCTCCCACTCTTCAAATTTTGATTCGGCAACGTTACAGATGGAAATTCCCTCCATCTCAGCAATCAGGGGAAGAAGGCAGTTTACCGTGGTAACCAAAGTAGATGCACAGTGTTGAACTACATTCCTGGTTGCAATATGGCCATACCTCTTCCATACTTTTGTGTACAAGGGTACGAACTCCTTCCGCACCAAGAATCTGTCGATGGTTCGATAGCTAGAAGACAGATATTTCATGTGAATATCGAATGGAAGACCTGCGTTGGGGTATTCGTAAAACGAGATACCTAGATCGGCATCGTCGAGATCCGCAGGAGTGGACGTATTCGAATTTGAAGGAAGGGGACTGGTCAAATCATCGTCATTGACCACTGTCACACATGGGCGTCTCTGCAAAAAAGAGGAGGAGCGAACTGGTACGATCTTCCGGCGAACACGAACAGGAGAGTCATCGCAAAGTTGTTCATCCTGAACCTCAGATGGGCGTACGCATTTAACAGAAGATCCTGGGTGATATGAAGAAGATGATCTGCTGTTGTTCGACATGTCAAAGGGATAGAGTTTCTGCAAGAAAAGCCTATCAATGAATAACGGTTTTTAAACCCCGCATACATGTTGAAGGAAACCCTAAAGGAAGACCATATCATCTACAACAGAGCTTATCCGGAGGTCTCGACGCCGACCGAGTCGTGCTTTTCTCCCAAACCCTAATTTGACCAGCTCTACATGGCGATGTCTATCTATGCGGTAAATGCGTATTTACTTTAACTTAGTCATTTCCTTATACAAATTTGTCACCATCTCATGCCTACCCCACAATAGTGTAACCATAATGTGCTAGGCATGGGACTTAATGTTGATGGTGGATTTTCATTTAAGGCTAAAATTGTAAAAGCCAAAAATATGCGCTAACATCCTGCAAAGGATAAAGCCACTGATAAAGTGGAGAATACTTCTTCACTATAAACTTATAGCATTACCAATTAATGCATGACCAGCCTTGTATTTCCTGTACTACTCCATTCTCATTATTGGTGCGGCATGACGACTGAGCGATCGCTCTCAGCAGAGCAACATGAATCTCCAAGCATTAAATAAGGAGGCATGTACGAAATACCCGTACAGGCTATAACTCTCGGAGGTTTATACTAGCCCGATCGAGCATCTGGAATGTCCGTGTCAGTCTCAAAAATGATCACGACCATCCAAATTCACCAGCATGATTGGATGGTTTAGATCGGATCCATAACCCCCAGGCAGGTATTGGAGTATTCACCACCGACCCAATGCGGGCCCCGCATGGTCGGCCTCCCTAAAAGAGAACATGCCGATGTACCCATCCATGAAAGAGAACATGCCGTGACCACTGGTGGCGTCTACCAACATATCGATGTTAGGAAGAGGAAAAATCATCCTTGGGGCAGCATTTGTTCAGATCCCTAAAATCAACACAACACCTGATTTGGCCGCTCTTTTTCTTTACTGGAACCACATTGGCCAACCAGGTGGGATGGAGAATGGGTTTGATGAAACCAACGGCTAGTAATTTTTGAATTTTCGTCTTGATATGTTCTTCCACATCGTGTCTGAACTGTCTCGGAGATTGTTTGACCGGTTTGGATCCGGGTATTATATGTAGATGATGAGTGACCAGTTTCTCATCCAAGCTAGGCATTTCCTCGTACGTCCATGCGAATACATCTTGATATTCCATAAGAAGGCCCACCAGTTTTGCACGTTCGTCGGCACATAGAGTTGAGATGATGGAGACAGGCCGTGGAGATACCTCGCTTCCTATGTTGACAACCTCGAGTTCATCTGTGGTGGAGTTGGTTCCGTCCTGTAGTTGTCGTGGTGCATCTGACACCTCCTATTGTGGCTCGCTGCTGTGATTGCATTCCATTGGGCGGAGAGACTAGGTGGTAGTCTCCCCTGCTAATTGCTAACAGCGGCGCCGATATACGGTTTTCCCCTTTTCGTCACGGCTTGCAATAAAAACCCGCTCCCGCTTGGTATGAGTACGAGCCGTACTTCCGTTTGATAAGGGGAAATTGGTGTGCTTTTCTTTTGTAGGGGTGGCACGAGGTTGGCTCTCTTTGTGTAGCGATGCAAGCCTATCCTCTTCTTCGATTGATGTCCACGTCGGGAGTGGAGTGCAGTGAAATTTGTCTGACGAGTCCCGCGAAATTTCTTTCGGCTCGAATATCTCCATACCACAAATTGGTGCATAAGGATATGATGACGCGGGAATGCGAGTAACTTCTTCATTCCACATGGTCTTTAGGCACTGGTGATTTGTTAATGGAACGACCATGTTATCGTGGAGCCACGGTCTTCCCAGAATCATGTGGTAGTCTGGCTCCTTTTCGATTACCTCGAACTTTACCTTCGACTGGATTGGTCCTACCGACAGATTCAGGTTGATGTATCCATACGTGCTGGTTTAGTTGCCTTCAAAATCTTTCATCGTGGTAGGCTGTCGTATAATTTTGCTTGGCCGCACCTTGGATGTTCTGAGCATTCTGAGAGTAATAACATTGGAGGACGCCCCCGTGTCGATTAGGGCCCTTTTGAACTCTGAATCCTTGATGCGAGCAGTGGCGTGTAGGGCCCGGTTATGTCCTTATCCTGCCATCATTTCGTCTTCAGTAAATGTAACGTTGTTGATGGATATCTCTGATATTCTTGGAGTCTCCGAGCGTAAAGGAACCAAACACGCGTCTAGGGTTATTTGATTAATCGCAGTAAATGTCTCCGCTCGCTGGTCCTTTGAAAGGTGCAGAAGTTCACATAAACTTTCCACCAACTCGACTGCTTCCTGGTTCACCGGTTTTTGATTGGTGGTGAATCTGTTGACATGAGAACAATCATCCTGGACATCAGTCCCCAGTGATGGAATTTTCGGGGCGGGTGAACCACTCAAATCTGATGTAAATATGATAAGAAAGTTGAGTATGATGTTTATCGTGTCCTTCATCAGGTCCATGTTCCTTGTGTGGATCTCCTGAACCCGTGCCAATTCGGCCAACCTTGGAGTTTCTTCATTGGCTGCGCAATTAGGCGCCGCGTTGGAAGAAAAGACATTGCCATTCGCCGGAGTCTGAGTGGAATTTGGGATCATGGACTCAGTTATAAGACCGACCATCTTCTGAAGATTGGAGTTGCAACCGAGAGATTTGATCTCCCACTATGGTCGCCAATTTTTTGTGGGTGAAAACTGTTTCTGCCGGTTTTGGTAAATTCGTGTGTGTGGATGAGAAACGAGTCTAGACCCTAAACAATGCACTGCACGGGAGTACTTTTGATTCGAGAGATCAATCTGTACAATCCTGGCCTAAACCAAGAAATGGTCATTCCAGGCTTACTTCGGTCACAAAGTGAATGAGAAGGGTTGGTCTTAGGGAGGGAAGCGAAGAAAGTGTTGAGACCAGAATCGTTGATTCTGAAGGTGCGGTTGTTTACGACTTGTATCAGAAAGTAGAACTGGCTAACAGAATGGAAAGCTATCAGGTGATTTCTGGATACTGTGTTGTTCTCTGACCAAAACTTGTTTTCCGGTGGAAATAGGTGAAACCTATTTATACAAGTCGTAATAAAACATACCATGGTCTCTTAGGAAGTGGAAACGATTGACTGGTGGAAGAGTGGAGTAACGTGTAACGTTAGATGAAGGAAACGCTTACACCATTACTTCTTGCCATTACTAACCGCCCTTCTTCATGACACTTTCTTGTAACTGGCGTTTTGCACGCTGCATGCTGTAAACCTCCAGACCAATACCCTGATGAGTATCCCCCAGTTTGTGACATGTTTGATGTCTCGAGTGTTTTCGTGGAAAACATGTAGCAGTTTGCTACGTATGGCAAGTCAAAGTCAAGGGACTTACCGCAGGAAAATAGCATGCAATACTATTAGGCTCGTTTTGGCTGGTCGCCTAAAACTTGCCACAGGTTTGTCATTTCAGTGGTGAACTTCGATGGCTGAGATTGCATCTTATGAAAGAGGGTAGCCGTTGATTATGAATACCTTATGTTGGCGCCTAATAATGGCGCGGTGGTGTTTTGGTGTACGTCAGTAACAATGTGGCATGGCCGGCATGGCTCGTGCATGCCAGTGGCACGGTGATGCAAGTGGCGCCTGACATAGCCATGGCCACTAGATTTAGGCAGTTGGTCGCCTGAAACTTACCACAAGTCTGTCAGTTCGGTGGCGAACTTGGATGGCTGAGATTGCATCTCATGAGGAATCATGGTCATTGATTATGGCCGCATATTGTTGTATAGCGAAGTGGCGCCATTGGCATAGCGGCATGCCAGTGGCGTAGCCGTGGCAGCTTTTTTGGCATATTGGTGTTAGACCCAAATATGGCTTCTGGCAACATTGGCCCTGTTCCTAAGTTAATCTTGAGGCCTTAGGAGAGTCACTGGACTCAGTTGGCATGACAAATTTTAGCCAGATTAGGGTTTGGCACATCGCAACTCTATTTAGCACGTGCGGCATGACTGCGGCATTGCGGCGTGGCTGGCATAATTAGCACATGCCAGTGGCACGAAGTAGGGTCTGGCATAGCCATGGCCGCTAGACTTTGGCACCTCGGTGTTGGATCCACATGTGGCGTGGCAACATTGGCCTTGTTGCCACATCAATCCCAACGCTCTGGGAAACGTTACCTGGCTTGGTTGGAATAACAATTTTGCCTAAATTAGGGTTTGGCATGTCGAAACCCTAATTGGTGCGTGTGGCATGGCGACACTTTTTTGTGCAAACGGTGTCATAGATATGCCAAAGGAACTATGGCAAGGCCGTAGTGTGGAAACGGCCACAGGAGTAAGTGTTGTCGTGGGTGGCTATGATATGGCGCCATTCATAGGGCTTCCTGTGTCCCACACGGCTCGTGGCATGTTGTGGGGCCGAAGTGGCATATGTTGCGAAAATTAGGGTTTTGGTTAATGTAGGGTCGTGCTTTTGACTAGAAAACTCCAATTTGGGCTTATCATGGCGTTGGCCCCGAACAGGAGGTAGGTTAGCATGTAGGGCGCTATTTATGGCATGTTGCCACTAAGTGGCATGTTTTCCATGTTGGTGCGGCGGAGTGGCATGTTGGCGTGCCGCTCAACTTATTAGCGCAACATGGCACGTTCGACATGTTGGTGTGGATTTTTGGAAAGCCAATTAATATGTTGTTGTGGCAGGGCGTGTTTGGCTTGCCAATTAGTATAGTGGCGCGTCAGGGTGCATTTGGCCTTTAATGTATGGTGACGAATTTAGAGCGACTTGATTGGTCAAGAAAAGGGGTCGTCCAAACATAAGGCGCGTCCACACCTTAGTACTCGTGGAGCGTTTTAAAGTGACTTGATTGGTCGGTAGGAAGGAGAGGGGCCGGCCAAACATGGGCGTGGATACACTTCTGGTGTGAGTGTGGCAATTTTAGAGTGACCTGATTGGTCGATGGGAAGTGGGGCCGGCAAGTAAGGCCCCAGCCATAACTTATGTGCGCGTGAAAAGTTTGAAGCGACCTGATTGGTCGAGGGAAATATGGTCGGTTTAGGATGGGGCGTGGCCAATGGCAAGTGGCGCCATCTGGCCTAAGGCATGGCCACGCCTCCCTTTGCTGCTACGGCTCCCTGTTTTCTGATTCTGGGCAAGGTTTTGCACCTACTAATCCATGGCGGATTGATTACCTAGTTTTCCTAGGCTTACTTTCGACAAGCAAGGTCTGGTATACTGCGCAAGGCGCAAAAATAATTGATTGAATTCTATGTGTTGACACAGAGTTCTTTAAGTTCATACCCAGAGAGCAGCATGCTTTTCTGATTGAATATCTTATGCAAAGATCTTATCCTTGATATTTGGAAATTTGTGCTACTCTGCTGCGAGTGGACACGAATTGTCATGCCATATCAAGATTAAGGGTTCAGCCGAGGAACACAGCATAGAAAGTACTCAAAGAAACTTATATTAAGTGAATATAGGCAAGGCGCCGAAATTTACAGAACATGGGATGGTTGCTACATGCGCCAGTATGGATAAATTTCATGTAAATATATTGAATGGTTCAATAAGTATGTCAGCGGAGAGGTCAACACTCATGGCTCCATTTCCTTACAGAGTGACTTCACATCAGATGCAAGGTTTTTACAATTTTGACTCTACGCTAAAAACCACCATCAGCACTAATATATAAAACAAGCTTACTTGGACGATCTCAAAAATCAATATCGAAGAATAAACCTAGTATCCAACTGAAAAGTATGCGAGCCGAATTCCAATAAGAACGAGTCTTGTAATTCATATTTCAAGATACGAGTTCTCAATAATAAATCTTGTAGGTTCTTTACAGTTTTGAGCTTGAAAACTGTCTAGGTTGTTTAACGTACTACTTGTGATATTTTTACAGAAAAACCCCGCACCTAGTCCAGAACTTGAGCCCCACTATATTAATCCGCAAAAACACTATCATACTATCAAATTTTGACTGGAATGTAGTTGAGACCGAATTGACACTACGAGAAATTCAACTGCGGTCATGCTGCTTTATGTCTCGTGGATCTCGCAAGACCTTAAGCAATACGATTTTGATCCTGGCTGACGTCCTTTACAGGCATATGAGTTGCTTGAACCTAAATTAAGACTTTTTAACTATTCCGCCTCTCACATAAAATCTATTTGATTTCCTTTAGAAAGATATTCAACCAAGGTAATGGAAATTTGTTTGCTTATGAGGGATCTTCAAGGTAAAGAAAATATCATGTAAACCTTAACAATTGCGATAACTTACTCTCTTCAAAATTTATAGAGATACTTAATCGATCCTACCTCAAAAGAACAATCGAAACAGATCAACGAAGTGGTTTAGATAATAATCTTGCGGAATCACAATGTATGAGATGAAGAGTACTTTGTTATTTTTATCTATCTTATTCCTGATTTGTAGTTCGGAAACTACAAAAATCAATAAGAACAAGATCCAGATAACAAAAATCTATCAGGTAAAAGATAGTCTGACTGGGCTTCATGAATCCCTTAGTGAAAACTTTAGGATTCGTACCTAATACAATTTCTCCAGAGGAAACCTAGGTTTTTATAGGATGACTAGATTATAGTATGAAAGGGCTTGGTAGCTTACAAAAAAAGATGGGTTCGTGAACTAGTTTTCATGTTTACGAATTACTTTGTTACCAAGCAATCTTAACTTCTCCATATATATAGATTGTGCATGTAATCATGTGAGAAGTCTGCCTTGAATCACAAAGAAGAAATGCGCAAATGTATATTAGTTGAAATACACGTGATGTACCAAGTGGTTATCCAATAAACAATGGTTAAGTTGTTCTGGAACAGACAAGCATAAGTTGAAGTTAATAACTCATAAGACAAAAACATTTCGTCAACTGTCCAAAATAGTTCATGTATATTTTGTCCTCTTGGAGTTCAGGAACTTTTTATTTTGATAAGTTCTCAGGCTGTCCAAATTAGTCCGTGTACTCAAATACAAAAAGTATCCATGAACCTTTTGAAATCAACCATTTCGCGAATAACACAAATCAGTTCATTTAATAGTGAGTTAAAGAGTGTCCAGAAACATCTCAAAATCGACCAGTTCGTGTGGGCGAGTTAATTGAGATTTAATTCATCAATTCTTATATTCATAAGTTTAAGTTTGAGAACTAAGTAGAACAATTTGTGAACTATAAAACTTACTTGACAACCTTATGAACTCATTCTGCACTTCCGATATGTCAGACAATAAATTGTTCTCAATCTATTATGCAATAAGTTCTACATTGCTTGAATCAAGGTTTACTAAGTAGAAGTTTGTAATCGATGTTTTTTATTTGCAATGTTCATCATGATAGTAAAGTCATATGACATATATCAGTAGACAAAATGGTAGATAATACGAGTAATTAAGATAATTGAAAAAGTGGGGGTCTAACAACCACACCCAATATTTCGTTCGGCAATCTGAATAGACAAACTCCAATATACTTTCAAGAGAATCAACTAGACAGTCAGACTCAATATATAGAAAAGTATATCAAAGAGTTATATCTCAATTTCTCAACTCAATCTGTAATCAAACAAATAGGAATTTGCGAGACCGATTGAATGAGAGAAATAACTTGGATGGTATCACAAACCAATATCCAAGTGTCAATCAATTTAATCAACAACCCAAAGGGTTCTTGAATCCGAACTTAACGCACAACCTGTGATATTTCTATTATATAACATAATATAATGCAGAAAAAAAATAAACAGACACCAGAAATTTTGTTAACGAGGAAACCTAAAATGTAGAAAAACCTCAGGACCTAGTCCAGCTTTGAACACCACACTGTATTAAGACGCTACAAACACTAGCCTACTACCAATGAACTTCGGACTGGAATGTAGATGAGCCCTAATAAATCTCACACTAATAAAGGTACAGTTGCGCTCTTTACGTCTCTAAACCCCAGCAGGATTCTACGCACTTGATTCCCTTAGCTGATCTCACCCACAACCAAGAGTTGCTACGAACCAAAGTCGAATACTTGATAAAAAAATCTATCTCACACAGAAAAGTATATTGGAATAGATAAATCTATCTCCCACAGAAATACCTATGAGTTTTGTTCTGTCTTTTGATAAATCAAGGTGCACAGGAACCAATTGATAAACCGGACTTATATTCACGGAGAACAGCCTAGTATTATCAATCACCTCACAATAATCATAATGGTATGGAAGCGAAACAATATATTGTGGAATCACAAACGATGAGACGAAGATGTTTGTGACTACTTTTAATCTTACCTATCGAAGATAAATCTCAAGCAAATCTTAGTAAAGATAATACTCAATCACGATAGTAAAGGTAAGATCAGAACATGCAACTACATGGTTCCGTGAAAAACCTAAGGTTAAAGGAGAATCGACTCTAGTCGCAACTACTATCACACGGGAGGTGTGGGGATTAGGTTTCCCAGTTGCTAGAGTTCTCCCTTGCTAGAGTTCTCCCTTATATAGTTTTCAAATCAGGGTTTGGAATCAATGTTACCTTGGTAACAAAGCATTTAATATTCACCGTTAGATGAAAATCTGATTAGATTCAAGATAATATATTTCAACCGTTAGATCGAACTTAGCTTGTTATACACAAATGAAATGTACCTTCATTTAGGTTTGAGTAACCGTACCTAAACGTGTACACTAGGTTGGCTCAACAGTATTTAACCAAAGTTAGCTATATGAACACTCTCATATCAACCTTATTCATCCTAACCACGACTAGTTCAGATGACTCAAATGAAACTAGTTAAAGAGTTGTTCAATTGCTATATTCTCATAGAAATACACAAGGACACAATTGAAGCAAAATCGGGTTGATTCACTCGAATCAATTCATGAACATTATAGCCACGGTTTGCATAGAATGCATTCCTTATTATTTAAATGTATTAGTTCATGAACAAACCGATTTTAGAACTTTAACCACTCAAGTATGCAAACGGGTACGCATACTTAAAATAGCCAGACTGAGTTTGGGTTCGCCGGTATGCAAACGTGTACGCATACTTCCAAACACAGCAGAAATTCCCGGACCCAAACCCTTCGCCAGTACGCGTACGGGTATGTGTACTTAAGCTCTCAGAATTTCACAACTAACAGGTACGCATACGGGTATGCATTCACATATATGCTAGCACGCATACTATGTTCATAATCCAATGATGATTAAGTTTTCTAAAATCTATTTCAATCATTGAAACATTCTTAGAGGATGACAATAGTTGTTTTCACGAACTATTAGCATCAAAACAATTTTCAAGTTATTGAAATAATCATAACGAAACATTCCAAGTCTACACCAAATGATTGTATCACACAAACCATGTAAGATGTAACTCGGCGACTTTCACATGATCATCTTTTGGCTTTCGTCAAGAATATAAGATGAACTTGGTTGAAGCGAAAGCTTACCAACACATATTTCGAGAAATATGTAAGCGAGTTAAACTTAACTCGAAATCTCAAATGTGTATAATCGAATACTATATAGTAATACGCCTTTTGTCTCAATATAGGACATAGAGTAGAAATAGACTTTCCAAGTGATAGATGAGTTTTAGTCTCCACATACATTTTGTTGATGAAGTTCCACAAGCTCTCCTTAGTAGTTATTCGTCTTCTAATGATGAACGTCATTGTTTGAGGGCAAAAACTGATTCTGCTGGTTTTGGTAAATTTGGGTGTGTTGATGATAAACGAATTCAAACCCTAAACAAATGCACTGCACAGGAGTACTTTTAGATTCGAGAGATCAATCTGTAAGACTCTATCCTAAACCAAGAAATGGTCGTTCCATATTCAATTCGGTCACAAGGTAAAGGAGAAGGGTTGATCTTAGGGAGGAAAGCGAAGAAGGTGTTTGAGATTATGAAGGTGTGGATGTTTGATGACTTGTTTCAGAAAATATCTTCTGGCTACTCGTGTTGATAACACTTGTGTTCCCCTTGTTTGAATAGGTTGAAAACCTATTTATACAAGTCATTGAGCGCACCCTGATCTCTTAGGAAGTGGAGGAAGTTAAATAGTGGAGAAGTGGGTTTGTGCGGAAGGTGGTGATCATCATGTTTCCGTTATGAGGGAGGATTGATCACATGTTCACCCATTACTCTCTGTTAACCGTCCGTCTTTCCTGACACTCTCTCGTAATGGGCCCGTTGCACGCCGTACGCTGTAAACCGCCATACCAATACCCCAGTGAGCATCCCCCATTTTGTGACATGTTTGATGTCTCGAGTGAATGGGTCAAGTCATGTGACTTGCGGCTAAAATCAGCACGTAGTGCTTTTAGGTCAAATAATAAATTATTTATAAAACCAATATTTATAAAGCATTGCTTATAGTCGATGTATGCAAAGCATCGTTTTCGAATAAGCAGCTGAAAATAATCGATGTATTAGAAGCATCGCTCTTTTTGAGCTCGATCGAATCAGTCACGGACTGAGCGTCTTAAAAGTGGCACGACCAGTCATCTTCGAGAGATCGTTTGAAGGCCGCATGGGCGAGCCATCATTTGGTCGATCGCTCCTCGTGAAAGAGTGGTGGCCGGTGATCATTGAGGTACCTCATTGATCGCCTAATATCTGATCCAAACCGTCCGAACAGGCTAGCGAAGTCGGACTACGAGATGGTTTGCGACATATGTTTGTTGTCGTTGATATAATTTAGGGTTTAGGGGATACGCGGACGTCCCTATTTTGGCTAGTCGAATCAAAGCACTGGGTGCTGATTCGAACGGACCGATTGGACATGCGTGAAGATGAATAGCTGGTGTGCGTTTCAACATCTCTTGGGCCATCAAAAATCAAATCTAATCCACTCGATTCGGTCGGTGAAGATGAGTGGTCACGATCGATTTGTGACAGAAACATGCTGCCGCAAATGTGAATTAGGGTTTTAGAATAGCCGTGACTACTCTAATTCAATCTAGCGATTCGATGCATCATTGACTTCCACGAGTTAGTCGATCGAACAGGAATAATGTTGGGTCGGTGGTGAACTCATCTGCACCTCCTTGATTGTGAAAAACGCGATCTAAGCCGTCCAACTAGGCTGGCTAAGTTGGATGGTCGTGATTGATTTAAGACGCTAATACATTGTCGCGACCCAAATTAGGGTTTTCGAAGCATCGTGTCTTCCCTAGTTTGGGCAAACGATTTATTTTCCTATGGACTTGTCGTGGATAGACCGATCGAGTAGAAGAAAATTGGGCCGCCAGTGTGCATGCTGGCGCTTCCTTAATCACTCATAGGAAGATCCAAGCCGTCCAACCAGGATGGCGAAGTTGGATGGTCGTGATACTTCTGAGACTGTTTTGAACAGTCTAGCTCGTTCGATCTTCTTTTGACAGCGCGACCAACCTGTTTAGGGTTGGCGTTTGACAACGCTGGAATGTGTTTAAACAAAATCTGATTGGTTGGGACACTAGTAGGCCCACCGGAGGTCAATGCGGTGATTACCTAGTTCTTCCAGGCGTGGTCTAGGTTTGAAAAAGCGGGGGTCTAACAACACCACCCAATATTTCGCTTAGCAATCTGTATGGACTAACTCCAAAACACTTACTAGAGAATCAACTAGACAGTCAGACTCAATCTAGATAAAAGTATCTCAAGGAGTTAATATCTCTCTCTTGTTTTGATTCACTCAAGCTAATAGAAATCATCAAGTCAATAATCAAACACAAGGAATAACTTGGACGGTACCAAAGACCAATGTCCAAGGATCAATCAATATCAATCAACAACCGAAGGTCGGATTTATAATTGATTGATTCAAACGCACAACCTGTATTATTTCAATTATATAAACAAATATAATGCAGAAATAGAAATAACACGGACACCATAATTTTGTTAACGAGGAAACCGCAAATGCAGAAAAACCCCGGGACCTAGTCCAAATTGAATAGACACTGTATTAAGCCACTACATACACTAGCCTACTCCAATCTAACTTCAGACTGGACTATAGTTGAACCCTAATCAGTCTCACACTGATCCAAGGTATAGTTGTACTCCCTACGCCTCTGATCCCAGCAGGATACTGCGCACTTGATTCCCTTAGCTGATCTCACCCACAACTAAGAGTTGCTACGACCCAAAAGCGCGGGCTTTAACAATAAACAAATCTGTCTCACACAGACAAGTCTATCAAAGGATCAATTTGTCTCCCATAGAAAAACCCTAAAAGTTTTTGTTCTGTCTTTTGATAATAATCAAGGTGAACAGGAACCAATTGATACTCCGGTCTTATATTCCCGAAGAACAGCCTAGATTAATCAATCAACTCACAACAATCTTAATCATATGGTAGCGAAACAAGATGTCGTGGAATCACAAACAATGAGACGAAGGTGTTTGTGATTACTTTTTATATCTTTCCTATCGGAGAACTCTCACGATCTCTAGCCAATCATTATGATTGTACTGTGACGATAGAAGATGCAAGATCAGATCACACAACTACGATAAAAGTAGTATCGGTCTGGCTTCACAATCCCAATGAAGTCTTTAAGTCATTAACCTGGTTTTAGAAGAAGAAAACCAAAGGTTAAAGGAGAATCGACTCTAGCAGAGAAACTAGTATCACACGGACGTGTGGGGATTAGTTTTCTCAATGCTAAATGTTTCCTTTATATATCCTTTCAAATCAGGGTTTTGCCTTAGTTACAAAGCAATCAATATCCACCGTTAGATGAAAATCTGATTTAAATTCAAGCTAATATTTTTCAACCGTTAGATCGAAAACTTAGCTTGTCACACACAATTGACCGTACGCTTCTAGGTTTGTTAACCGCACCCAAACGTGTACATTGTTGGTTCAACAATAGTCTACCCAAAGAGGTTAACCATATGAGCGTTTCATACCAACCATGTTTTTCTTCACCATAACTAGTTCAATTGACTCAAATGAACTAGTTAAGAGAGTTGTTCAATTGAAAGGAAATACTATGTAACTACACAAGACACAATTGAAGCAAAGATGATTTGATTCACTCGAACCGGTTCATGAACTTTAATAGCCACGGTTTGCAAATGCATTCCTTAGTCTTTTAAGATTAAGTTCAGAAATCATCTTTAGATATATAACCTTCTCAAGTTCGCAGACTAGGTTCGCGGACTTAAGACACCGGATAGAGTTTACAAACTCCAATAGAAATTCTCGGGTTCGAGAACTACGCCGGTTCGCGGACTGGGCTCACGCAAGTAGTTTGTCAACTCCAGCAGAAATTCTCGGGTTTGAGAACTTCGGAAGTTCGCGGACTGAGTTCGCGGACTTGGCACTTGCTATACTTCCGGTTCTCTTGATCAACAAAGTTCGAAAACTTCGGTTCAAGGAAGCCATTGGTTATGTAATCTAAACTCTCATTCCAATCATTGAAACATTCTTAGAGGACGTTATATAGTTGTTACACTATTTCTCATCAAAGCAATTTTCAAAGTGATTGAAACATTCATCACTTTCGTCACTAGGTAAAGATAAACTTGGTCGAAGCGAAAAGCTTACCAACACATATTTCGAGATATAGATAGGCGAGGTATACTCGGCTCGAAATACCAAATGTGTATGATCTAGTCTATATATATATCATACGAATTTTGTCTTAAAGAGTAGGAGATAGAATTAGTAGACTTTTAAGTGATAGATAATTTCAAGTCTCCACATACCTTTTTGTCGAGAAGTTCCACCGGTTCCTTGAGTAGATCTTCTACTTGTATGATGAATCGCCATGAAGTCCTTGAGCTCAACTACACTTACTATCCTAGTCCGAGACTTAGCTATAAGAGACTAGAAATCAAGACTTATAGTTTTGATCACTAACATTGACAAACATGCTTGAGATAGCAACGCATGCGAGTTTAACCGAGCAGTGCTCTAACAATCTTCCCCTTTGTCAATTTTAGTGACAAAACTATCAATACATATGGAATACAAAAAAGATAATAAAACTTTAATAGCTCATATTCCACATGTCTAATCTTCAACATTTCTCGAAATCTTCATCACCTCCAAGTACTCCAATGATCCCAAAGGTTGTAAGTTTAGTATTACCGTTGTTGAAGATCCGTAGCTATAACAATGAGAAAACAGATGCTCTCAATCATTGTTATACAGTGTCATAGTATTATTACACAGCATCAAATTCCAATTGTATCACAACTTCAACAATAATACTATGGTGATATGTATCACTCCCCCTTAGTCAATACTCCATCTCACATGAAAACCACTCCCCCTTACACAATGATCCGAAAACCATATGTATTTGTAGTGTGAACTACATATTAATTCTCCCCCTTTTTGTCAATAAAATTTGCAAAGGTACAAGAACGGGTTCATAATGAAATTTCCGTAAGAGACATTTCATGACTGAGAGAAAGAAATACACATCATCTTATTTAGATGCAATCATATAGCCGAAGCTAACAACATTCATCAAGGAGAATAAAGATACAAGATAACCCCTATAAAATTCCACAGCCGCACACCCCTCAAGATATGACCATTAAGCACAAGTTCAAAAGAACTCTCCCCCATTTGATGTCATTCCCAAGGGAAAAACAAGAGCGACCTTAAATTCCGAAGAAAAGAAGGATTTTTATTGGACACCAAAACCATAAGAATGATTTTTATTTCCAAAACTCAATCAAATTAATCACAAGTAAACCCATGATTAATTTAATCGGAATACGCAATCAAATTAAACACACAAGGTGATCAACTTAATTGTTTTATGCTCAACATAAGAAAACTTACGGAACATATGACTAACATAACCATTAGGAAATGATTAAGATAGTCGTTCATATACTCAACACAAGAAAAACTCATGGAATATATGAAAACTCAAATAGACTAATTACAAGAGATCCCATAATTAATCTAATTGGAATACACAATCAAATTAATCACAAATGTAATCAATTTAATTGTAATTTGTTTTGCTCGACATAAGAGAACTTACGGAGCAATAACTAAATAACAAAACAAGATGATTAATTTAGTTCACAAATGCTCAACATAAAGTATCTTGCGGAACAACCAACCAATCTAATCAAAAATAATCAACTTATTTGTATCGTGCTCAACATAAGACACATCACGGAGCCTCACGGTAATACAAAAAGATGGATCAATGAAGATCTATACCGTGGAATACACAAGGATTCATTCTTATCCACAAGCATATACAATAGCAATAATCCTTGGATACAAAAGATTTTAACCTATCTTCCGTCAAGGGTTGACAATATAGGCTTAACTTTTGTATATGTCAAAAGTCTATTCATTCTTAAACTAATACGTGAATACCGGTCGTGAACGACTTTACTTTTGACAAAATATGGTACAATATAGTTCACCGACGTAAACACCAAAATCCCATAACAAGTTGCAATATAACAAAATTAAAAATATTGCAAAACATCATCCTCCAAATAGTTTTAGAATTTTAAACCAAAAAACCTAAAAACAAGAAGATGAAAACAATAGATATGTGTAGTTACAATCATCGATATTCAAAGCACTAGTTATTCTTCCAACTAAGCCAAAAAGAAGACATACTAGGCTACAATGTCTTTGAGAAATTCTTTATCATTCCCGAACTCCTTGTCGTCAACAGCCATTGGTACATAAGGTTCGTGAAGATAGGAGTTAATATCAACAAACTTTCTTGGCTGGTGATGTTGAACCAGGGCTTTCTGAATTTCCAAAGACCTTAAAACGCAAGACTTAATATCACGAATCTCCTTTCTTACTTCCTTCAACTCATCAAGAACATAGGAAAACTTCTGAGAGTTAGAAGGGACATCCCTTGGCTTTCTTGTATTCCTCCTTTTTCTTTTCAAGGACGGAATTACTGGGGATTTTTCTTTTTCCTTGATTGATGGCTTAACAATCATGTTGACATCTTTTCCATCAAAATACATGATGCTTATGAGAAAAACTATAACCAACTGATTTTTGTGATTGGAATTCACAATCTCAACAAGCAGTCTTGGAATATAAAGAATATCAAAGAGGAAAAAGGAATGTAGGTTTCGAAACCTTTAAACAGGTTCGTGGACGCCCAACTCTAAACCCTATGAATAGTAGAATTGTCGAAAGTAACCCTTCATTTTATTTGATAGACAAAAAAGAATAAACCTAAGAAAACTTTTCCTAAAGCCTGTGCGTTCACAACCTTGTCTATTTTGAACAAGCACATGATACAAGATTTACCAACCAACACAATTAATTTGTGTTGTGGTGAACAATGATTTGTCCACCATTTTCCTCATGAGAGGAATCCTATGACTTCTGTCTATCAAAGCGATTTGACCAACTTTCTTCTCAAATGGTCTTGTTTTTTCTTTGGAAAGTAACTTCTTAGACGAAGATAAAATCCTACATACCTCGCGGTCTTCTGAGCAAGTTTAAGCTTCCTTGCTAACTGATTTGCTCTTCGTTGAAGTTTGTTGGCGTGCCTCAATTGTTGTTTGTACTTGTAACATCTTGATAGTTCATGACCCTTCTGAGAACAAAACGAGCACGTCAATCTTGGATAATAATCAGGCATCTGTGGTGCAACAACAGCTAAACACACTGTAGATCCTGAAACATTACAGATGTAGTTTCCAAAGGTTGGGTCAATTGATTCTTCCAGCATGATTAGCTTCTTATCTTTATAGAAACCATCAAGATTGATATATGTATTGCTACAGTTATCAAAATCAATGTTTTCACATAGAAGACCGACACTTGATTTCATATCTTCATCAGAATCATAGATCTCAGACATCTCATCAAGTGTTACAGCAAGACCTTTGTTCCCAGTGTATTTTATACGATTTGGACACTCGTTTGCAAAATGACCAAAACCTTTACACTTAAAGCATTGTGGCATATCCTCGTCATCAGCCTCGTCAGCATCCCTGTTTTTAGGAGGAACACGATTGTGAGGTTTATCTGATGACCTAGGTTTGTCTCTTGAAAACCGTTTACTTCTCTTCAATAGAAGATCCCTAAACTGTCTTGTGATCAAGGAGACTGATTTGTCAAGATCTTCATCTGAAAAATCACCCTCAGACTGATCATCCTCAGAGACAAAAACACTTTTACTCTTATCAAGTAATTTCGTGTTCTTCTGTGCTTTAAAGGCAACGTCCTTTCCGATTTTGGATGTATGCTCATGATCAAAGATCTTTAGCTTTCCAACCAATGCATTTCTGGAAAGATTATCAAGGTTATTTCCCTCAACGACGGCATGCTTCTTAGACTTGTATCTGGATGGCAGCGATCTGAGAATTTTCATCACAATGTCCTTTTCAGGAATAGTCTTACCCAATGCAAAAGATGCATTAACAATTTCAGACACTCTGTGATTAAACTCATCAAATGTATCTTCATCTGCCATACGAAGGTTCTCCCAATCGGAATTAAGGTTTTGAAGCCTAGCTTCCTTTTCACTGGAGTTTCCTTCGAATACGGTTTCTAAGATATACCAAGCATCTTTAGACCGAGTGCAATTAGACATATGGTGCTGAAGATTTTGGGTAATGGAATATATGATGGCATTCAAACCGTCGGAATTTTTCTTTGCAGCATTTATCTCAGCAAGGGTGTATTCACTAACAGGTTTGGGAACGTTTACATCTCCAACTGCCACAACGGGAGCATCATGGCCATTAACAACATATACCCATGATTGAAAATCGCGTGCTTGAAGAAAAGCTCGCATAGCGATTTTCCACCATAAGTAATTGGAGACATCGAAGGCTGGTGGTACGTTAATAGAGATAGCACCTCTGTCCATAGAGTCAGGTCGCTACAAACATAGACTTGTGAGGTCTTAACGTGTTTGGATGCTCTGATACCAATTGAAAAAGCGGGGGTCTAACAACACCACCCAATATTTCGCTTAGCAATCTGTATGTACTAACTCCGAAACACTTACTAGAGAATCAACTAGACAGTCAGACTCAATCTAGATAAAAGTATCTCAAGGAGTTAATATCTCTCTCTTGTTTTGATTCACTCAAGCTAATAGAAATCAGCGAGTCTATAATCAAACACAAGGAATAACTTGGACGGTACCAAAGACCAATGTCCAAGGATCAATCAGTATT
The DNA here is from genome assembly GCF_003573695.1 of Papaver somniferum. Lineage (NCBI taxonomy): Eukaryota > Viridiplantae > Streptophyta > Magnoliopsida > Ranunculales > Papaveraceae > Papaver > Papaver somniferum. The sequence goes on from NC_039358.1 coordinate 179,633,997, forward strand.
AATCAACAACCAAAGTTCGGATTTCCAATTGATTGATTCAAATGCACAACCTGTATTATTCCAATTATATAAACAAATATAATGCGAAAATAAAAATAACACAGACACCAGAATTTTGTTAATGAGGAAACCGCAAATGCAGAAAAACCCCGGGACCTAGTCCAGATTGAATACACACTGTATTAAGCCGCTACAGACACTAGCCTACTCCAAGATAACTTCGGACTGGACTATAGTTGAACCCCAATCAGTCTCCCGATGATCCAAGGTATAGTTCTACTCCCTACGCCTCTGATCCCAGCAGGATACTGCGCATTTGATTCCCTTAGATGATCTCACCCATAACTAAGAGTTGCTACGACCCAAAATCGTAAGATTTAACAATAAAAAAATCTGTCTCACACAGACAAGTCTATCAAAGGATCAATCTGTCCCCCACAGAAAAACCCTAAAAGTTTTTGTTCCGTCTTTTAATAATAATCAAGGTGAACAAGAACCAATTGATAATCCAGTCTTATATTCCCGAAGAACAGCCTAGATTAATCAATCACCTCACAACAATCTTAATCGTATGGTAGCGAAACAAGATATCGTGGAATCACAAACAATGAGACGAAGGTGTTTGTGATTACTTTTTATATCTTGCCTATCGGAGAACTCTCACGATCTCTAGCCAATCAATATGATTGTACTGTGACGATAGAAGATGCAAGATCAGATCACACAACTACGATAAAAGTAGTATCGGTCTGGCTTCACAATTCCTATGAAGTCTTTAAGTCATTAACCTGGTTTTAGAAGAAGAAAACCAAAGGTTAAAGGAGAATCGACTCTAGCAGAGAAACTAGTATCACACGGACGTGTGGGGATTAGTTTTCTCAATGTTAAATGTCTCCTTTATATAGACTTTCAAATCAGGGTTTTGCCTTAGTTACAAAGCAATCGATATCCACCGTTAGATGAAAACTTGATTTAGATTCAAGCTAATATTTCTCAAACGTTATATCGATGTTGATGGTGGATTTTTGTTTAAGGATAAAATTGTAAAAGCCGAATTTTAATAGGCTGGCATCCTGTAAAGGATAAAGCCATTTGAGTGATGAATACTTCTTCACTTTATTAATTCACCTAGAATGGAACAATCCCTGTGAATTAAATACACCCAGAACGGAGCATGTAGCAACAATCCCGATTTTCTATGGATTTATAGCATTACTAAATAATGCTTTATTAGCCTTGTATTTCTTGTGTTGTTCCCGGGAACCCTCATTGTTGATGCGGCATGAGGACTGAGTGTTGCTCCTAACAGGGTAACACGAATCTCCGAGTGTCAATAGTGAGGCATGCACGAAATGCCCGTACAGGCTATCTCTCGGTGTGTTATACTAGCCCGATTGAGTAAAGTCTCTCGGTGTGTTATACTTGCCCGATTGAACATTCCTCTCGGTGTGTTATACTAGCCCGAATGAGTATAATCTGGACTGCTCGTGCCATTCTCAGAAATAATCATGGCCACGCAGGTTGACTGCATGATTCGATAGCCTAGATGATCCTCAATAAGAGCAGACTATCACCATAATGACCACCAGCGGGCCCGGTTATGCGCTGGTTGGTCGAATACATACCACGCCCTTCAAATGGCCACCAAACGCCAGCCCAGAGTTGGATGTCCAGGCTGGTGTGGAGCAGCTAAAAAGGATCGCGCGACAAGGGCCGGCCAAACCAGACTTAAAAATAGTCATGGCCGTCCAACTTCGCCGGCATGGTTGGACGGCGTAGATTGTTCCAAGTCCGGCCGGACAAGTGCCTTGGTGTACACCAACGGTCCCCCTTCCTACCTGCATAATCGATCCTCCCCTGACTTAGCCACGGAATGACGTGCGGTTGCTTGAAGTTGGGAAGGTGTGAGGCTTAAAGGGTCGCAGGAAATTCCACTAAGGGTCTCAGATTGATCACGACCATCCGACTTCACCAGCATGTTTGGATGGCTTAGATCAGGCCTAAGACCATCAGTCATGTATCACCATGTTCACCACCGGACCAATGTGAGTCCCACGTGGTCGGCCAATCCAAACAAATAGCATAGCATGCAAATTCGTCCGGCCAAAGTAGCATGCGCGCGACTAACATAAAACCCTAATTAGGGTTTGCGGCATATTACATGTGTCGTAAATCGATCACGAGCGTCCATCTTCGCCAGCTTAGATGAAGGGTGCAGGAATAGACTAAGGAGGTTCAGAGAGTATCTACATGATCACCGTGGGCCCGTCTACCTCTATGTCCGACCAACCAGAGCAAGGCAGGAACAAACGCCTTGGTTCGTGCGCCCTGAAGATGGCATGTCGCGCCCCTTTGGAAATCCTTTGCGGCACAGGATTCATGTCGCAAATCGATCTCAGCCACTCCTCTTTACCGGTAAACTTGAGTGGCCTAAATCGCATCTTCATGGGGCAGTGAGGTATGGACATACACATCGGCAAGCCGTCTACAGGCCTGCCCAGTCGGTCCTTCCAAGAACACCTCCCATGCTTGGTTTCGACCAAGCTGAAGAGTGATGCTTGCACCTCTTCAAAACCCTAAAACTTCATCAACGGTCGTAGATGAGCGTCATATATCATCTCATCCGTACAACTCTACAAGCTTGGTTAGGCAGCCCAGGCTAGGAGTTAAATGGCCAATAAGGTGTCATGGTGATTACCATCCGTCACCCTACCACATCATGTGATCGGCCAAGGGAGGGCTTTCCTGTGCAACCTCCAAACTATCATTCGAAGATAGCTAAGCATGCATCTGTTCTAAGATGCTTAATCCGCGACTTACTCCATTAAGCCTTAAAACAACGATGCTTCATACACATTGATTCATGCGTTACATGTATAGAATACACATGATATTTTATGAATATCGACTTCCTAAATAACTTAGTTATTTAACCTAGCACCGTATGCTACCTTCTGTGGGTCCCACGATCCACACAATCGAGACATCAAGCATGTCACAAATTGGGGGATACATACTGGGGTATTGGTCTGGCGGTTTACAGCGTGCAGCGTGCAACGCGCCATAACAAGAACGTGTCCGGAAGACATGGACGATTAGTGATGATGAGAGGAGTGGGCTCATACCTGATCGTGTGACAATCACTAACACGACTCCAATACTCCATCACTCCACTTCCTCCACTTCCCACGAGAGACGTGGGTTAGGCTCAATGACTTTTATAAATAAGTTCTCCTCCCTATTTCCAAGGTAGACAAGACAGAAACCAAGTGTTGATACAATTCGTATTCAAACACACAGAGTTGATTGCTTATATCTTGCAAGCCAGTTCGTTATTCTGATACAAGTCATAAACATCCAACACCTTCACAATCTCAACACCTTCTTCGCTTCCTTCCCTAAGATCAACCCCATGACTTTCACTTTGTGACTGAAGCAAGTCTGGAACGACCATTTCTTGGTTTAGGCCAGAATTGTACAAATTGATCTCTCGAATCAGAAAGCACTCCCGTGCAGTGCATTTGTTTAGGGTTTAGATTCATTTTTCATCCACACACACACCCCAAAATTACCAAAACCAGCAGAAATAGTTTTCACCCATAAACAATTGGCAACCACAGTGGGAGATTAATCTCTCGGTTGTGAAGTCAATTTTTTCAATACTAATTCAATTTTTATGATTTCAACAATGGTGGATCTTAGGTCTGGATCAGCTACCAATCCCGACGGAGCTAGCGCCGACAACACTCTTGGCGTCGATATCCCGATTGGTGGTGTTACCGTGCATCCCACCAGTACAATCAATGTATCTCGTGGAATTGCGTCCTCTACCACCGGCACCAGTGGAGCAGGAGGAGATATTCCATTAGCTGTGACGCCTCCTATCACCAGAGCCAGAGCAGCTGCAAATCCCGTCAGTTCCTCGAGTATGACGCCTCCATCTGTCACCAGGGCGACTACCACTCCTCCATCAGGACGAGGGGCCGGAGGAGCCAGAGGGGGACAACCCTCTATTACCATGGTAGATTTAATGGAGAGACAAGAAATCCTCGCTAAGGCGTAGACAGACATGGCTACAACTCAGAAAGAGGCACTCACTTTTCTTAAAACACTAACTGATCGGTTTCCAAAAGAGCCGAGACAGCTCTCGGGGCCAACAAGAGGTGCATTCAGCACTCCTGGAGCGGGTACCTCAGCATCGCAGGCCTACATGGACGAAGAAGCTCGTGTTGCTCCTGAACGTCTGAGAGAAAGGGACCAAGAGCGTACCCCGGCGGCACAGGACTACATGGACGAAGAAGCTCGTGTTACTACTGAGCGTACAAGAGAGAAGGGCCAGGAGAGTTCTAGGGAAAGGGACCAGCCATCCAGCTTCATCACACGTGAGGACTTGGAGAGATTCCTCCAAAATCGTGGCAAGGGAAATCTGATGGACATGCACCATCATCAACCTCCATACCCCCAAGACGTGCATCGGATTCCTCTTCCTAGGGGATACACCTCCTCTCAATTCACCCTTTACGACGGTACTGGAAACGCTCGTGAACACATCTCTCGATTTTTGGAATCCTTGGGGGAACACTAATACAATCATGTTCTACGCCTTAAAGAGTTCTCGAAATCACTTACGGAAAGGGCGTACACCTGGTACAACAACATTGCACCTAACAGCATATCCAATTGGGGAGAGATGGTCAGCGCTTTCTACAGGAAATATTTCTTTGTGTCTGAGCAGATCACCTTTTCAGATCTAGGGAGGGTCTCTCAGCGGAACAATGAACATCCTAACGACTTCGTTAAGAGATTCAGGACTCAATCTTTGGATTGTCATGATCCGAATGTTACCGAACGTCAGTTGGTGGAGCTGTGCATTAACGGGATGGTACCCATATACCGTGCCTTGTTAGAAAACCTGGGTTTCCAAACATTCTCTGAGCTCCATGAAGCTTCCAAGCGTTCAGCCACAACCGCCCCAGCGTTGCTGGAAAGAACCAGAGTTGTTCGAAGCGAGGATCCACCTGAGAATCGAGGAAGCAGGCTTCTTATCAACAAGAAATATAATACTGGTCCTTCTGTGAGCGTGGTGGGCGAAGGCGGAAAAAGGAAAGCTTCGGCAACCGAACAACAACCCAAGCGTGCGGCTCCAACGCACACAACTTCGTCTCGAAAAGGAACGTGCAAAACTCCTGCGCAAGACGCTGAAGATACATGCTTCCCATTTCCGATGATTGAGGTAATGGAACTCTTGGAGGCATGGATTCAGGACGACGCTATCAAGCTTCCCCCTGTCGGGCGCCCGCCGACTGAGAAGGACATGACGGACCCCAAGTACTGCCGATATCATAGGTTTGTCAATCACCCGACCAAGGACTTCAACAAGTTGAAACAAATCTTCAGAGAAAAATAGAAGCAGGAGAACTCCAGCTGGGGAACGAAGGTGTTCATAGAGATCCTCTTCCCATCAGGAGATGCATGATTTCTGGGGACACTGTTCGCAAGACTGTACAATCTATGATGGAGCATTTGTGTGAAATCTTATATCTCTCCAAGGCACAACGTCGGGATATATTCGCAGCCCTTAATCATATCGTATCAGGCAGGCATTTGTATCTAGAAAAGAAAGTTGTCTCGGAACCTCGGTCTTTCCCGGAAGACACCTCCAGCAAGGGAAATTGGGGACTCTTGACCGTCACTCATTTGAAAGACGTCAAGTTCGATAGCACATTGATCGACGCAGCCTCTAAATTCAACATCATCACTGTCAAGACTCTGAGGGCCGCAAAAATTTCAAATCAAGAAGCTACCCGTAGTCCAACCGTGATCAGGAGCTCAGAAGGAGAATTCATGGACGCCTATGGATGCATTAATCTTGACGTCAGATCGGTGATGCTCCAACACAGGCCAAATTTTATATAGTCAAGGAATGTTCGAATTACGACATGGTCCTGGGGCGCCCGTGGATACATGACAACAAAGCAGTGCTGGGGACGCGTCCTTTACCGGTTTCGATACCCGAAAGAATCTCCAACAAGCCTTCTGAACCTGAAGAAGACTGTATGTTGACGTATCTGCAGCTTACCGGTGTGACGCAACTTCCCGGAGAGAGCCCATCAGCATACATTAAAAGGTTCCGAGCTCAAGTAAGTCTCATCACACAACCCTTTCTGCAGCCAATCACTCCTCCTTCTGGTAAGTCCTGGGGACTCGCTCCAACCGACGACCCAACCCTCACTAGGAGATGTGAATAGGAGGTCGGTCCCTTTAAACGTTTCATCAAGAGTTTAGAAGTTGTCTCGATCAAAGGTGACAAGCCCAAGGACCGGGTATCTGTACAACACCCAAACCCATTTCGCATCGGAGATCTGGTGACGAAGACAACCGCGTTCAAAGTTAGGAGCATGACGGTGAGAGTTACCACTCAGCCTGATTCACCCACCGAAAATGAGGATAAACCATACCTGGTAGCAGATGTTGCCTTAGGCGGCTACTGCAAGCTCATCAATGCTGACAAATTGGAAGGCGTGACAGTTCACTCACAGTGGCTCAAACCTTACAGTACTTTAGACGCCGTGCTACCATTTTTTTTCCAGCGTCCTCCATATTTGAAACGATGTGTTTTTCTTTTTTCCAGCATATTTCTTCCGTAATTTCCTTTTCATGTCGTATTTGTAATTCCTCCAGAAAATGATTACACTGCTTGCATTCATAATTAGGGTTTCCATTTTCAATTTTCAAATTAATCAAAATATTATTTCCATCTAGGAATTTGTTTACCCCTAAAAGAAGAAACATAATTCTGAGTCAGCCTAAATCATCATTACCCACTAGAGCAGGCCTGGAAGGAAACCCTAAACAAACATTTTGCATTCTCTGGAAGATGTTCGGGAAACAGGATATGTGCAGAAGAAGGAAGGAGTTTTGGGCCATTTACCCCAGCAAGACCAGGGAGATCTCGCGTGAGGAGCATAGACAGGTCTGTGGTATTTCATCATGGAATTCTCCTTTTCATTGCAAGAACAACATATGATCGCACCCGATATGGCCATGTTGGAATATTTACATCAAGAAACAGTGTGAAACCCTTATTCAATCAAGCAAGCAAAAAATGACCTTAAACTCGGCCGCCACTGAGTGCGAGGAAAATGTTAGCAAGTTACGGGAATATATTCGAAAAAAAAAAAAACAGGGAGATCTAGTCATCAAGTAGATTGATTGTGTCTTCACCGCCATTAGAACCCGCTTCAACACCATCACTGTAGGTCACTTCCTTCGGAGACGCTTCGCTCTTCTTTTCGGATATTTTTGCAGCAACATTCTCTGCTTCAACATCCTCAGCATGGACAGCCTTTGTACCTTCCTCAGAACTCACTGCAACATTGGAGATTGTGCCAATCACTTTCAGACGTTCGGGCTCATCTGTGTCGGAATCAAGGATTATCACACCGTCGTGGATTGGATAATCACATTTTGCATCACCTGGAGGCCGTTTTTGTTCAACCCTCCGCCTCTTTAACCGTGTTGCAAACCTCTCAGCTCTCGCGCTCACTGGTACTCGTGACGCTTCATCATGCCTCCATTGCTCCTCCATATTGATTGCAGCCGAAAGGGCACAAATACGTCCCCTGGCAATACGCAGATGCAGAATGGACATCCCATATATAGCACGACCAACTTTGTGAAGTGGGAGGTCGATTTTAGCCATCACCTCCTCGTGTGCATTAGCCTCAGGCTTGTTGACTTTGAAACTTTTTTCTGGAGAATTTACAGAGTGGTCATCACCAACTGCTTCCATGATGTACTGCAAAAAAGATATTACAGTTGCATGTAAAAAAAAAATCATCGTGGTCAATCAGAGGATCATATAGACACGGAGCAGTACCTGAGATATCGAAGAAAGCGATTACTTGATAGGAAGAAGGTCCTTGGAGTCTTATTTATATTTCACGATCCAACAGGATCCCAGGAGAAAAAGGAGTCTTTGCTTCCCACCTATAAAGGATACTGATCCGGGATAGTGATCAACAATACTTATCAGATATACAATGCTTGTTGGACGTATTTGGGAGAAGCTGCCGTATAATGAGAGTAAGCACACCCAGTCCAAGAAGCGAGTCGAGTTCCGTCCAGGGATATGCGAAGGGATTCAAAGAAAGTCAAAGTAGCTCGACTAACCAAGTCGTGCTCTCTTCCAAACCCTAATTAAGATCGGAAAAGACTGTTGAGGAGGAACGACTCAACTAGCTCCGGGATGCTTGGGGCATATGACAGTCTTCTCTCACGCGGTAAATATATATTTACTTTAGCTTGGTCATTTCGATATGTAAATTGTCACCATCTCATGCCTACCCCGCAATAGTGTAACCATTGTGTGTTAGGCAGGGGACTTAATTTTGATGGTGGATTTTTGTTTAAGGCTAAAATTGTAAAAACCGAATTTTAATAGGCTGACATCCTGTAAAGGATAAAGGCATTTGAGTGATGAATACTTCTTCACTTTATTCATTCACCTAGAATGGAGCATGTGGCAACAATCCTTGTGAATTAAATACACCCAGAACGGAGCATGTAGCAACAATCCCGATTTTCTGTGGATTTATAGCATTATTAAATAATGCTTTATTAGCCTTGTATTTCCTGTGCTGTTCCCGGGAACCCTCACTGTTGATGCGGCATGAGGACTGGGTGTTGCTCCTAACAAGGTAACACGAATCTCCGAGTGTCAATAGTGAGGCATGCACGAAATGCATGTACATGTTATCTCTCGGTGTGTTATACTAGACCGATTGAGTAAAGTCTCTCGGTTTTTTATACTAGACCGATTGAGCATTCCTCTCGGTGTGTTATACTAGCCCGATTGAGTATAATCTGGACTTCCCGTGCCAGTCTCAGAAATAATCAAGGCCACGCAGGCTGGCCGCATGATTCGATAGCCCATACGATCCTCAGTAGGAGCAGGCTATCACCACAATGACCACCAGCGGGCCCGGTTATGCCCTGGCTGGTCGAATACATAAAACCCTAATTAGGAATTGCGGCATATTACATGTGTCGTAAATCGATCAAGAGCGTCCATCTTCGCCATCCTGGATGAAGGGTGCAGGAATAGACTAAGGAAGTCCAGAGAGTATCTACATGATCACCGTGGGACCGTCTACCTCTATGTCCGACCGACCAGAGCAAGGCAGGACCAGATTCCTCGGTTCGTGTGCCCTGAAGATGGCATGCCGCGCCCTTTGGAAATGCTTTGCGGCACAGGATTCCTGTCGCAAATCGATCTCAGCCATTCCTCTTTATCGGTAAACTTGAGTGGCCTAGATCGCATCTTCATGGGGCAGTGAGGTATGGACATACACACTGGAAAGCCGTCTACACGCCTTCCCGATCAGTCCTGCCAAGAACACCTCCCACGCTTGGTTTCGACCAAGCTGAAGAGTGATGCTTGCACCTCTTCAAAACCCTAAAACTTCATCAACGGTCGCAGATGAGCGTCATATATCATCTCATCCGTCCAACTCTACCAGCTTGGTTAGGCAGCCCATGTTAGGAGTTAAATGGCCAATAAGGTGTCATGGTGATTACCATCCGCCACCCTACCACATCATGTGATCGGTCGAGGGAGGGCTTGCATGTGCAACCTCCAAACTATCATTCGAAGATAGCTAAGCATGCATCTGTTCTAAGACGCTTAATCCGCGACTTACTCCATTAATCCTTAAAACAATGATGCTTCATACACATTGATTCGATGCGTTACATGTATAGAATACACACGATATTTCATGAATATCGACTTCCTAAATAACTTAGTTATTTAACCTAGCACCGTATGCTACCTTGTGTGGGTCCCACGATCCACACAATCGAGACATCAAGCATGTCATAAATTAGGGGATACATACTGGGTATTGGTCTGGCGGTTTACACCGTGCAGTGTGCAACGTGCCATCACAAGAACGTGTCAGGAATATATGGACCGTTAGTGATGATTGGAGAAGTGGGATCATACCTAATCGTGTGACAATCACTAACACGACTCCACTAGTCCATCACTCCACTTCCTCCACTTCCCACGAGAGACGTGGGTTAGGCTCAATGACTTGTATAAATAAGTTCTCCTCCTTATTTCCAAGGTAGACAAGACAGAAACCAAGTGTTGATACAATTCGTATTCAAACACACAGAGTTGATTGCTTACATCTTGCAATCCAGTTAGGTATTCTGATACAAGTCATAAACAGCCAACACCTTCACAATCTCAACACCTTCTTCGCTTCCCTCCTTAAGATCAACCCCATCTCTTTCACTTTGTGACCAAATCAAGTCTGGAACGACCATTTCTTGGTTTAGGCCAAAATTGTACAGATTGATCTCTCGAATCAGAAAGCACTCCCGTGCAATGCATTTGTTTAGGGTTTAGATTCATTTCTCATCCAAACACACCCCAAAATTACCAAAACCAGCAGAAATAGTTTTCACCCATAAACAATCGAAAACTTAGCTTGTCACACACAATTGACTGTACGCTTCTAGGTTTGTTAACCGCACCCAAACGTGTACATTGTTGGTTCAACAATAGTCTCCCCAAAGAGGTTAACCATATAAGCGTTTCATACCAACCATGTTCTTCTTCACCATAACTATTTCAATTGACTCAAATGAACTAGTTAAGAGAGTTGTTCAATTGCAAGGAAATCTTATGTAACTACGCAAGACACAATTGAAGCAAAGATGATCTGATTCACTCGAATCGGTTCATGAACTTTAATAGCCACGGTTTGCAAATGCATTCTTTAGTATTTTAAGATTAAGTTCAGAAATCATCTTTAGATATATAACCTTCTCAAGTTCGCAGACTAGGTTCGCGGACTTAAGACACCGGATAGAGTTTACAAACTCCAGCAGAAATTCTCGGGTTCGAGAACTACGCCGGTTCGCGGACTGGGTTCACAGACTGGGTTCGCGTACTGGATTCGCGGACTTGGCTCACACAAGTAGTTTGTCAACTCTAGCAGAAATTCTCGGGTTTGAGAACTTCGGCAGTTCGTGGATTGAGTTCGCAGACTTGGCACTTGCCATACTTCCGGTTCTCTTGATCAACAAAGTTCGAAAACTTCGGTTCAAGGAATCGATTGGTTATGTAATCTAAACTCTCATTCCAATCATTGAAACATTCTTAGAGGACGTTATATAGTTGTTACACTATTTCTCGTCAAAGAAATTTTCAAAGTGATTGAAACATTAATGACTTTCGTCACTAGGTAAAGATAAACTTGTTCGAAACGAAAAGCTTACCAACACATATTTCGAGATATAGATAGGCGAGGTATACTCGGCTCGAAATACCAAATGTGTATGATCTAGTCTATATATATAGCATACGACTTTTGTCTCAAAGAGTAGGAGATAGAATAGATAGACTTTTGAGTGATAGATAAGTTGAAGTCTCCACATACCTTTTTGTCGAGAAGTTCCACCGGTTCCTTGAGTAGATCTTCTACTTGTATGATGAATCGCCATGAAGTCCTTGAGCTCAACTACACTTACTATCCTAGTCCGAGACTTAGCTATAAGAGACTAGAAATCAAGACTTATAGTTTTGATCACTAACATTGACAAACATGCTTGAGATAGCAATGCATGCGAGTTTGACCGAGCAGTGCTCTAACAAGGTTCTCTATAACATGCGGCCAAATTGTATGGCCGTGATCGTTTCTGAGACTGATATTAACAGACTAAATTTTCCTTAAGGAATTTAAACATGTTCTATTGAGCTGTCTTTAATTAAAAGTGTGTCGATACGAGATTCTCTTTGTCAGAGAGTGACATAGCTTGTGTGGGTATTTTCATGCAGATTTCAATACTGGCACTTAGGGAGATTCATGCTACTCTGCTGAGAGTGAACACTTAATCGTCATTGCGTGTCAATGATGAGAGTTCGGCTGGGAACATAGCATAGGAAAATATCAGGAAGGTCAATGCATTAGTAACTAATGCGATAGGTTGAGATTTATAGAATATTTGGGATTGATGCACCATTCTGATAAATTTCATAAATATGTCGAATTGCTCAATACATATATAAGTAAATAGGTTTGAACACTCATCGCTTTCAAATGGCTTTTGTTCCTTTGCAGGATGAGAGCGCATTAAATACAGGGTTTTACAATTTTGACCCTGAACTAAAAACCACCATCAACATTAAGTTCCCTGCTTAGTACGTAACAGTGACATTGTTCCGGGGTAAGCAATACATGGTGACAGACAAGAACAAATTGAAAAGACAAGGCATGGAAGGATTACCAGGAAATACTCGACTCTTGTAATAAGTACAAGCACTGATGCATTGTTAGTCCGACCATGGAGCATTGGCGCTCACTGGCAGCTGCCCTCCTCCGTGCATGATATAAATGAGAACCCTTTTACACTCGGACTCCAAAAACGCCGTGCGTATAAAAGGGGGTCATCCTTCCTCTTTATTATTTGCTCGTCCGCCCGTGTATTTGCTTGCGGAAGTTGGTGTTCTGTGTTGATCTCCCCATTATTGTAGCAGGGAAGTGGCCGCTACTTTGAATTCGGAACAACGACCTCGCATCCCCAGATATGCTGACTAGGACTCAGAGTTGGTTTGAACGCATTCTTTGTTTGACCATCTAACAGTCCCTTCCTGGTTCTTAATTAGGGTTTCAAAAAGAAGCATGAATTGGTTGGCGCTGAATCCTCGTTTATCGGATGAATCTTGTTACAGCTTTTCAGTCTCGTTTTAGGGTTTCTGTCGTGTACATATTTATACAGGGAGACCCTTATCGTATCGAGATAAAGATTCTCTTGCTGAAATTCTTTGTTTTCATCATGTCAGATAAAAGTGGATCATCTTCTTCGACTCAGCCAGATTCTTCTGCTAAACGCAAGCGGCTTGTATCCAGAGTATGATTTTAAACATTTTCTGATTTTGAAGTAGTAGTTCTTCTTTTTCTTTTGTCGTCTAATCATTGTTTCCTTTCAGAGCGGTCGAATCCCTAAGCCTTGCGACGGTTCCCCTGTTCGAATCATGCGAGTCAAGAAGATTATACCTGAAAAAGCGGGGGGTACAACAACCACACCCAATATTTGGCTTAGCAATCTGTATGGACAAACTCCAATATACTTTATAGAGAATCAACAAGACAGTCAGACTCAATCTAGAGAAAAGTATATTGAGGAGTTAATATCTCTCTCACTTGATTTGATCTTTACTCAAGCAAATAAGAATTTGCGAGTCATTATCAAATACAAGGATAATAAACTTGGATGGTACCAAATACCAATATCCAAGGATCAATCAATTTCCAATCAACAACCAAGGTTGGATTTCACAATTGATCGATACAACGCACAACCTGTGATATTTCAATTATATAACAAAATATAATGCGGAATAGAAATAACACAGGCACCAAAAATTTTGTTAACGAGGAAACCGCAAATGCAGAAAAACCCCGGGACCTAGTCCAGATTGAACACCACACTATATTAAGCCGCTACAGACACTAGCCTACTACAGACTAACTTCGGTCTGGACTGTAGTTGAACCCCAATCAATCTCACACTGATTCAAGGTACAGTTGCGCTCCTTACGTCTCTGATCCCAGCAGGATACTACGCACTTGATTCCCTTAGATGATCTCACCCACAACTAAGAGTTGCTACAAACCAAAGTCAAAGACTTTAATAAACAAATATGTATCACACAGAAAAGTCTACAGAATAGATAAATATGTCTCCCACAGATAAAACTACAAGTTTTGTTCCGTCTTTTGATAAATCAAGGTGAACATGAACCAATTGATAAACCAGACTTATATTCCCGAAGAACAACCTAGTATTATCAATCACCTCACAATAATCTTAATCGACGCGGCGAAAGAAGATATTGTGGAATCACAAACGATGAGACGAAGATGTTTGTGACTACTTTTCTATCTTGCCTATCGAAGATATAAATCTCAAGCCAATCGTTACGATTGTACTCAAAACGATAGAAGATGCAAGATCAGATCACATAACTACGAGAAAGTAGTATCGGTCTGGTTTCACAATCCCAATGAAGTCCTTAAGTTGTTAACCTGGTTTACAAGAAGAAACCTAAGGTTAAAGGAGAATCGACTCTAGCTAATACAACTAGTATCACACAGGAGGTGTGGGGATTAGGTTTCTCATTTGCTAGAGTTCTCCCTTATATAGTCTTTCAAATCAGGGTTTGCACTCAATGTTAGCTTGGTAACAAAGCATTCAATATTCACCGCTAGATGAAAACCTGATTAGATTCAAGCTAATATCTTTCAAACGTTGGATCGAAAACTAAGCTTGTTATACACAAATGAAATGCACAATTTTGGGTTTATGTAACCGTACCCAAACATGAACATTTGTTGGTTCAACAATAGTTAACCAAATGGTTAGCCATATGAGCACTTTCATATGAACCATGTTCTTCTTCACCATAACTAGTTCAAATGACTCAAATGAACTAGTTAGAGAGTTGTTCATTTGCAAGGAAATCTTATGTAACTACACAAGACACAATCGAAGCAAAAACGATTTGATTCACTCGAATCGGTTCATGAACTATATAGCCACAGTTTGCATTTAGAATTCCTTAGTTAATATAAATAAGTTCACAAACAATCGTATTTAGATATAACCAGCTTAAGTTCGCAGAATTAGTTCGCGAACTTAAGTTCCCGGAAGGAGTTCTCAAACTCCAGCATATTTTCTCGGGACGAGAAATTCCGCCAGTTCGCGGACTGAGTTCACGTCTCTTGTTCCGGTTCTCTTGATCAACAAAGTTCGCAAACTTCGGTTCAAGGAAAAAAGGACTTATACATATATGTGTTGCCACACAATGCTTATATCCATCATTGGTTATATAATCTAAACTCTCATTTCAATCATTGAAACATTCTTAGAGGACGTTATATAGTTGTTATTCACAAACCATTTTTCGTCAAAGCCATTTTCAAAGTGATTGAAATATAACATGACTTTCCTCACTAGGTAAAGATGAACTTGGCCAAAGCGAAATCTTACCAACACATTTCGAGAAATAGATAGGCGAGATAAACTCGGCTCGAAATAGCAAATGTGTATAATAAATGTCTATATAGCAAAACGACTTTTGTCTCAAGATAGGAGATAGAGTAGATAGACTTTTGAGTGATAGATAAGTTCAAGTCTCCACATACCTTTTAGTCGATGAAGATCCACCTGTTCCTTGAGTAGTCCTTCGTCTTATATGATGATCGCCATGGAGTTCTTGAGCTCAACTACACTTTCTATCCTAGTCCGAGACTTAGCTATAGTAGACTAGAAATCAAGACTTATAGTTTTGATTACTAACATTGACAAACATGCTTGAGATGGCAACGCATGCGAGTTCGACCGAGCAATGCTCTAACAATACCAGTATATTTTCCACTGGTGAATATGTATCTGTGTGCCATAGCTAGTCGGTGACGCAACCTTCCCCTCTTTCTTTTTTGTAGAGGTATCCTTCTGGGACGTGTGTAACAGTGGTTGACGATGATGATTTAACCGCTCCTCTCCCTTTAAGCTCAAACACGCTTGTCGCTGATCTGGAAGACGCTGATTTGGGCATCTCCTCCTACGAGTACCCCAACGCAGGTTTCCGTTTCGATGTTCATATGAGATGTTTATCTTCTAGTTATCGGGATATAGACGGTTTTCTAGTGAGGAAGGAGTCCATACCCTTGTATACAAAAATATGGAAGAGGTACGGCCACATTGCAACCAAGAACGTAGTGCGGCACTGCTCGTCTTCTTTGGTTACCACAGTGAATTGTCTCTTACCCATGATTGCCAAGATGGAAGGTACACATCCATACGTAATGTTGCTGAATCAACTATTGATAAGTGGGAAGACATGATATCTACCTGTGAATCCATGGAGTTCAACGTTGGCTGGTTGCGGCAACGCCTTGATATTATCAAAGTTGATCGAGCCGGTATCATCGCCAATATCGTTCCTGCTGCGAAAGCCATCTTGGAAGAGGAGAAGGCCTTGGATGCGGAATCTGAGAAGGTGGATCAGGCGATCCGAGACTTGAAGAGTAGGACTGAAAGGTATCAGGAGAGGCTGAAGATGATGCTTTCAAGGAACTACAACTTGTTGGATGGCCTTTTCTGAGTCGTACCTTCTTTCTTTCTTTTTCTAAATAAGTAGGCACAATGATGTTTTGATCGTCTCTCTTTTTTTTTTTTGGTTTTTGAACCTTGCTTTGGAAAATGAATTGCATTGGATTTTGTTAAGCGAATGGAGTTTACATTAATATGTTTTAACTAATGGAGAATCTGATAACTGAGACACGAGAAGAATGAAAATGCCTGATTGTTGCGTCGTGAGGCAGTGAGGAGTAGAATGATGATCAGGCGTATTATGCCTTGACCCACTTCTCGTTGATGACTTCTTATAATTCACCTCCATCTTCTCTGACAATCTTGTAGTATCCACTGTTATAGGCCATGGTGATTACGTATGGGCCTTCCCATTTTGGAGAAAACTTTGGTGCGGACATGTCTTGTTGAATGTGTTTATCCGTCTTCAAGACCAGATCTCCTACCTTAAAAACTCGTGGATTCACAACTTTATCGTAGGCTCTCGAGATCCTGCTTCTGTATGCTTGAGCATGCTCTTCCGCTTTGATTCTCCTGGAGTCCAAAGTATCCAATTCCGGAATTCTGGAATTCGACGCTTCAACTTCATTCCATTGAACTCCACTTGTTGCCGCAATTCTGGCTGACGGGATTTTAATCTCTGCTGGGAGGATTGCGTCAGCGCCGTAAACAAGTGAATAAGAGGAAACGCCCGTAGAGCTCCTAGGCGCCGCTCGATACGCCCACAACGCCATTGGTAGTTGATCATGCCACGTCCTGGTATTATCGTGCACTGTTCGACTGAGAATTCGAATCAGAGTTTTATTAGTGCTTTATGCTTGTCCATTCCCTTGAGGGTAGTAAGGAGTAGAGAAAATCTGCTTAACTCCATATTCTTCGAGCAGCTCTTGCACTTGCTTGTTGGCAAAGGGGGTACCGTTATCAGTGATGATATGCTTAGGTACACCAAACCGATAGATGATATATTCTTTAATGAATTCTGCAATTTTCGCTCTCGTGGTTCCTCGAAGAGGAATGGCCTCAACCCATTTAGTAAAGCATTCCGTCGCAGTTATGATATACTCATGTTGTTTTGAGGATGCTGGGTTGATTTTCCCATTAATATCAAGTCCCCAGCTGTAGAATGGCCATGGACTACTTACTGAGTGAAGTGGGGTGCAAGGCACGTGGATGAGATTCCCGTGAGTTTGGCATTCACAACATTTCTGAATAAATGTCGCTGCATCATCCTCTATAGTTGGCCAGTAATACTTTTCGTGAACTTGGAGGAACAACTTTTTCTTCCCTTGGTTTTCGCCTTCGTGCGTTTCCTTTAACATAATCGGGATTTCCGATTTTGCCAAACATCGTAGCAGATTGCCTCCAAAACTTTTGCGGTATAGTATTTCCTCAATAAATACGAATCTTTTGACTTTCTGCTTTAACTTGGTTGCATCCTTCTTGTTGGCCGGTAGCACACCATCACGAAGATAATTGATGAACGGTTCTCGCCAGTCCCCGGAATAGCCAACGTTAAAGACTTCTAATTGATGTGGCGGCGCCTGACAACTAGAGAAAGAACCTTGGAGTGATCGAGATTGAGTCTCCATATCCGGACAGTAGTATCCAAGGCGTTGAAGACGTAGGTAAAGAGTCACTACCAATGTTTGTCCGCAAATCTCGTTGTGAATACGGTTAAGTTGTAGTTGCGCTTCCGCGTCTCCAAAACATCTTGACAGAGACCCATCTGGATTCCGGTGGTACAACAGTCCATGAAGCATGAAAAAGCTTTGCAGGGTTTTCAGACTGACTTTTCCTTGGGAGAGCGAACTATTTAGCTCTTGAATAATTGGAGTTCTCCAGTCATCGGTTTCAGCATCTTTAGATTGTGTGAGCCATGTTGACGCTACAGTTCGTCTCCTTACGATCAAAGTCTCTTCCAAGCCTTCGAATTGCAGCTTCGAGGCTAATGTGGCTAGGAAATCGGGATGTTTGTTGTTATTGCGGCCAATATGGGTTATGGTCGCATCAGCAAAGTAGTTCAGTAGTTTTTGCGCCTCAGATCTATAAGGGGCCAATGTCACTTCTTTGAGTGAGTATACTCCATTCATCTGATTGACCAGCAGTTTAGAGTCTCCTCTTACTTCCAGGTGTGCGGCTCCTGCTTGTTTGGATAGCGATAATCCTATGAGGAAAGCTTTGTATTCTACTGAATTGTTGGTGCACTGAAAGTCCAGCTTGAAAGAATATGAGAAGACTTCGCCCGTCGGAGACACTAGAACTATACCCGCTCCTCCAGTATTACTACTAGGATTAGCAGAACCATCGAAATATAATAGCCATGCCTCTTATTTGACAAAAGAGATTCCTGGAAATTCCCCAGGAAGGTCTTCATGCAGTGCGGTAGTTCCTTCTCCTAGGAATGCCCCTAGCAGATCTACTACAGCTTGCCCTTTGATAGCTTTTGGAGGAGCGCATGTTATATCAAACTCTGACGTTTGGAGCAGCCATTTAGCCGGCCTGCCAATCAAGGCCGGTTTCGAGAGTAGGAACTTGATGGGATCATCTCTGGATACTAACACCACTTTGTTCGACAGTAGATAATGTCTGAATTTCTGCACATCATGAACTAGGGGAAAACATGCTTTCTCCGCCTTGCGGTATCTGAGTTCAACATCCCTCAAAGTACGACTGAAGTAGTATATGGGGTATTTGATCCCCTCATCATCCTCTTGGGCGAGGAGGGCCCCAACAGAAGCATCGCTAGAGGCAGTGTAGAGGCATAGCGGTCTTCCTTGTATGGGAGATTTCATAACAGCAGGTGATGATAATATTTGTTGGATCTTCCGAAACGCTTCTTGTTGTTTTGTGCTCCAAATAAAACTTGCTCCCTTCTTGAGCAAGGAGTGAATGAAGCGATAAGCTTATCCAAACCAGGTATGAAACGTCAGATATAGTTTACCTTGCCCATGAAGCTCTGGAGTTCTTTCACAGTTTGCGGAGGAGGCATCGTGAGAATAGCTTGGGTTTGGTTGGATCGACCTTGATTCCTTCAGAGGTGACTTGGAATCCCAAAAATTTGCCGGAAGAGACTCCAAAAGCGCATTTTAGAGGGTTCATCTTCAATTTGTACTCACAACACCTTTCAAACACTTGTCGTAGGACGTCTGTATGGGATGCTCGAGTCTTTGACTTGACCATTGTGTCATCTACGTAATATTCGACTTGCTTGTGCATCATATCGTGAAAAATTGCAGTCATGGCGCATTGATAGGTAACACCAACATTTTTTAAACCGAAAGGCATCACAATATAGTAAAAGTTTCCGAGAGGAGTTCGAAAAGCTGTCTTACTTGCATCGTGTTCATACATCTTTATCTGGTTGTAGCCGTTTGTATCCATCCATGAAAGATAACATGCCATGTCTGCTGGTAGCGTCTACTAGCATGTCGATGTTTGGAAGGGGAAATCGTCCTTGGGGAAGTACTTGTTCAGATCTCTGAAATCATCACAACATCTAATTTGGCCGCTTTTCTTCTTTACAGGAACTACGTTGGCTAACCAGGTAGGATGGTGAATGGGCTTGATGAAGCCAGCAGTCAACAGCTTCTGAATCTCAGTTTTGATCTGCTCCTCAACGTCGTGCCTGAATTGCCTTGGAGATTGCTTGATCGGTTTAGATCTAGATTTTATATGTAGATGATGAGTGGCCAGTTTTTCATCTATTCCGGGCATTTCCTCATATATCCATGCAAATATGTCTTGATACTCCTTGAGAAGATTCACGAGCTTTGCGCGTTCGTCCGCACGTAGAGTCGAACTGATGGAGATAGGTCTTGGAGATTCTTTATCCCCGATATTGATGACTTCGAGTTCATCGGTTGTGGAGTCGGTGTCGTCCTGTAACTGTCGCGGAGCATCTGGTACCTCTTCTTGCAGCTTGTCTCTGTGGTTGCATTCTATTGGGCGGAGAGACTGGGTGATAGCCCCCCCTGCTAATTGCTAACAGCGTTAACGATATACAGTTTTCCCTTTCTGGTCCTGACTTGCCATAAATGTTCGTTCCCTCCTAGTATGGATATGAGATGAGCCTTTGCTTGATGAAGAAGAGTTGGTGCACATTGTTACTAGAGGCGTGCCGCAAGACTTGGTATCCTTGTTCAGTGATGTGAGCCGGTCTTCCTCTTCGATCTACGTCCACGTGGGGAGTGGAGTGCGGTAAGCCTTGCTTGATGATCCTTGTGGATTCTCTTTTGGTTCGAACAGTTCCACGCCGCAAATCGGTGTATAAGGAGACAATAACGCAGGTATGCGAACAACTTCTTCATTCAGCATGGTTTTCAAGCATTGGTGATATGTCGAGGGGATGATCTTATTATCATAAAGCCATGGTCTCCCTAGTATCATATGGTAGTCTGGCTCCTTCTCTATCACTTCGAATTTTACTTTAGACCGGACAGGTCCTACTGATATATTCAATTTAACATGCCCGTATGTGTTGGTTTGGTTTCCTTCGAAGTCCGTCATCGTGGTAGGTTGTCGTATGACTTTGTCAGATCGAACCCTGGTTGTCCTGAGAGTTTTAAGAGTAATGACATTCGAGGATGCTCCCGTGTCGATAAGAGCCCTTTTGAATTCTGAACCTTTGATGCGTGCAGTAACATGTAAGGCTCTGTTGTGACTTTCCTCCGCCATCATGTCATCCTTGGTAAACGTGACATTATTTATGGACACCTCTGATGTTTTCAAGGCTTGATTGCGCAAAGGGGCCAAACGTGCGTCTAGAGCTATCTAATTGATTGCAGCAAACGTTTCCGTTCGTTGGTCCTTTGAGATGTGTAGAAGCTCACACAAATTTTCCACTAAAGAAGCCGTCTCCTGATCCACTGGCCGTTGGTTCGTGGTGAAGCTATTGACTTGAGGATGATCGTCGGTTTAAGAGCTAGTCCTCATTGTTGGAATCTCCAGAGCAGAGAAGCCGCTCAAATCTGATGTCAGCTTGACAAGGAAGTTGAGTATGTTCTCTATAGTCTCTCTCATCACGTCCATATTCCTCGTGTGTATTTCTTGTAATCGAGCCAATTTTGTCAGGGTCGGAGTTTCTCTATTGGCTGTGCGATCAGATGGAGCGTTGGAAGGAAGAATATCACCATTTGAAGGATTCCGCCAGGAGTTTGGAATTGAATTGATCCTAAGACCAACCATCTTGAATTTGAGAAAATTGAAAATGAAATGGAAAATTGATCTTGCAACCGAGAGATTAATCTCCCACTGTGGTCGCCAGTTGTTTGACAGCAAAAACTGATTCTTATGGTTTTGGTAAATTTGGGTGTGTTGATGAGAAACGAATTCAAACCCTAAACAAATACACTGCAGGGTAGTACTTTTAGATTCGAGAGATCAATCTGTAAGACTCTAGCCTAAACCAAGAAATGGCCGTTCCAGATTCAATTCGGTCACAAGGTGAAGGAGAAGGGTTGATCTTAGGGAGGGAAGCGAAGAAGGTGTTTGAGATTATGAAGGTGTGGCTGTTTGATGACTTGTTTCAGAAAATAATTTTTGGCTACTCGTGTTGATAACACTTGTGTTCCCCTTGTTTGAATAGGTTGAAAACCTATTTATACAAGTCATTGAGCGCACCCTGATCTCTTAGGAAGTGGAGGAAGTTAAATAGTGGATAAGTGGGTTTGTGCGGAAGGTGGTGATCATCATGTTTCCGTTATGAGGGAGGACTGATCACACGTTCACCCATTACTCTCTGTTAACCATCCGTCTTTGCTGACACTCTCTTGTAATGGGCGTGTTGCACGCCGTACGCTGTAAACCGCCAGACCAAAACCCCAGTGAGCATCCCCCAGTTTGTGACATGTTTGATGTCTCAAGTGAATGGGTCAAGTCATGTGACTTGCCGCTAAAATCAGCACATAGTGCTTTTAGGTCAAATAATAAATTATTTGTAAAACTGATATTTATAAAGCATTGCTTATAGTCGATGTATGTAAAGCATCACTTTCGAATAAGCAACTAAAAAAAATCAATGTGTTAGAAGCATCGCTCTTTTTGAGCTCGATCGGATCAGTCACGGACTAAGCATCTTAAAAGTGTCACGACCAGTTATCTTCGGGTGATCGTTTGAAGGCCGCATGAGCGAGCCATCATTTGGTCTATCGCTCCTCGTGAAAGAGTGGTGGACGGTGATCATTGAGGTACCTCATTGATCGCCTAATATCTGATCCAAACCGTCCGACCAGGCTAGCGAAGTCGGACGGACGAGATGGTTTGCGATAGATGTTTGCTGCCGTTGATATAATTTAGGGTTTAGGGGCTACGCGGACGTCCCTATTTTGGCTAGTCGAATCAAATCACTGAGTGCTGATTCGAACGGACCGATTGGACATGCGTGAAGATGAACCGTTGGTGTGCATGTAAACATCGCCTGGGCCATCAAAAATCAGATCTAAGCCACTCGATTCGGCCGACGAAGATGAGTGGTCACGATCGATTTGTGACAGAAACATGCTGTCGCAAACGTGAATTAGGGTTTAGAATAGCCGTGACTACTCTAATTAAATCTAGCGATTCGATGCATCATTGACTTCCACGAGTAAGTCGATCGAACAAGAATAATTTTGGGTTGGTGGTGAACTCATGTGCACCTCCTTAATTGTCCAAAACGAGATCTAAGCCGTCCAACTAGGCTGGCTAAGTTGGATGGTCGTGATTGATTTAAGACGCTAATACATTGCCGCGACCCAAATTAGGGTTTTGAAAGCATCGTGTCTGCCCTAGTTTGGGAAACGATTTATTGCCCTATGGACTTGCCGTGGATAGGCCGATCGAGTAGAAGAAAATTGGGCAGCCAATGTGCATGCTGGCGCTTCCTTAATCAATCATAGGAAGATCCAAGCCGTCCAACCAGGATGGCGAAGTTGGACGGTCGTGATACTTCTGAGACTGTTTTGAACAGTCTAGCTCGTTCGAGCTTCTTTTGACAGCGCGACCACCCTGTTTTGGGTTGGCGTTTGACAACGTTGGAATGTGTTTAAACAAAGTCCGATTGGTTGGGACACTAGGAGGCCCACCGGCGGTCAATGCAGTGATTACCTAGTTCTACCAGGAGTGGTCTAGGTTTGCTAAAACATACGGCCAAATTCTGAGTATGATATTAACAGTCCAAATTTTCCTTAAGGAATTTAAACATGTTCGATCGAGTTGTCTTTAATTAAAAGTGCGTCGATACGAGATTCTCTTTGTCAGAGAGTGACGTAGCCTGTGTGGATATTTTCATGCAGATCTCAATACTGGCACTTTGGGAGATTCGTGCTACTCTGCTGAGAGTGAACACTTAATCGTCATGTCGTGTCAATGATGAGAGTTCGGCTGGGAACATAGCATAGGAAAATATCAGGCAGGTCAATGCATTAGCAACTAATGCGATAGGTTGAGATTTATAGAATATCTAGGATTGATGCACCATTCTGATAAATTTCATAAATATGTCGAATTGCTCAATACATATATAAGTAAAGAGGTTTGAACACTCATCGCTTTCAAATGGCTTTTGTTCCTTTGCAGGATGAGAGCGCATTAAATACAGGGTTTTACAATTTTGACCCTGAACTAAAAACCACCATCAACAGCCGTGAAGTCTAATGCTCAACTACACAATCTATCCTAGTCCGAGACATCATTATAAGTAGACTAGAAATCAAGACTTATAGTTTTGATCACTAACATTGACAAACAATCTTGAGATAGCAACGCTTGCGAGTTTGACCGAGCAGTGCTCTGACAATCTCCCCCTTTGTCAATTGTAGTGACAAAACTATCGATACATATGGATTACAAAATATATAAAATTTGTAGCTTATCATCCAAATGCTTGAGCTCATTGGTTCTTCAACATTACTCGAAATCTTCGTCACTTCCAAGTACTCCAATGATTCTAAATGTGTTCAACTCAGCATCATAGTTGTTGAAGATCCGCAACTATAACAATGAGAAAACAGTAGCTCTCAATTATTGTTATACAATGTCATAGTATTTTACACAGCATCAAAGTCCAATTGTATCACAACTTTGACAACAATACTATGGTGATATGTATCACTCCCCTTTAGTCAATACTTCATCTCACAATGAAAACCACTCCCCCTTACATAATGATCCGTAAACCATATGTATTTGTAGTGTGAATTACACATTAATTCTTTCCCTTTTTGTCAACATAAATTGGCAAAGGTACGAAAACTAGAGGGATCCTCATGAAATTTTCATAGAGATACTTCATGACCAAAAGAGAACAACAAATCAACTTGTTTTGATGATTTCACATAGTCAAAACTTAGTGTATTCATCAAGGAGTTTATAAAGATACAAGAAAACTTCTACAATATTCCACAGCTGCACTCCCCACAAAGATTTGGCAATTAAGCACAAGTTCAAATAAGAAGTCTCCTCCATAAAATGTCATTCCCGAAAGAACAACAAGAGCGACCTTAATTTTACAGGAAAAGAAAGATTTCTTTGGACATTAACAAATCACATGAAACATGAATTTGTATCCAAAAATCTCAATTGAATTAACCACAAGGAAAATGATCAATCCAATTGTCCATGCTCAACATAAGAGAACGTACGGAGCAACACAATACATATACAAAGATGTGGATCAGGGAAAGACCAATACTACGGAATAATCAAAGATTCATTCTATTTTTCATCCCTATTTTCACAATGACATATAATAGACTTAATCTTTGTAAACCAAAGTTCATCCTATCTTCCATCAATATTTGCATAATGACATAATAGGTTTAACTTTTGTAGTCAAAAGTTCATTCTATCTTTTATCAATATTTTCATACCGACATATAATAGAGTTAACTTTTGAGCAAATATGGGACAGTCAAGGTTCACGGACGTAAACAACATATCCTATAACAATTTGCAATATATAAAACCATAAAGATTAATACTGAAAAAATCATCTTCCAAATAACTTAGAATTCAAATAAATAAATCTGAAAACATTGCAAGATGAAAACGTTGGCAATAGATATGTGTACTCACAATAATGGCTATTCCAAACCCTAGTTACCCTTTTTAAAAACACAAGAATAAATTCTCATAAGAAGTTTCCTAGACATTGAGACCTCTGAAAAATTCTCTATCGTCCCCGAACTCCTTGTCGTCAACAACCATGGGAACATAGGGTTCATGAAGAAAGGAGTCAATTCCAATAAACCTTCTAGACTGATGCCGAACCAGGGCCTTCTGAATTTCAAGAGTTCTCAACACAATAGCCTTTATTTGTTGAATCTCCTTCCTTGTTTCCTTCAACTCTTCAAGAACACCAGCAAACTTCTGAGAATTTGAAGGAACAACTCTTGGCTTCCTCACATTCCTTCTTTTTCTTTTCAAAGTTAGAGGTAACGGAGATTTATATTTTTCCTTCATGATTGATGGCTTAACAATCATATTAACATCTTTTCCATCAGAAGACGTAATGCTTGGAGTGTCCATATGTACGGAATTGTGAGAGGAAATCACAAGATAATCTCAACAAGCAGTCTTATGATAAAAAAAAGTTTCAAGAGGAAAAAAGAATGTAGGATTATGGAACCTTTAAACACATAAGTTCACGCACGCACAACTCTCAACCCTAAAGAAGGTAGAATTGTCGAGAATAACCATCTTTTATTTACTAAACAGGGAAGTCCCTTCCAATATCAATTAGATATGAAAAGTGGGAGAATTCCAAATTGGAAAATACTCAGAAATACTCAAAAAAATAAAAACAAACTAAAGCAATTCTCTTTTCCCAAAGCCTGAGGTGTGCACAATCTTGTCTCTTTCGAACAGGCACATGAGACAAGATGCACGAATCAACACAATCAAGTTGCGCTATGGTGAACAGTAATCTGTCCACCATAACCTTTTTGAAAGGAATTCATGGAACCATGTTTCTTAAACATCTTAGACCGCACTTTTCTCTCTCGTGGTATAGTCTTTTCTTTGGAATCTAACTTCTTCGAAGATGAGATGAGATGAGATTACATACCTCAGGTGATTTTTGAACAAGTTTGAGCTTGTTTGCTAATCGATTTGCTCTTCATTGAAGTTTGTTGACATATCTTATTTTGTGTTTGTACTTGAAATACTTTGAGAGTTCATGACCTTTGAGAGAGCCATAAGAACATGTCAACATGGAAGATGGTTCATACGTCAGAGATGTGCAAGCAGCTAGACACATGGTGGAACCTGAAAAATCAGACAGAGAGTTTCCAGCAGAAACAAATAAATCAATTTTTTTCTTCTAGAACGGTTGAGGTTTCTTCTGAAAGAATATCAAGATTGATGTTTGTATTGCTACAATTTTTTTCGTCCTTATTAGAATCATAGTGATCTGACATTTCATCAAGATTTGCAGCAAGACCTTTGTTCCCAGTGTATTTTCTGCGATTCGGACACTCATTTGCAAAATGACCAAATCCTTTACACTTAAAGCACTGTGGAATATCTTCGTCATCAGTTTCGTCAATATCCTTGTTTTTAGGAGGAACATGATTATGAGGTTTAACTGATGACTTAAATTTATCTCTGGAGAACCGTTTACTCATCTTCAACAGAAAATCTCTAAACTGTCTTGTGATCAAAGAGACTGACTTGTCAAGATCTTCATCTGATGAATCAGCCTCAGAAAGATCATCTTCATAGATCCAAACACTTTTACTTTTGTCAAGTAATTTAGTGTTATTTTGTGCTTTGAAGGAAACAGCCTTTCCGGATTTGGATGTATGCTCATGATCAAAGATCCTTAGTTTCCCAACCAGAGTATTTCTGTAAAGAGTTACAAGGTTATTTCCCTCAACGATGGCATGCTTCTTAGAATCGTATCTGGATGGCAACGATCTGAGAATTTTCATCACAATGTCCTTTTAAGGAATAGTCTTACCCAATGCAAAAGATGCATTAACAATTTCAGACACTTTGTGATTAAACTCATCAAATTAATTTTCATCTGCCATACGAAGGTTTTCCCAATCAGAATTTAGTTTTGAAGCCTAACTTCTTTCAGGTATTCCCTTCAAATACAGTTTCTAAGATATCCCAAGCATCTTTAGACTTTGTGCAGGTAGTCAAATGATGCTGGAGCTCTAGGTTAATGGCATGGATGATGACATTTAATCCATCAGAATTTTGCTTTGCAGCAAGAATCTCGGCAGCATCATATTTACCAATATCCTTTGGAACTGTTACATCGCCTTATGTAACTTCCGGAGGATCATAGCCATTAACAACATAAACCCATGATTGAAAATCACGCTCTTGAAGAAAGGCACGCGTAGCAATTTTCCATCATAAGTAATTTGATCCATCGAAGACTGGTGGTACGTTTATAGAGATAGCACTTTTGTCCATATTCAGATCGCTACAAACACAGACTTATGAGGTCTTAAATGTGTTTGCCTGCTCTGATACCAATTGAAAAAGCGGGGGTCTAACAACCACACCCAATATTTCGCTCGGCAATCTCAATAGACAAACTCCAATATACTTTCAAGAGAATCAACTAGACAGTCAAATTCAATCTATAGAAAAGTATATCAAAGAGTTATATCTCAATTTCTCAATTCAATCTGCAATCAAACAAATAGGAATTTGCGAGCCCGGTTGAATGAGACAAATAACTTGGACGGTATCACAAACCAATATCCAAGTGTCAATCAATTTAATCAACAACCCAAAGGTCGGATTCAAGAACTGATTGAACATAACGCACAACCTGTGATATTTATATTATATAACAAAATATAATGCAGAAAAGAAACAACACAGACACCAGAAATTTTGTTAACGAGGAAACCGCAAATGCAGAAAAACCCCGGGACCTAGTCTAGCTTTGAACACCACACTGTATTAAGCCGCTACAGACACTAGCCTACTACCAATGAACTTCGGACTGGAATGTAGTTGAGCCCTAATAAATCTCACACTGATCAAGGTACAGTTGCGTTCCTTATGTTTCTGAACCCCAGCAGGATTCTACGCACTTGATTCCCTTAGCTGATCTCACCCACAACCAAGAGTTGCTACGAACCAAAGTCAAAGACTTGATAAACAAATTTGTCTCACACAGAAAAGTCTATTGGAATAGATAAATCTGTCTCCCACAGAAATACCTATGAGTTGTGTTCCGTCTTTTGATAAATCAAGGTGCACATGAACTAATTGATAAACCGGACTTATATTCCCGAAGAACAGCCTAGTATTATCAATCACCTCACAATAATCTTAATCGTATGGAAGCGAAACAATATATTTATGGAATCACAAGCGATGAGACGAAGATGTTTGTGACTACTTTTAATCTTACCTATCGGAGATAAATCTCAAGCAAATCTTAGCAAAGATAATACTCAATCATGATAGTAAAGTAAGATTAGAACATGCAACTACAGAGAAAATAGTTGGGTCTGGCTTCACAATCCCAATGAATTCTTCAATTCGTTAACCTACAGGGTTTCGTGAAAAACCTACGGTTAAAGGAGAATCGACTCTAGTCGCAACTACTATCACACAGGAGGTATGGGGATTAGGTTTCCCAGTTGCTAGAGTTCTCCCTTATATAGTTTTCAAATCAGGGTTTGCAATCAATGTTACCTTGGTAACAAAGCATGAAAACCTTATTAGATTCAAGCTAATATCTTTCAACCGTTAGATCGAACTTAGCTTGTTATACACAAATGAAATGTACCTTCATTTAGGTTTGAGTAACCGTACCTAAACGTGTACACTAGGTTGGCTCAATAGTAGTTAACCAAAGTTAGCTATATGAACACTCTCATATCAACCTTATTCATCCTAACCACGACTAGTTCAAATGACTCAAATGAAACTAGTTATAGAGTTGTTCAATTGCTATATTCTCATAGAAGTATACAAGAACACAATTGAAGCAAAATCGGTTTGATTCACTCAAATCAATTCATGAACATTATAGCCACGGTTTGCATAGAATGCATTCCTTATTATTTAAATGTATTAGTTCATGAACAAATCGATTTTAGAACTTTAACCACTCAAGCATGCAAATGGGTACGCACACTTAAAGTAGCCAGACTGAGTTTGGGTTCGCCAGTATGCAAACGGGTACGCATAATTCCAAACACAGCAGAAATTCCCGGACCCAAACCCTTCACCAGTACGCGTATGGGTATATGTACTTAGGCTCTCGGAATTTCACAACTAACAGGTACGCATACGGGTAAGCATACTATAGTTCCGGTCATGGATCACATATATGCAAGCATGCATACTATGTTCATAATCTAATGATAATTAAGTGTTCTAAAATCTATTTCAATCACTGAAACATTCTTAGAGGATGGAAATAGGTGTTTTCACGAACTATTAGCATCAAAGCAATTTTTAAGTTATTGAAATAATCATAACGAAACATTCCAAGTCTACACCAAATGATTGTATCACACAAACCATGTAAGATGTAACTCGGCGATTTTCACATGGTCATCTTTTGACTTTCGTCAAGAATAAAATATGAACTTGGTTGAAGCAAAAGCTTATCGACACATATTTCGAGAAATATGTAAGCGAGTTAAACTCAGGTTGAAATCTCAAATGTGTATAATCGAATGTTATATAGTAATACGACTTTTTTCTCAATATAGGACATAGAGTAGAAATAGACTTTCCAAGTGATAGATGAGTTTTAGTCTCCACATACCTTTTGTTGATGAAGTTCCACAAGCTCTCCTTAGTAGTTTTTCGTCTTCTAATGATGAACGTCGTGAAGTCTAATGCTCAACTACACAATCTATCCTAGTCCGAGACATCATTATAAGTAGACTAGAAATCAAGACTTATAGTTTTGATCACTAACATTGACAAACAAGCTTGAGATAGAAACGCTTGTGAGTTTGACCGATCAGTACTCTAATAATAATCAGTCTTCATATACCTTTGTTGATGTAGGCGTCTCCGTTGTTCTTCAATCTTCAAGTTCGATTAATGAATTTTAATGCTCAATTACCATGCTTTATTCCAAGTTTGAGACCGACCTTAGTTGACTATAAATGAAGTTGTAGTTTTGATCAGCGAATTTGAAAACAAACTTGACATACCAAAACTTGTTGACTGAGCGATGCCCAGCTTTAACTTTTCTTTGACTTGGATTGTCGTATTATTGGGAATTACCATGAACATTAATATTTGAGATTTAATGTGATGAGGAACGAAAAGGTATACCAGTTGCCACTTTAGGTGATGAGTTTATGTCTTGTATAATATAGTGAATATGGTGCCGCTGGTGGAGCTTGAGAAATAAATGTAACTTGGTATGATAATATAGTTGGTGAAATAAAACATCCAACAAATCAAGGTTGAATCTGTTTAACACCGTAAGGATGTGGAAACAACCTTCAAAATTGAACCATTTTTCTTTTTGTCTTCGCCAGTCTTTTCGAGTTTTTTGTTGCTGCAAATTGCAAAACTTATTATTTTAAAGATCAACTAGTGAAAAATTTAATTTTTGACATCAATTTTTTTAAACTTTTTTACCATATCAATCTCAGTTTCACGACTATTTTTGTAGCAATTGATTTGCATCATTATATCCACATATGTTAGAAAATTGCTCGGATGAACCTATAAATGTTGGTATTTCAAGATTTCTGTCAATGTTAGATGACCAAAACTATTGCTTGATGTATTGTCTACGAAAGTCTCGGACTAGGATTAAATTTAGGTAGTTGAGTATCAAAAATCAACCAATACCCTTGAAAATTGAAGACCGAAGAACCCGTAGACATTGGCGAGAAATTTACGAACAAAGGTATGTAAAGGCTGACTATCCTATTTACTCATTATTCCATAATTCTTTCGTATGAAACAATATCGCATAGTTTTTGTATATGATGAGATATAAATGAGAAGTTTATGAGTTCAAGTTTGTACTTGAGTAATCTCGAAAAATGAACTCAAATATTAGATGTTCGTAGGATTTATTGTATTTGGGGCTGAGAAGAATTCTTCTAGATCAATAAATTATCGCGAAAGAAAATCCAAAGACACCAAGTTGCAACAGAGTTTGCGAACTGAAAATGGTGGTTCGCGAACTGCACACAAAATTTGATGTTACTGAACTCTAATGTACAATACGTTCACGAACTGCACACTTTTCACCATGTATGCACTTTCGCATATGTTTGTGAACTAATCCCACATCATGAGTTCACGAATTGATTTTCTAGTTCGCAAACTATGCATTTTCGGGTATGTTCCTGAAAATTACTCCTACTTTTAGAGTTTACGAACAAAGTTTTTTCAGTTTCTGAATTGCACCAGATTTTGGGTAATATTAAACTTCAACTTTGCTTGATGGTTCACATACCATATTGGTTACTTCATGAGCTACCCTTTATTCACAGTTTTTAATTGACCACGGGTGCATATTCTTATTTGTATTACAAGGAAACTTCCCACATGCTCACATGATTTCTAATTATTTGGGTTACTCTATATTGAGAAGTTGAATCTTGCTTGGGACCAAGGTAATTCGTAAACATGGAAACTACTTCCTGAACTTGCATTCAATGCAAATAATAGTTTTTTGAACTTGAAGCTATTTAGCCTTATTTATCATTACAAATAAATGATTCTTTGCTGCGAAGATTCTCAGTCTCTGCACGATGTGCATCTTATTTCTACTAAAGTCGTCATCCAAAGACTTGGGTTTCCTCGAGAAACATAATTAGTTTACGACTGTGAAGACTTCACTTGGGATTCCTGAAGCCTAATGAGATTACCTTTTACATGGTAGTTCTTTGTTATCCGGAATCTCATTTTCATCATCATAGTTCTTGTCTATTCTAAAGATTCGTATTTTCTGTTATACGGTCATTCAAGAACTATCATTTGAGAAATAATATTGATAGCGTATCCGACCCTTGTAGTTCCATAAGATCATGATTTAAACTTGATTTAGATAAATCTTGTGAGGTAGAATCAATTATCAATCTCTATAACTTTTACAGAGATTAAGCTCTAATTGTTTGAGATTTGCTTGATATTTTTTTAATCTAGAGATCCCTAAAAAATATAGATTTTCATTACCTTGATTGAAATATATCTGAAGAAAAGCAATTGGTAGTCTTGTCGGAGGAAGGGTTGCATTTGTAGGAGCATCTTCTAAAGAGAACTGATGTTTTTTCTAAAAGATTTACAAGGAGAACTTCTAAAGAGAATTGGAATTATGCTAGGAGTTATACATGCGCCTGAATACAACTGAAGCAGTGAAACTTTGAGGGTGTACTTTCTCTCTAGTACATCTAGTCTGAAGTCTGATAGTAAGCAAGAGGTATAATAACTTAAATCGTTGTGTTTTCAGTCCGGACTGAATCCCAGGATTAGTCTACAAGATTGTAATTTTCTCACTAACAAAATCTTGATAGGTTTGCTTTACTTTTATTTTCTCATTATAATTTTGTTTTTATAATTAACGTGGAAGAAAACAAGTACATTAATTAACCTTAAAGAATTTAGTTCTTAGAAAATATAATCATTAAGACTTGGCCTTGTTAAAATACATATCCTGAAAGAGATCATTCTAGGTTGTCCTTGGATATTGATTTTTGAGATCGTCCAAAGAAATTTTTTTTTGTACATGTTCACGTACACAAAAGTTGGTGATGTAATATGTACCCTATCATTTTCAACATACATGTTCACATATCTGCTAATTGCAATGGACGACTGGACAAACAAGTATGATCACGTGATAGGGTGTGTCGTTGGTACTTTCTTGAAAAAGTTGCCATGAATTTCTGCTAAAATATTTGATTTTGTTGTTGTACACCATTGATAGGGTCCACTGTATGTAGTGCAAAATTTCAACAAATAGAGACATCTTCTTCCATACTATACTTAGGACCACGAACTTTGGTTTCAACTTGAGATGATGCCATTTTTTTTCCAGAAAACATTTGTGAGAAGAAAGGTTTAATGAGATATTATAAAAAAACTTGTTTGATACTAAATCATTTGTGAAAGATTAGAGGCATAGAAAAGGTACGAGGTGAAATGAGGTTAGAGTTTACTATATATAAATTTGAATTATGTCTATTAGATGCATTAGCCGATGACGACTAAGCTATGGCGGAGCGTCCAAGCTATGAAAACTCAATTCAACGACTATCATATTGCATATCCAGGGATGTTCTATAGAGGAGGCAATTTTTTTTTAATAGTCATCCGCGATATTTATAAGCGTTTCGAAAGCATTTTGTCACAGATAGTTTTGCATTTGTAATTGTTACTAAATGTATTGTAACAACTATAATCTTTTTTGTTCTTGAAGTAAGTAGCCAATTTTTCGCATATCTTACTCGGAATAACAAGTTTCTGATCCAAAATAAAAAAACTAAAAAAATTGGGCGGCGGAATCCAAGTTTTCACTTTAAATATAGGGGTATTTAGTGGTTGCACATAGGTGTAATTAGTAATTAGAGATTGCACTTTATCCGTTCATTAATTTAGAGTTTGCACCTACTTCCAATTTTCCGTCTACCTTTCCACCTTTCCGTCAATTCTGGCACGGTTTCGGCACAAGTGTATAATTTTAAAGGATACTTACCTCTCACTAGACGACACTGTTGATAGTGGATTTTCAACAAGGGTTAAAATCGTAAAATCATGATACTGCATGTTTCTGATTCGGCTTCAGGAACGCATGAGACGATTCATATTTTATGATCTGTGAATCGTTTCACGATCTCTGACTGAGTGAGCATTCCTCTCAGAGCCATGATGAATATGTTTTTCGAAAAGCCTCACCGGCTGAGCGTTCGATGTTACAAACATTTCATCATGACCTCTACGTAGAATCAAATGATTGGGCGGTTCTCTGGACATAATTGTTTATCGGAGATCTTAACGCCTTCAGGACGTCGACACTGCACGTTGTTCCCTGACTACGTAGAGAGAAAAACCTCTACATAGATTGGGCGGCTCTCTAGACATAATTGTTTGTTAGAGGGATTAACGCTTTCAAGATGTCACGCTACTCATTGTTCCATGACTATGTAGAAAGACCATGTATAGATTCAGGAGGCTCTCTAGACACAATTGTTTGTTAGAGGGCTTAACACCTTCAGGGCGTCGACGCTCCACGTTGTTCCCTGACTATGCACCCTTCAGAACAAATAGGATGCTTTAACTATCTCATATCTCAATTATGCAAATAGATTAATTCTATCGTGACATTCATCCACTGAATTCCTAGAAAATAATCTATTATATCTCATTACTCCGTTCCTTGAATTCCCGACTGGATTCATGGATTAGTAATAGATAACCATTTTATCTCATTACTCCGTTCCTTGAATTCCCCGACTGGATTTCATGGATTACTAATAGATACTCAATTCATTTTGTTACTCCGTTTCATGAATCATTCTCCGCTGAATTTCATGAATTAGTAATAATTACTCAACAATCGGGCGTCTGGACTATCGCCGAGTAAGCCCCAAGAAAATGGTGCAAGTGTACTCAACGATGATGCACGAACGAGCACCCAAATGCACGAATAAGCATTCAAAAATATGGACAAACGAGGAATCCTACACAAAATAGGAGAGAGAAAATAATAATAATAATAAAATAAAAAGAGGCGCCTACGGACTAAGCCTACCAGCCGTCCGGTCATGCCGTCGTGGCTGGTCCCCCACGCCTCTTCCTTTATTTTTTCTTATTTTATTATTTTCATAATCTCATGAAGAATCCTTCATTCGAGCAAATTTCCTTGTTTGAGCAAAACTCACGGTTTCTCCATATTTTCTCTCAAACGATGAAATATAATAAAAATAGGGAAGGTGTCACGGGATCGGGAAAACCTAGCCAGCCGGCCATGCCCTAGCCGTGGCCGGTCCCACATAGAGCTGTCAATTTCTAACCCGGCCCGCAGGTTGGACCTAACTTGGCTTGTTTTAACCCGGCTCGGTTTGGCTTGTTGTCTAAACAAGCCGGGTTAGGGTTGTCATATCTAGCCCTAGTAAAAACAAGCCGGGCTAGGGTCAACCCGCGGGTTACCTGCCAACCCGTCAATTTCATGTGAGTTACTAATTTAGGAATTTTAAGTTACTAATTTTAAGAATTTTAGGGTTTTGTGCTAGAAATCAAAGTTCATATATCCTTAAATGATTTAATACAATCCAAATTTCATTTGATTTAGGGTTACGGAGTAGTGATCCCTCTGCCCACTAAATTTTTTATACATTTAAGTGATTTTACGTTTCAACCACCCCATTTAACAAGCCAACCCGCAACCCGTTAGAGCCAACCCGTCTATGGCTAGGGTTGGGGTTTTTGGCTTGTACATGAATAGTACTAGGGCTAGGGTTGACCCTAACCTGTCCATAGCTTGTCAATCTAGGGCCGGGTTGACCCTAGCTTGTCCCGTTGACAGCTCTAGTCCCACACTTTTCAATCCCTTGTTTTCTTAATTATTATTTCCCTCATCTCATGAAACTTCTCTGTTTGAGCAAAAACCTTGATTTCTTCATCTTTTCTCAAATATTGCTCAAACCATGAAAAAGCCAAAAAGTCAAATGGTCACATGACCGACTAGGCTATTCATGAAAAATATTAAAATATTATTATTTTAATATTCTTACTAAAACGACCATCAGCTTGTTCCACGGCCACCAAGGTCCGGTCTCATTCCCTCTTGGTTGGTCCCTCACTTCTCCATAATTAGGCTTTATCACCTGATGCTCAGACGAGCACTATTCTAATAAATGATTAAACCAACATTTAATCACCCCTTCATCAATTGGTCAACAAAGGATTTTGGTGCATGCTCACACGATCACCTGGGTACTACATGGTCGTCCATCATCCCATGTAGCATGTCCCTCCTTCACTCAGTGATTGATCTTCAATAAATCACCAACTGATCAGCAATTGATCAAAATTAGGGTTTCGAACTGAATGCTCCGCAAATCGTAATTTTGAGCAAATTTAAACACTAATAATTTTATGTTGATTCAGCAATCAACATCTTAATTAATTATATAATATGTAGTCCAACTACCAATATTTTAATTAATATTTTATTTGGTCATGCTACCAATAATTCATCAAACGAGGAATACTGATTTAACCATCAATATTCAATAATTTTACTCAGACGCGAGCAACGTTGCTCAGAGTGATAATATTGATTCAACTATCAATATTCAACGATTTATCATATGAGCAGTATTTGCTCAATCTATCATCATGTTGATTCAAGAACTATATGTCTCAACAGACATGTTCAATCCATGAATCACTGAGCATTCGTCGATCATGCTTGATTCAACAAAACTTAGACTCACCGTCTAATCAAGTTAACGACTGACTAATCAAATACGCGTCTGCTTTGCAAACTCCACGTTCATGAGACATCAATCACGTCACATGGGGGATATCAATTAGGGTTTTGGTCTGGCGGCCTACATCACGTGTGTTCATCCACGATGAGAAATGTGAGTAAGTCGTGCAAGCAGTTGAGGGAGTTAGCAAAGTAGTGGGTGGCCAATCAACCAAGTCTCCGCACGACCTGGAACTGGTTAAACTATGATTTCCCACTCTTTCACTCGA
The DNA here is from genome assembly GCF_003573695.1 of Papaver somniferum. NCBI lineage: Eukaryota > Viridiplantae > Streptophyta > Magnoliopsida > Ranunculales > Papaveraceae > Papaver > Papaver somniferum. Next base: position 179,670,810 of record NC_039358.1, read on the forward strand.
GCAACCGTCACACTTACTGGAGATCAATGTTTCTACTATTCCGACAATATAAATAAGTCTCTGAATCCACGATTGAAGGACACAGAATTTTTCGAGTAATCACGCTCAAGAATTCCATCAATCGACCAAGAACTTATTTAAACTCAACAATTCACAGAAAACTTGCAGAAACCCACAACACATCCACAATCCTTGATCATTATTGATCTCACACACTTCTCAGCTTCCCTCCTACGGATCAACCCATCCCCCTCTTTGTGACCGAATTGACTCCGGAACGACCATTGACTTGGTTTAGGCCGGAGTCCTATAGATTGATCTCTCGAACTCAAAGCACTCCCGTGCAGTGCATCTGTTTGAGGTTAAGCAGTTATCTCGGTTGAGGAGTCTCGTCCACACGGTCGTCTCTTTACTTTCATAAAAACCAGCAAATCGTTTTTCCCCATCAACAGATTGGCGACCACAGTGGGAGATTAATCCAAGCAATCTCAAGCTTTCACAAAATGGTTGATCTTAGGCCAGGTTCAGTTATAAATCCAAAACCAAACAACGCCATCACTAGAAACAATGGTGGTACTCAAAAAACTACTCATGTTTCCAACAACAACACTGGCGATACCACTCCTCCGCCAACCAACATTGGAGACAATCCTCTCTTCGACCGATTTTCCGAAGAAATCATAGAAAATCCACCTACCATAGGTGATCTCATGAAGGTACAAGAAACTCTTGCTAAAAATCAGATTGGCATGGCTAACACTCAGAAGGAGCTGTGCAATTATCTCAAAACTCTCACTGACAATATGTCAGAGAAAACTCAGGAGAAGGGAAAAGCCAAAGAAGTGTACTGAACTAGTACAAGGTATGAATGAATTACTTGGTAGCAATCTACCTTTTCTCTGAAACCAGAGCCTGGTTTATCTTCCAAAGGAAAATAGGGTTTCCATTCATTAGTCGAATTCTTACACAATCATTGGTCTTTAAACACCCTCTCCTGAATGACTTAATCTAACCGTCATTATTACATTAATGATCTCACACGAAACTCGATGATTAAACCCCACCAACTTATTTCTAACTTCACACAATTATCTTCTACTAAGTAAAGACTAAAAGAGTCTAGCCAGCTAAACTTGCATAAGCCCACGTCAAATGCATAAGCCCACGCTGGTACATGACATTGCCTCCCCTATTTAAGCATCCTTGTCCTCAAGGATGAAATCAGGAAACCGGGATTGGATGTGCGCAGTATCTTCCCATGTCGCGTCTTCTGGAGCTGAGTTAGACCAATGAACCAAGACCTGAGGTACTGATGATCCATTACAGAGTGTAAGTCTGTGATTCAGAATATCCAAAGGTTCGATCACATAACATCCATTATGATCAACTAGAGGTAGCTGAGGCATGGTGGCATCATTAAGACCAATCTTCTTCTTTAGTTGGGACACATGAAAGATAGGCTGAATTCGAGAACCAACTGGTAGCTTCAGTTTATACGCAACAACACCGATGCATTGGAGAACTTCAAATGGCCCAAAATATTTACCTGAAAGTTTGAAGTTCCGTCTAATAGCAACTGAAGTCTGCCTGTATGGCTGAAGCTTCAGAAACACCAAGTCACCCACTGAAAATTCCCTATCTGATCTTTTCTGATCTGCGAAAAACTTCATCCTGCTTTGAGATTTAGAAAGGTCATGTTTGAGCAGTTGCATCATAAGGTCCCTTTCTTGTAAGTAATCTTCAACAGTGGCTACAGAAGTAGGAGTAGGAATTGGAAATACTAAGTGAGGAGGTTGGTACCCGTATAACGCCTGAAATGGAGACATTTTAAGGCATGTATGATAATTGGTGTTAAACCAATATTCTGCCAAGGCCAACCACTGAACCCACTGCTTAGGCTGTGAACCTGTCATGCATCGTAAATATTGCCCTACACAGGCATTTGTCCGTTCAGTTTGACCATCAGTTTGAGGATGGTAAGCTGAACTCAGTTTCAAGGTGGTACCTAATGATTTAAATAGAGCCTGTCAAAACTGACTGATGAAGATTTTATCTCTATTACTGACAATAGTGTTAGGTAAACCATGGAATTTAAAAATATTGGACAGAAATTCTTTGGCAACTGTGATGGAAGTGAAAGGATGGCTGAGTGGAATAAAATGGCTATACTTGGTGAGGCGATCTACTACTACCAGAATGACATTTTTCGACAAGACATAGGCAAACCTTCAATGAAGTCCATGGATATTCCTTCCAAGCTGTGTTAGGGATTGTAAGAGGTTGTAAAAGTCCTCCAGGAAATGAGTGGTCACCTTTGTTGCATTGGCAGATGTCACAAGCTGAGATAAACTAGATGATGCCATGCTTCATGTTTGGCCAATAAAAATGTGCCTTAGCCCTATTATAGGTACCTACAATGCCAGGATGGCCTCCCACTGCATAAGAGTGTATTGATTGTAAGATAGAAGATCTAATGGCATTACCTGAACCAATATATAGCCTCCCTTTAAACATTAGGATTCCTTGTTCGTAAGTATAATGTTGCAGAGTTGGAATGATAAACAGCTGAGTGATGAGGTTTTGTGCCACGACATCAGAATCATAGCTGGAGACAATATCACTAGTCCACTGAGGTTGAAATAATGACAATGTAGAACAAGAAGCATGTGGTAACCTGGAGAGTGCATCAGCAACCTGATTGTCCTTTCCTTTCTTGTAGTGGCTGACATAATCAAAACCCATGAGCTTGACTAGTCATTTTTGTTGCAGCGCTGATGAAAGTTTCTGCTCCATTAGGTACTTCAAGCTTTGGTGGGTCTGTGTTGATCACAAATTGATTATGGCTCAGATAATATTTCCACTTCTGGACTGCCATTACAATGGCAAGGACTCCTTATAATATGTGGACAAGGCCAATGCTTTTGGACCTAAAGGTTTACTAGAAAATGCTATGGTATGTTGTCTTGTAGAAGCACTGCACCAAGATCCTTTGAGCATGCATCAGTTTCCAATGTAAATGGCTCGTTGAAATCAGGCAAAGCTAAAACTGGGGCTTGAGTCATTGCTGTTTTGATAGAGGAGAATGTTGTGGTGGCTTCATCAGTCCAAATAAATGAGTCCTTCTTTAACAGTTCTGTCAGAGGCTTGCAAATATTGCCATACCTTTGATGAACTTCCGATAATAACCGGTCAGGCCTAAAAACCCTCGTAACTGCTTCAATGTTTGTGGTTGAGGCCAACTAACCATAACTGCAACCTTATCAGGATCTGCAGCTACACAATTTCCTGTGATTAAGTGTTCCAAGTACTCGAGTTAAGGCTGAGAAAAAGTGCACTTGGAGAATTTAGCATATAAGGAATGTTGGCGTAGATGTAGGATCAGAATCTCGCAGCAATAATGCCTCAGCGAAATTAACAACAACACAACACAACAGCGTCGCAGAACAACTTCAGAAATGATATAATAAATGACGTCAGCTAGAATCATGAGAAAGATGTGAGAGTACTGCGAAAATTAGAGAGCTTGAGAGATTAATATTTGTGAGGTTGCGAGAATGTCGCAAACCATATCCGAAAATAAAGGATAGATTAGCTGTCATCCACTATGTATTTTCCTATAAATAGTCATTCAGTTGTAAAGGAAAAGGGGAGATATTTTTCTAATTAAGAAACAAGTAAATAGGAGAGAGAAAATCTAGAGTAGTGGTGGTTCTTGATTCCTTTATCTTTTCTTGTAAGATTGTTCAAAGATTCATCAATAAAATTAAGATTGTTCATCTAAAATGAGTTGAATGTTAATGAAATCTTGTGAGGGGTGTAGTGTAGGATTTCCTGCAACTACGTAATGGCGCTAGAAACAAGGAACGATTAAATATTGAAGATTATTCTAGAAAAAATTGAAGATTAATATTGAGATTTGTGAAGATTTGGAGTGATTGATTAAGAATTTTACATAATCTCTTGCAATTCATTAATATTGAAGAGATGGCTAGAAGAAGAAGAAATACATCAGAACAACCAACTACTGTTAGAAGAAGTAAGAGAATTACTGGAAGGGAAAGAAGTGAAATGGGCGAATCAACTAGAATGAGAATAATAGAGAAAATTGAATTCAACCACCAGTTCAACAAACACTAATACAAAGAAGGAACGCAGATTATGATAGGGTGAGTATACACACTTGGCAATCAAATTCAGCAGAAGAAGTAGAAGAAGAGCAACAAACCAGGAATCATAGACAGGTAGAGAGAAATCAAGAAGCATATGAAGGAATAATTCATGGAGATGAGGAAATTAGAACGTTAGAAACGTTGAGACGAAGAATACACGAAGAAAGAAGAGCTGAGGCAGAAGAACGTGCGAATTTAAAAAGGCAAAATCACGAATTGAGGATGGAAAATATGAGACTACATAGTAGAAGATCAAGAAGTATTACAAAATCATATTCCAGATCGACTAGAAGAGAAATGAGGCGAAACTCACCCACAATTAATGTTGGAAACAATATTCAAGAAGAAATATCAAATCCTAATGAAGAATATCGCGAAAATGGAGAAAGAACTGATGATTGTTACGTCCCACAAAATGAAACCTTTGGTGATAGGAAAAATGGTAGAAATCATGAGAATGGACAACGTCAGGAGCAAAATGATCAAGATGGTGAAGGAAATCAAGAGGAAGGAATGAGAATTTTACATGAAAGAGAAACTCAAAGAAATCAACAAACGATTGAAGAAGAAATTAAAAGACGTTATGCTGAACAAACACGTTTAACTTGCGAACGTGAAATATTGAGAGCGGAAATAGAAGAACAAGAGCTTCAGGAAACAATTCGCCAGAACAATCACGACAACCGAGAAAGAAGACGAGCACAAAATCGAAATAACGGTAATATCAATGAAGAGTATAATAGAATACAGAGGATGGCTGAAAGACAGCGAATGGAATTAATAAGAAATGAACAAAATCATGAAGGGGAAAATAAGAGACATCATTATATGCGAATTCAAGATAGAGATGAAGAAGAGACTCGCAGAAGAAGACGAGATGAGGATAATGAAGAAGAAATGCAAAATTTCGCGAGAGAAGAAAGACATGAACGCAGAAGAAGGGAGGCGAAATTAAAAAGACCAATGGATCAAAATTCAGGTGTAAATAAACAAATCTTGAAAGAGTTAGAAGAAATGAGAGGAATGCTAAATAATAGAGGAGAAGTAGGCAGAAGACAATTGGATGAAGCTATAGAAGAAGCTGCGAAAACTCCATTTACAAGGGAAGTACAACTAGGAGGAATACCTCGAAATGCAATTTTCCCGCATTAACCAGCATTTTTGATGGAACAACTTGTGCAATTCAACACATTAAAGCCTATGTGAGGTGTATGCTGCAATGGGAAAATCATGATGTGTATTATGCAAGTATTTCGCATCCAGCTTAACAGGGGAGCGTTAAAATGGTTCGAAGGTCTACCAAAGAATACAATAACATCCTTCAATCATTTGCAGACTACATTCCTGGGGGCATATATAAGTAATAATTCTTCGCGACCTGGTATTGAAGACGTGTTTGGATTAAAACAAAGGATTGGCGAAAGTTTGAAGCACCTAACTAAAAGATGGAGGACTATGTGTAGCGAAATGGCTGGCCGTGTAGATGAGAGATATCTTATCTTATCATTCATCAATGCTATGTTTGCAACCAACCTATTGTATATCCAAATTTTCAGAGTCAAGAATACGATCACAATGACTGAATTGCGAGAACTTCAAGAAGAATATTTGCTCTAGAGGAAAGGCAAATGAAATGGAATCATACCCAGTTGCGAATACCAGTTCACAAACAGCGAATGCAAGCTTATTACCCAAGCTAATAAACACAGTGGCGAATACTTCGCAAGTACAACAAGAAAGGTGACAAGTAACAATCAACAGAAACTGGTGGCTATGGGAAGCCGAGATCAAGAGGAGTATGAAGGAGAAAGAAATTTCTACAATCGTGGTGGAAATAACAAGATTCAAAGACTCGATCCCACAAGAAACTTATGGAGGTCAAAGAAAAACTATAATAGAGGACAAGGAGGTCACAAGGTAGTATGGGAAGAAATCAAGATGCCACCTCTAAATGCAAGTGTGGAGAAAATATGGGAAGCTATAATTTTGATGGAGAATATACCAACACCATGGAACATGGGAACGGAACCACCTCCAAACCACAGAAGTCATGAGTTTTGTTCTTATCATCATTTTCATGGACATACTACAAATGATTGCAGAAATGTAAAAAGAATTATTCTGAGAATGATAGATCAAGGAAAACTAAACCACTTTTTGGTAGGGCACCCACAATCTCAACCATTGCCACCACCACCAGAACATCACAAAAAACACGATGAAAAAGAAGGAAACATTCTTCATAGAAGTTGGTGCAAAAGCAAAGAATCTATTCTGTCACTCTATCGTACATTCATACAAGACAATTGAAGATTTTCATGACAATGTTTTGAGTAGAGTGTTCGCAAGAGATAACGATGGAAGAGAAATTATGAATATTGCGAAAATCTCGCCACTAGAGGAATGGCAAAAACAGTTATTTCTTTTACCGCAGAAGAAATCCCGAAGGTGAAGAGGTACATGATAATCCATTGGTAGTAAAATTAGAAATTAATCCAAAACCGAAAGAAGATGAGGATGATGAACTGAAGATTCATGGGCAATTAATAGGATTCTAATCGATACTGGAAGCTCTGTGAACATCTTATTTTATCATACTTATAAAACTATGGGAGGAAGAGATGATGATCTTATACCATCAACATATAAGATATATGGTTTTAATGGTACTGCCAACAAGCCTAAAGGGGAGTTACTATGCGAATTCCATTGAAGGGAATATCTTCTGAAATCCTATTATGTGTCGTTGATGTAGAATCACCCTACAATGCATTAATTGGTCGACCTTGGCTACATGGGATTCTAGGTGTAGCTTCAACTTTCCACCAGTGCATCAAATTCCCTCACCCCAGCGGTGTAGGAATCATAAAGGGAGATTGGGTTGAAGGAAATGTTACGAAACTGAGAAGAGCAAACAAGAAGGAAAATTGGCGACACAAAATCAAAGGACACAAAGAAGTGAGAGGTTGATGGTGGATGCAATCGAAAGAAAAAAGAAGAGATGTTGCGAAACTAATGCTAGCTCAGAATAAAAATGGTGAACATTAAAAAACAGTACAAAAATAACAAAGAAGCAGAGGATAGCAAAGGTAATGTATGAATGATTGATTTGTTGCGACACTCTCGCAATAAATAAAATTCTCAAAATACATTTTATTGAATGACAAAATTGAGATTGTGAAATGCAAATACAATATGATGATGTGCAAGAATTCGCAGAGATAATGAATTCTACAAAAACAATCAGAGAACAATGAAAGAGAAAGGGGCGAACCTTTATGGCGTACACCCTAGTTCGCGAATACAATTTCGCAAGAGGCAAATGTAAGACCTAAAGTACGTCATATGGGGGTACCTGTTGCATGGCTCAGGGAAAGGCTACACCGCCACCGGAACCTGAGTCATGGAGATTTGGGGTCAATAAAGCCCATCCGGGAGAGGCACCTTGGATTCTCAGCTTAAGCATATGACTTAGGTTGGGCGACTAAGGTAATAAGGACTCTCCCAAGGAGTGCAGAATCTGATCAAGGCGCCGAGGTACACGGTTGAGTCAAGAGTGCCAGGGGCGTTTGAAGCGTACCTTGCCATTCTTGACAAGTCTTGGCTTATACTGCACTCGGCCCGAAGAAAACCCCACTTAGGGTGCAGTCTCGTAACCATAACCCTATAGGTAAAAGGGATAAGAGGCTGCGAAAACAACTGGTTGTTGTTAAGACTGGATGGGAGGAGCTAACCTTGTATGGTAGAAGTACGCCTCCTTGAAGGGGCAACCAGGGGGAAGATAAGGGGGCACCCTCCATTAGGGAGCTGATAAGTGTCTTAAGACGCAAATGTCACGAGGCTTTTTACTGGCAAGGGTATTAATACTTGTCATATTTGTGCAACAATCCTGAAGAGGAAATAATACAAAAGAAAAAGATAAGACGAGATCAATGGGTTTTCACATGAAAGTGCGAAGACGTCCTGCGATTTCGTCGCAAGACGGCAATGTCATGGGGATTTATTTTCGCAAGAATATTTAGGCCTGTTATATTGTCGCAACATTCCTGAAGAGGCCATAATACAAAAGAAAAATTTAAGGCAAGATCAATGGGTTTTTACATGAAAGTGCAAGAACGTCCTGCGATTTTGTGGCAATGACAAGAGGTGGCATAATAAGACCTTTAATTAGCAAGGAAAAATAAGACCACACAGGAATGAGATTTTGAAAGAATCGAAATTCACTTCGCATAAGATTGTGAAATTAAAAATAAACAACTGCGAAGTTGAGGCACAAAACAGGAAAGATTTGCAAAGTCTCTCATTTGGATACAAATAACAGAGGCAAGTATGTGAATGAAATTAGAAAATGTTATTTGTCTCCACATGATAGATTTACGCAAAAATTAAAAAATTAATGATTATATTGATTAACCATATTGCAAGGAAGAATTGTTTTAATGAATGCAGGTCAAAACGAAAGAAACTCATATATTAAAGAATATGGAAAACCAAAAGAATTTGCAAATATACAGAAAAGAGGAATAAATGTACAAGTATTACAGAAGATTTAAGAAAGAAACAAAAACTACTTCTTAGTTGATCCTTCATCATCTTCATCAGACTTGTCCCCTTCTTCGTCTGCATCAGCACCTTCATCACCATCAGAACCTTCATCACTATCAGATTCTTCATCATCAGCTTCGCTATCAGAAATAATCAGACTGGGAATGTTTTGCGGGATCTCCTCTAAGAGACAAGGATAATTAGAATGAGGAATACTATGGTCATCACAAACCATTTGAATAGTTTGATTGCGAAAATGCATAACATCATTCTTAAAATTCGCAACAGTGATCTTGATTTGATTCTTTAATCTATAATACTTGTCGTTGCGAGAAGAAAGATTCTTTGCGAGTTCCACTTTTTCAGCTTCAAGTTCCTCAATCCTTTTGCGATATCTACTTTCAGAATCTGCGAGCAAAAGGCAATCAATTAATAACTTGATGAAAATTCATAAGAAACAAAAGATTGGTATTGGAGAACAGTTAATAACCTTCTCTGTCAGAAATCATATCTCTAATCAAGGCTGTATGCTCAACTTGGAGGCTAACATTTACACCTAAATCTTTTCTGGCATCATCTAAGATTTTCGCAGCCCAAGCGAATTCATCCTCATTACTTATAAGAAGACGAGAACGAATTTGGGTTTCTCTATCATAGAGCTCGGTATTCTTGCGGTTAGCTTCATCTCGTTCAAGTTGAACTTCAAGAAGAGCCTCTTAGAATTTCGCCAAAGCCTTAGCACCTTGATCATAGATGCGATCCTTATCATCTATGAGACTGCTAATTTTGGTTCTCAGCTCATTGATTTTCTCTTTAAAATTAAGAAAGAGACGCTTAAGTCGGTTGGCTAAGCCTAAACTAGATCTATGGTCAATTTCTAAGAGGCGAAATTTGGATCTTAGTTCATTCAAGGAAAGAGATGAAATTTTATCATTTAAGAGACTATTTAAAGATTTATTAAGACGCTCAAGAAGGGTATCATTATCCAAGGCATTAGGGAATGAACGAAGAAGGGTAGCTTCATCAGAAAGACCATAAATGTCTGCAAAAAGTATCAATTAAATAAGATAAAACAACAAGATGAATAAATGAAAGGAAAGGAGAAAAGAAACATACCACAGAGCTGATTATTAGCTTGATAAAGACTAGAGATTTTGTTCTTATACGAAGAAGAATCAATTTCTAGTTGTCTGTTTTTCTCGCGAAGACATTTGACTTCAGTTTCCAATTCCTCATTCTTTGTGAGAGATTGAAGATTCTTCTTTCTAAGATTTTCACATCTCCTCTCTAAATCTGAGGCAACAACGAAAGAAGCTTTCCAGCCTGCGAGAAAATATAAAAAGTATTAAAATAGAAAGATATTTTAAATTACAATAATGAAAAAATAAAAGGATAAAGCATACCAGACTATTAAGAGAATGCAAGAAATCGGGAGTCACTGATCTAGAAACTCCGCGAAGAGAACTATCACCATCCAGCAAAGGAACATCACAAATTGTAGCGAGAGCTTTACAGGTGTTAGCAAATTGACTATCTCCGATTCCTTGCAAAGAATCAGAAAAGAGGCCAGAGAGCTTAGCCATAGAAGATTCAGATGGAGAATCTTCATTTGCAGCATGATCATCATTATCCTCATCATCCTCATCATTATCGGAGTTTTCATGAGAAGGAATATTTGAAGGAGAGGAAGAACGGACTTTTATTTTCTTTGAAGGAGGAGCAGTTGGTTTTTCCCTGCGAAGAGCACCTTTGCCTTTATCACCAATCTTCGCAACATTGGCAGACTCTTCTATTTCAGCAATAATCTTCGCACAATAGATAGAAATAAGAAATAGAGGCAACAATATATTGTTTAAAATCATAAGAGAATATTTCTTACCTCATTTGTGTATGAGCGAAGAGCTAACAGGGTACTATCTTTCCCAGTCATGTTATAACTATCTTTCAGTTTTTGGATCTGCAGAATATCGCAAGAGTCAGCGAACAAAAGAATAAAGACAAATAAAGAAATATAAAGTGAGCTAAATTGGAAGAAACATACCTCTTTCTCTTTCTCGGGACAAGAGAAAACCCAAGGTTGATAAGCAGCGAGATTCGCAGGAAGAACATTTGACCCAGCAATGTAAGGTCCTTTTAGCATTAAAGGAAAAACACACCATTTATCATCTTTGGATTGGCGAGGAGTTGTGTTCTTACCAGAATGCAAGTCAATGTCTTGCATTAGAATTTTAGCTTCATCAATGTTATCTTTCTTTTTTAAGCGAATATCCCAGCGAGTATTCTCTTTCTTCATGGAGATCAGTTCATAATTCTCAAAGAAACTCACTACTGTGTATTTCTCAGCAATTATCTCTAGGTCTGCGAATTTAGGATCCCTAAGTTCTTTGGAGTACAGAGATCCTTTACCAGCACCACGGTTAGCGAACTCTAGCATCAGACGGATGCAGTCCCCACTCAGTTGGAAAATAGCTCGCGAAAATCCCGAATGAGCGAGAATTTCATAGAATAGAGGAATATCTGGGTCATAAAGAGAAATGGGGAGACTTGCGAGAATCTGACCTAGCGAAATTATGATTGATTGATCATCACAATATTGATCAGAGAAAAGTTTGACAGAAAGAATTGACTTGGCACTTTCACCAGGAATGGTAGAAAGTGTGAAACCTTTCTCAGCAAGATCTTTTTGGACTTTTAAATTCTTCTCATGTCTATGACCACTTGGAGGCATATTTAAGTATAGAGTATGGGAATAAATAAAAAGTAAGAAGATTGAAGAGGGAAAAATTACAGTAGCAGAACTTGCAGAAGAACAACAGAGTTGTAGAGATGAGAGAATAAAAAGAGAAGAGAAAGTAAAAGTAAAGTGGAAAAAAGAGTAAGAAGAGTATATAAAGGAGATTTTTTACTCGAAGAAATAAACACCATTAAGACGAAAAGACGTGAGCGGTTGAAAAGCAGCGGTTACAGAAGACGTGTCAAGAAACAGATGGAAGAAAGAATACGTGTGATAAATGCAGAATATGAAGAGATGAATAGTTGCGGCATTTCTCACATCATTCTCTACTTTGCAGAGAAGATATGAGAAGAGGCAAGATGTAGGATCAGAATCTCGCAGCAATAATGCCTCAGCGAAATTAACAACAACACAACACAACAGCGTCGCAGAACAATTTCAGAAATAATATAATAAATGACGTCAGCTAGAATCATGAGAAAGATGTGAGAGTCCTGCGAAAATTAGAGAGTTTGCGAGATTAATATTTGTGAGGTTGCGAGAATGTCGCAAACCATATCCGAAAATAAAGGATAGATTAGCTGTCATCCACTATGTATTTTCCTATAAATAGTCATTCAGTTGTAAAGAAAAGGGGGAGATCTTTTTCTAATTGAGAAACAAGTACATAGGAGAGAGAAAATCTAGAGTAAGGGTTTTTCTTGATTCCTTTATATTTTCTTGTAAGATTGTTCAAAGATTCATCAATAAAATTAAGATTGTTCATCTAAAATGAGTTGAATGTTAATGAAATCTTGTGAGGGGTGTAGTGTAGGATTTCCTGCAACTACAGTAGCAAAGAAAAAAACCACATGAAGGTGTTTCAGATGATCTGCAAGAGATGAACTATATACAAGATTACCGTCAAAAAATACAAGCACAAACTTGCGAAGAAAGGGCTGAAAAACCTCATTCATCAATGCCTGAAATGTTGCAGGTGCATTCGTAAGGCCGAAGGGCATGACACGAAACTCATAGTGGCCATGATGAGTGAGGAAAGCTGTCTTGTAAATGTCTGGTGGATAAATCAAAATCTGGTGATAACCTGACAGTAAATCGATCTTTGTAAAGATAATGGCACCATTCAACTCATCCAACAACTCTTCGATTAAAGGAATAGGAAAATTTTCCTTCAAAGTCATGTCATTGAGTTTGCGATAATCGACACTGAATCGCCACGTTCCATCTTTCTTTTTGACCAAAAGAATTGGAGAAGCAAAAGGGTTATGGCTCTTTTGAATCAACCCTGCAGAGAGTATTTCTTGGAAAAGATGTTCCACCACAGCTTTATGAATAAAGGGACACTTATATGGTGTTTGTGAAGTAGGTGTTGAATTAGGTTTAAGTGGAATCTTATGATCCAGTGGACGAGAAGGTGGTAGATGGGTGGGTTTTGAAAAGACATCAGTAAATGAGTCTATTAAGGTAGAAAATTCACTAGGAATCTGTTGCACATGAGTAGCATGAACATGAAAAAATTGGCCAATTAAGGCAGGGGCCTTACTCTTGATGAATTTCTTAAGAGTAGTAGTACTTAAATGACTGAGAGAGGGTTTGGAAGAGCTCCCTTGTAATGTAATGTGACAACCATGATATAGAAAGGAAATAGTGAGCTTAGAAAAGTTAAAAAGCACATCACCGAGTTGTCGCAACCAATCTGCACCAAGCACCATGTCACAACCACCGAGAGGAAGAGCGCGTAAGTCAGCAGAAAAGTTGTAACCCTGCATTTCCCATTGAAGGTTACTACACAAACCCTTGTTGATGGTGCTATCTCCATTTGCAACGGTCACAAGCATATGAGCTGTTGGGGAAATGTGGACACCAAGCTTGGCTGCAAGATGAGAATCAATAAATCTATGGGTACTGCCTGTGTCAATCAAGACCATAATAGATTTATTATCGAGATGTCCCGAAATGCGAATAGTGTCATAAACAGAATGGCCTGTCAAGGCATGCAAAGAAATCTCCATAGTAGTGTCAGAACTAGAGGGAGAATCTGTCATAGGCTCATCGTGGGAAGTATCACTTTGATCACTTAGTTCCTCCTTATTAGCAACAAGCATAAATAACTGCCGAGTCTTACAAATATGGCCAGTTCTGTAGAATTCATCATAGTTATAGCAGAGGCCTTTATCTCTGTGAATCTTCATTTGTTGAGGGGTAAGTTTCTTGATAGGTGGAAGAGGTGGGTCAGTTTTAGTAGGTGTAGGGGGACGAGTAATGATAGGTGTTGTAGAAGAAGTAGAAGATTTATGAAAATTAGTTGATGGAGAAAAAAATTGTTTAGAAGGGGATGGCTTTTGAGGAATAGAAATGGGTGATGGAAAGAATGGCCGACAAGGGGTTATAACAAGCTTAGCAGAGTTCATAAGTGAAGCTTGTTGCATTCTTGCCAATTAAAAAGATCGAGAAGTATCCTCTGGTCTAAACATTTGAACTGTAGTACGAATTTCATCCTTCATACCACTAATAAAATTCAAAGTATGGAAGACTCAGGCAATGTTGGATTATTGGCTGCCATATAAGCTTTGAAATGTTCAAACCTGTCATAATAATCTTCAACAGTAGTAATCTGAGACAACTTGTTAAAACTACCAACATAATTATCATTTGCTACATCCTCAAATCTAACACACATATCTTGAACAAATGTGTCCCAATACAATTTATGCTTACCCTGTTGATAATTTAAGAACCATGGATCCACTTTAGAATCAAAATGGATTGCAGCCATATCGACTTTGTCTGAATCGGCAAAATTATGAAAAGCAAAATATCTTTCACATTTCTGAACCCAACCCCTTGGATTAGTTCCATCGAATCATGGAAAATCAACTTTGGGTGTTCGAGAAAACTTACTAGGAGGAGTGGATTTGATCACCTCATGAGTTTCTTTAGCTCCTTTTGTTGAATCTTCTTGTTGAGGATCCACAGTTGTCTCAGATTGTTCTTCAGTTGAAGGAGGAAGGAGGGTCTATAAGGCTTTGAGGATACAATCGAAATTAGCATTCGTTCTAGCCTCAACAGCAGTACGAGCAGCTGCTTCTGCAGTGAGAACCTTCAATTGTTCATGAATTTCTTGTATTGCAGTTGAATTTTCCCGAGCAATTGTATGAACACTGTTAATGGTATGTTTCTCACCTATTGTCATGATTTAGGTCCTTGAATGAAGTCTGATACCAATTATACTGAACTAGTACAAGGGATGAATGAATTACTTGGTAGCAAGCTACCTTCTCTCTGAAATCAGAGCCTAGTTTATCTTCCAAAGGAAAATAGGATTTTCATTCATTAGTCGAATTCTTACACAATCATTGGTCTTTAAACACCCTCTCCTGAATGACTTAATCTAACAGTCATTATTACATCAATGATCTCACACGGAACTCGATGATTAAACCCTACCAACTTATTTCTAACTTCACACAATTATCTTCTACTAAGTAAAGACTAAAAGAGTCTAGCCCAACTAAACTTGCATAATCCCACGTCAAATGCATAAGCCCACGCTGGTACATGACAAGAAGCTGCTAATCCTGAAGTCACTCAGATCTATGTTGTAGGTGATGACGAAGTACGCAAGGCTGCAGATAACCCACCAACAAAGAAACCTGCAGGCTTCATCACCCATGAGGACCTGAAACGCTTCATGGAGGATCGAGGAAAAGACAAAGCAACATCTATTCACCGTCATCAACCTCCATATATATCCTGCTGCTATGCAAAGAATTCCTCTCCCGGAGAGCTACACCTCTCCAACGTTCACACTCTACAACAGAAAGGGTAATGCTCGAGAACATGTCTCTCAATTTCTGGAAGCACTAAGTGAGCATGAACACAACCATGTTGTCTGTTTGAAGGAGTTCTCAAAATATCTGACAAGACGAGCATACACCTAGTACAACAACATTGCACTTGGGAGCATCGCCAGTTGGGGAGAAATGGTTAATGTTTTCTATCATAAATACTTTTTCGTCTCAGAGCGGATTACTCTCTCCGACTTAGGAATAATGGCTCAAAAGAACATTGAACATCCAAATGACTATGTGAAGAGGTTCAGAGTTCAAGCTTTGGATTGTCATGACCCTAATGTCACTGAACAACAATTGGTGGACTTGTGCATCAACGGGATGATCCTAGTCCACAAAGCCTTGCTGGAAAATCTCCTTTTCCAGACTTTCTCATAACTCCATGAAGTAGCCAAGCGATCAGCAACTACTGCTCTATTTTTACTGGAAATAACAAGAACTGCAAAAGTCGGGGAACCATGAGAAACTCGAACCAGTGTCAGGAGCCTGATCAACAAGTAGTACAATCTTCAACCTTCCATGAATGTTTCTGAAGGAAGCAAGAGGAAAGCCGAAGCACAGCAACATAAGAATACTCCTCCAACGTCCCATCCTACAAAAATACCAAGGAAGGATAACCAGGCTAGAAATGCACAACCACCACCGGTTCAGCGTCAACAGAACGACCAGGAAGAGCCAGAGTTCCCTTTTCCCATTGAAGAGGTGACCGAGTTATTGGAAGTCTGGATTCAAGATGGTGCAATCAAACTACCTCCCGTCAGAAGAGAGACGACAGAGGAAGAAATGGAGAATCCGCGCTACTGCCGATTTCATAGGTATGTCAGTCATCCAACAAGTGATTGCAGAATTTTGAAATGAATATTCAAAGAAAAGGACGATTCAGGAGAACTGGGGACTGAAGGAGTACACAAGAATCCTCTCCCAATCAGAACCTTCACACTCTTTGAACAATCAATCAAATAAGCAGTTAAGTCATTGATCAAGCACATATGCGAATTGCTTTATCTATCAAAGGATGGACATGTTTGCTTCTTTAAACCATATAGTGTCTGGGAAACGACTGTCCATTCCAGAAACGCTTCCTGAGCATCCAGTCACTGACAAAGAGATGTATGACTGGGGACTACTCACCACTGTCAATCTCACAGGAAATGAATTCAAGTGAGCGTTGGTCGATGTTGGCACTGCTGTAAATATCATTTCTTTGAAAACTCTCGGAGCTGCAGGAATCACTCGACAAGAAGCCACTCATGCTCTTGTTTCAGTCAGATATCATGAAGGAGTCTCCAGGGATGCGTATGGTTACATCATTATCAAGATGAAAACTGGTTCAACCTGGGTAGAAACCAAATTTCACATAATTAGGGAGGACCCAGGATATGATATGATCCTTGGACGAACATGGATTCATGCTGAAAAAGTAACTCCAACATCTTCAATCGCACATTTCTCTGTTGAAGAAAGCTCCGATTCAGAAGAAATAGAGGATACTCCATCGTTCGAGCATATGGAGGAAGTCAAAGCCTTGATGGAATTGACGCAAAAACCTAAAGAAAATGCACATGCTTTCATCAAAAGGTTCCGCACTCAGGAAAGTCTTATTTCCCCTCATGCGTCCATATTATCAACTTTCAAACATGCTACCCTGGTCCGGAGACTCAATCTTGCTAATAACCTAGCACTCACCAAACGCTATGAGTGGTTAGTCTCACCTCAACTTTTTTTTTCTAAATGGTTGAATGTAGAGCCTCTTCAAGTTGAGCATCTCATCGAAAATTTATTGCTGAGATGATTAACAAGTATGACAGAGAATACCTCGGATATCCTCCTGTAACTTTGCATGAGTGTCCATATGTGCCACAAAGTCAGAAAGCTTCGACCGCACGAGCATGGAACCCCATCATCAGAGGAATGCCGAATCAGCAGAAGATCTTCAAGGCACGAACGATCAAGCCTAACAAATTTCATGAAGGGGATTTAGTTATTAAAGCAACTAAACACAATCTCCATTCTGCAAGAAACTCTAACTGGGAAGGGCCTTTTATGGTTTCTAAGTCCGTGGTTGGTGGATACTACAAACTGATCAACATGGATGGAAAGACCAGCGCGCCAGTGATACATGAGAATTGGCTCAAAGCCTTTGACGCCTGAGGCATTCAGCGTATTGGGGTATTATTTGCTCAAGGAACGAACAAATGCTCGAGACGCCCAATGCACTTTAGGATTTTCTTTCACCTTTATTTTCAATTCCTCCAAAACGTTTGCAATACTTGCATCCAGTATTTGAATTCAGTAATTTATCAAAATTCTTTTATTCAAAGAAAAATCTCCATCAAATCCAAAAGAAAATCCTCAATCACTCACTTATCCAAAACCAATCAAAAATCAAAACCAAAGTAAAAACTCACATCTCTCAGAAGTTCAAGGTTCAAGAGATTATGGAAAGGAAACTAAAGGAAATCAGCAAAGAAAGATTTTTGCTCCTCTGCAATCTTCAGGTCTCGCAAGGCTGCTTTCTCTCGCTCCAACTCTTCTATCAACTGGGCGACTTTAGCCTCCTTCCTCATCATAGAATCACTTGTCAGAGGTACATTCTTCTCGACTGTTTCCTGATGGATTCAATTATCTCACGAAGCCATCCCACATTGAAACCCAGTTCCGCAGAATTCTTCAGGTTGTACTCCCAATCAAAGAGTACATCTGGAGTGACGGTACTTCTAGCTCTGGTTCGTATATCGTATATGACGCGCAAGATGGTTACCACTTTCATTGTCAAGAAGTAACTTCATTTGGAATCTTTGTTAACAACAATGTGACCATAGCTCCTCATACATGTCGGCATACACAGTAGGATTGCTAAATCCACCAACTAATTCATGATACGGGAGTAACTCACCAAACTGAGGCACAAAAACAATCCCTGTAGTAGAATATTTATGCACAATCATGCGGGTCTCTATCATTGGAGCAACTTCAGCAGTCGTGGGAACAATTTCTTCTATTATTGGAGCAATCTCTTCTATTTTGGGTCCGGTTTCTTCTACCCCAGCAGTAATAGTGATTTGAGCTTCATTCTCTTCGAAAACTTCAGTAACAACATTCTCATGGCATTGAAGTACATAGATGGTAACATCATCAACTCGATTCGCCACATGGTTTGAATCATCATTGGCTCCATTATTCTCTACTTCGACATTTGGCACCTAACATGAAGATTACGCTGGATTAGGACGCTCCAAGCATGAAAATCAGAAGAAAATCATAAACTCCAGCATGTAAGTGAACTAACAGTATCTAATTTCTTTACTATGCGTTCAAGACATGAGCAAATAGCGTGAAAGTCATAAAACACGTTTTGCAACAAGCTCGTCTGTGGGGATTTTAAACTGCCCTGTATAAGACGACGAACTGGGAGCAATTAGTCAGGAATCCAAGGTTGAGTCATATACCATTCTCTTCGTGTGGATGTTTTGTACAACATATAAAATTTTCATAACAATTGGATAAACAAGCAAAGAGATGTGGCCAAAACATTGGACTACATGCCAGCTGAAAAATTTCTGGAAGTCTCCTGGAAGTTTACTGTTTCGCCTATTTCGGCCCCTAAACATGCTCAAAACTCAAAAATCTTCTTTAATAAAGCTTGTAAATTTCGTGGGCATGAAAAACATGGGTAGATCGCGAAATCCGACATCGGACGAAGATTCTACAACGTTTTTACTGAAAGAATGAAGTCTGGATTTTTTCTGGTGACGTATTTCGGCAAAATTTCTCATTTGTTCATGTGGGTTCTCATTTATTCATCCCCAAATCATCAATTTCATAATTCTATGAAGAAAGTATAGGGGAATACTTACTTGAGGGGTCTCTAAGCCGTACGGATCAATATTGCCTGAATCACCATTAGTAGCATTATTTCCTTCATTCGGTCCTGGGTTTTGAGAATTCTACGTCTCACCATTTCCCAAGGAAGAATGAGCATTTTCAATAATTTTTTCATCCACGAAACCTCCTCCTGGATACATCAACAACAATTATTAATATTTCATTTAAGGAGTGCTATGAACGATTAGATGAAGAGTTACTTACATCAACTTCTTCTTCAACGCTCGATTCAGAGACTGTTTGTTCAGCAGCAGTGAATTGAAGACCGTCAAGGCTCGATGGGGCAAAGTTCTGAGACGAAGTAACAAACATTGGTTTCATGATCCTAATTGCACGGACAAGAAAAAGTCATGGTATAGGGAACGCTAACAACTCACCAGAGAAACAGTCGGGGACTTTACAATGTTCGGTATCATTCTATAATCCTTACTTCTGGAATCTCTGCCCCGAAGACTTACTGCTATTTCTGAGTAATCCACATCGATCCGAGGTCTCACAGCACGACCGTCCTATGGATATTTCAATCTCGGCCGAGCGGAGACCATCTCAACAGTAGGAGGTTCTTTTGAGGGAGTCCGAGCAGCTATTACAAAGTCATGAAGGCGTTCAAGTTGTTGGGTCCAGAAACCTATATAACCCGGAGTTTCATACGTGGCTCGGTTAGAGAAAGGAAACATATATTCACGACCATTCAGGTACGTGTAATCCAAATGACTCTAAAGTTGTTCAATTGATGGTTTATTCCTTCGAATGTCCGAAACACATTGGTCAAAACCCATCTGGCGTGATGCTCTGTCAATATTATACTATTCAACGAATAACTCTCCATGTATTACTCATACTAAGTAACCAGGAGTACATCTCAGTATGAAGGATCTCTCACCATCACTCAGAGGTCCCAGAAGTACCATTTCTTGAAGTTGCATCCGTAGAGTTGTCATCTCTGGAAACATGATTTCTGGAAGTGTCATCACGGGAGTCGGTCATTCTTGCAAAGCGGCTGTGACATACGCATAACATTTCTACTTCAGCACATCGTTCATATAAAGCGCACGGTTCAACAAAACAATGAATCATGGAATAAAGATGCTCACAATAACGTCTACAAAAATGGTAACAATCCAACTCTTACCTATTTATAATTTCACTAGTTGTAATGATTATAACGTCAGAATTTTGAAAACTTGCTCGTTCTCTCAAACCTGCGAAGACGAGAAAAATTCATTATTCACAATCATGACTTGATTTTCATAAAACCATGAACAACCCACGTGAATTTTAACATCCACTGGTTTTTGAAAAATTGGACAGACGTCCATTCTACAATTGTGAAAACTCGCATACAGACATTATTTCACCATATATAACTGTCTACTTTCAACAGTTGTTCAAAATCAAAACATTGATTTTACAAAATATATATATATATATATATATTTAACATGAAACTCACGTAAATTATATATATATATATATATATATTTGCTCCCTCACGCGAGCATCTGTCTTTGAAACGAGAGTATATTTTCAAAGATTTATGAAATCTCGAAGATAAAAAAATTTCATGAAACCTCATAAACAAAAATTTTATTACTAACAGACGCACGTCTATTCAAAAAAAAAAAAAAAAATTCTCTCGTACGAGCATCCACCTTTGAAACGAGAGTTTATTCCATTTTGTGAAATCTCACATATTTAAAAAATAAAACTTTTGGTTTTCGTGAAATCTCATAGACAAAATTTTTATCAT
This sequence comes from Papaver somniferum, assembly GCF_003573695.1. Taxonomy (NCBI): domain Eukaryota; kingdom Viridiplantae; phylum Streptophyta; class Magnoliopsida; order Ranunculales; family Papaveraceae; genus Papaver; species Papaver somniferum. The sequence goes on from NC_039358.1 coordinate 179,691,744, forward strand.
TAGACTCAGATCTATTTTGTTTGTTTCTTAAACTAACGGAAGAACGAACGTCTATTCCTAAAACAAGGATTTCCTTTTTGGGTCGGGCCCGTAAACGCCAAACCAAACAAAACACCGGACGACCGATCGTCCAAATCAGAAATGCCTCATCTCTCCGTACTCACGGGATGACACTCTATCATACTATCAGGGTGCTTACCTAGGCATTTGCTCGTACATGACATCATTGGAGCAAATCGGGGGTTCAGAAAATTCCTTTGTACGACTGCTTATCTCGTCTACTGGAAAATCACCATCTAATGCTTATTGCGGAACATGACTATCCCCCACTAAGCAGGAGACTTAATGTTGATGGTGGATTTTCAACAAGGGATAAAATCGTAGAATTATGATACTGCATGTATCTGACCCGGCTTCAGGAACGCATGTGACGATTCATATTTTATGATCTGTGAACCGTTTCACGATCTCTGACTGGGTGAGCATTCCTCTCAGAGCCATGATGAATATGTTTCTCGAAAAGCCTCCCCGGCTGAGCGTTCGATGCTACACACATTTCATCATGACCTCTACGTAGAATCAAATGATTGGGCGCTTCTCTGGACATAATTGTTTGTCGGAGAGCTTAACGCCTTCAGGACGTCGACACTGCACGTTGTTCCCTGACTACTTAGAGAGACCCACCTCTACATAGAATAATGATTGGGCGGCTCTCTAGACATAATTGTTTGTTAGAGGGCTTAACGCCTTCAGGACGTCACCATACTCATTGTTCCTTGACTATGTAGAAAGACTGTGTGCAGATTCAGGCAGCTCTCTAGACATAATTTTTTGTTAGAGGGATTAATGCCTTCAGGACGTCGACGCTGCACGTTGTTCCCTGACTATGCACCCTTCAGAACGAATATTATGCTTCAACTATCTCATATCTCGATTCTGCAAATAGATTAATTCTATCGTGACATTCATCCACTGAATTCTTAGAAAATAATCTATTATATCTCATTATTCTGTTCCTTGAATCCTCGGCTGGATTCATGGATTAGTAATGGATAACCATTTTATCTCATTACTTCGTTCCTTGAATTCCCCGACTGGATTTCATGGATTAGTAATAGATACTCAATTCATTTTGTTACTTCGTTTCATGAATCATTCTCCGCTGAATTTCATGAATTAGTAATAATTACTCAACAATCGGGCGTCTGGACTATCACCGAGTAAGCCCCAAGAAAATGGTGCAAGTGTACTCAACGATGATGCACGAACGAGCACCCAAATGCACGAATGAGCATTCGAAAATATGGACAAGCGAAGAATCCTACACAAAATAGGAGAGAGAAAATAATAATAATAAAATAAAAAGAGGCGCCTATGGATCGGGCCCACAGGCCGGTCCCCCACGCCTCTTCCTTTATTTTTTTCTTATTTTATTATTTTCATAATCTCATGAAGACTCCTCATTCGAGCAAATTTCCTTGTTTGAGCAAAACTCACGGTTTCTCCATATTTTTCTCAAACGATGAAAAATAATAAAAATAGGGAAGGTGTCACGGGATCGGGAAACCTAGCCAGCCGGCCATGCCCTAGCTGTGGCCGGTCCCACACTTTGCAATCCCTTGTTTTCATAATAAATATTTCCCTCATCTCATGAAACTCCTCCGTTTGAGCAAAAACCTTGATTTCTTCATATTTTCTCAAATATTGCTCAAACCGTGAAAAAGCCAAAAAGTTAAATGGTCACATGACCGACTAGGCTATTCACGAAAAATATTAAAATATTATTATTTTAATATTCTCAAAATATTGATCAAACGAGCAAAGTTCTACATGCTCATTCGAGCAAAATCAAGGATTTCAGTCAAAGATCAAACTCTTCTGAAAATCCAAAATATTGCTCAAACGCACACCAAAAAATACCAAAACTCTCACGACTGAGACATGGACATTACGGTGACACCGACATGCTTCCTTGACCGACCAAGGCCGTCCCTAAGGCTTGCAAGGAGCCGATCCCACACATCTTTATAATTTTGACCTAATTTGCTCAATTGCTCATATTGGGTCCAAACTCTTTCCAACCAACTTGGAATTTGCTCAAACGACCATCAGCTGGTCCCACGACCACCAAGGGCCTGTCTCATGCCCTCTTGGTCGGTCCCTCACTTCTTCATAATTAGGTTTTATCACCTAATGCTCAGACGAGCACTATTCTAATAAATGATTAAACCAGCATTTAATCATCCCTTCACCAATTGGTCAACAAAGGACTTTGGTGCATGCTCACACGAGCACTTGGGAACTACATGGTCTTTTATCATCCCATGTAGCCGGTCCCTCCTTCACTCAATGATTGATCTTCAATAAATCACCAACTGATAAGCAATTGATCAAAATTAGGGTTTCGAACTGAATGCTCTGCAAATCGTAATTTTGAACAAGTTTAAACTGTTAGAGCATAGCACGGTCGACCTCGCATACGTTGCTATATCAAGCATGTTTGTCAATGTTAGTGATCAAAACTATGAGTCTTGATTTCTAGTCTATTATAGCTAAGTCTCGGACTAGGATAGAAAAGTGTAGTTGAGCTCAAGGACTTCATGGCGATTCATCATACAACAACGATGATCTACTCAAGGAACCGTGGAACTTCATCAACAAAAAGGTATGTGGAGACTTGAACTTATCTATCAGTCAAAAGTATATTTATTTTATCTTCTACTTCTTATGAGACAAAAATTCGTATGCTATATAGACTGGATCATACACATTTGACATATCGATCCGAGTATTCACTACTTATCCTTTTCTCGAAATCGTGTGTTGGTAAAGCGTTTCGATTTGACCAAGTTTATCTTCACCTAGTGACGAAAGTCATGAAAAGTTTCAATTACTTTGAGAATTGCTCTGGTGTGAAACGGTCTGTGAATAACGGCTATATAACATCCTCTGAAAATGTCTCAATGATTGGAATGAGAGTTTAGGTTACATAACCATGTATTCCTTAATCCGAAGTTTTTGAACTTTGTTGATTGAGAGAAACCGGAGGAATTGGCTTTGCCAAGTCCGCGAACTCAGTTTGCGAACTCAGTCCGTGAACTGACGGAAGTTCTCTTGCCGAGAATTTCTGCTGGGATTTTCCAAAAACTCGTTTGCGTGTTTAGTCCGCGAACCTAGCGGAAGTCACTTTGCCTAGATTTTCTGTTGAGTTTGGAAAACTCTGCCGGTTGCCTTAAGTCCGCAAACTTGTTTGTGAGCTTAAGTGGTTATGATCTAAAGATGTGCTCTGAACATGAAACTTAAATTACTAAGGAATGCTTTATGCAAACCGTGGCTATAAAGTTCATCAGCCGATTCAATCGAATCGAATTATCTTTGTTTCAATTGTGTCTTGTGTAGTTACATAAGATCTCATAGCAATTGAACAACTCTCTAACTAGTTCATTTGAGTCAATTTAACTAGTTATGGTGAAGAAGAACTAGGTTAATATGAATTGCTCATATGGTTAACCTTTTGGGTTACTATGTTGAACCAACATACACGTACACGTTTGGGCAAGTTTTTCAGAAACCCAGTAAACGTCTACCCAAGTGTGTGTGACAAGCTAAGTTTTCGATCTAACGGTTGAGAAATATTAGCTTGAATCTAAATCAGGTTTTCATCTAACGGTGAATACGGATTGATTTGTAACTAAGGCAAAACCCTGATTTGAAGGCTATATAAAGGAGACATCTAGCATTGTGCAAAACTAATCCCCACATTTCTGTGTGATACTAGTGCGCTCGCTAGAGTCGATTCTCCTTTAACCTTTGGTTTTCTTCTCTAAAACCAGGTTAACGACTCAAAGACTTCATTGGGATTGTGAAGCCAGGACGCTACTACTTTTATCGTAGTTGTGTGATCTGATCTTGCATCTTCTATCGTACGAGTACGATCTATTGATTGGCTTGAGATCGTGAGAGTTCTCCGATAGGAAAGATAAAGAAGTCACAAACATCTTCGTCTCACTATTTGTGATTGCTCGACAAACCGCTTGTGTAGTCAAGAAGGATTGTTGAGAGGTGATTGATTAATCTAGGCTGTTCTTCGGGAATATAAGACCAGATTATCAATTGGTTCATGTTCACCTTGATTTTATATCTTAAGACGGAACAAAAACCTAGGGTTTTTCTGTGGGAGACAGATTTATCCTTTGATAGACTTTTCTGTGTGAGAAAGATTTGTTTATTATCAAGTCTGCGATTTTGGGTTGCAGCAACTCTTAGTTGTGGGTGAGATCAGCTAACGGAATCAAGTGCGCAGTATCCTGCTGGGATCAGAGGCGTAGGAGTACAATTGTACCTTAAATTAGTGGGAGACTGATTGGGGTTCAACTATAGTCAAGTCCGAAGTTAGCTTGTAGTAGGCTAGTGTCTGTAGCGGCTTAATACAGTGTGTATTCAGTCTGGACTAGGTCCCGGGGTTTTTCTGCATTTGGGGTTTCCTCGTTAACAAAACTTCTGGTGTCTGTGTTATTTCTTTTCCGCATTATATTTTTTATATAATTGAAATAATACAGGTTGGCGTTAAAGATCATCAATTGGAAATCCAACCTTTGGTTGTTGATTGATATTGATTGATCCTTGGACATTGGTCTTTGGTACCGTTCAAGTTATCTCTTTTTGATAAAGACTCACAGATTTCCATTTGCTTGAGTAAAGATCAAATCGAGAGATTGAGATATAAACTCTTTGATATGTCTTTTTATTGATTGAGTCTAACTGTCTAGTTGATTCTCATAAAAATTATATTGGAGTTTGTCCATACAAATTGCTAAGCGAAATATTGGGTGGTGTTGTTAGACCCCCGCTTTTTCAATTGGTATCAGAGCAGGCAAACACTGTAAACCTAATAAGTTTGTGTTTGTTCGTTCCTTATAAATTGCCATATGGGAAATTTCTTTGGGAAACTTGCTCCTGACATCTGTAACGCACGCCAGATTTCCTTAAAGATTGTTCAGAGATTATTATGGAGAATACCTTTGGATTCTCATGATAATTCTTATTCATCTAAAAGAGAAGTTTTAGATGTTAAGAATCAATCAGAAGGAAAAAATAAAAAGAAGGAAAAAATATAAGAAGAAGGAAAGACTGAGAAAACGCTCAATACGTTCAAGGATATGAAAACTCACTAGATTGACTCTTGATCTTTTTGAGGAATACTATCGAGATGGATCAATTGATAAAGATCTGTTTGAAGCGTTCGAAGGGGTTTTTAAATTCTTAGAAAAACTTAAATCTGTTAAGTCTAAGAATTATTCCGAAAAGGGTCCTGTATGTGTTAAATCTGTTAATACTTCACAACCCAGAAATCGGAGGTATCCTTCTTCAGGCCAGAACAAACGAAGGAAAGAAAGCTCTAACTGTCCTGACTATCATCATTACTTTGATTATACCACATGGACTATTCACACATATCAACCTAAAATATCGCATGAGAATATCTTTGCACATTCTGCCTCTTGGTAACGAGACTGGCACTTCCCCTTTGTATATATCTTGTAGAGGGGAAAGAAATAGATTGTGTTGTGTACATATGTGCTTTCTACTGCATCCGTTGTTTATGTTGTCACGGGTTGCATAACCTTTAGTGTTCTAATGGCTAAGAAAATCCCATAAGTCTTATGTGGATCACGGTTCGTATTCGGCCCAAGACCATGAATGAGGGATATATGTGTGTATGTGGTCCGCGAACTTTCTTCTCCCTCTTCTTCCCGTCCGCGTACGTGAACTTCTAGGGTTTGTGTTTTGCCTCCATTAAAGCTTCTTTGGAGAAATTGAGAGAAAGGGTATTCAATCCAAGTAAGTATTTCTCTCTTCATCCTTGCTTAGTTCTAGTTCCATGATGAATACTAGAAACACAAAAAGGAGTTCTAAAAGCTCAAAATCCTCTAGCTTGAATCCTCCTCATGATCAAGACTCTCTTAGAATTAGGTTTGTGAATGATTATTGTTCTAGAATATTTGATAAGATTGCTTCAAAAGGTTTTATTCTAGAAAAGAAGTTGGATGTTTCTAGTGGGCATGAAGAGGGTTTGGTATGTTTTTCAAAATTCAAGCTTGGAAATATCTTTGATGGTCTTGGTCAAGGATTTGATTCTCTTACAAGGGTTTTCTATGGCCAATATTCATGATGCGATTATGATAAGATGGAATTCAATCCATGATTGTAAGAAAAGTTTCTTGTTTGATAGAGAAATAATTTCAAGGATTACCGAAATACCGTTGGGTGACGTACGGCTACCTAGACCAAGTGATGAACGTCCATTGTATGATGATATCTCTAGGACTTGTGGAAAGAAGGTTGTTTGGAGTCAAGAAAAGTTCCCGACTAATGATCTTAGTGTTGCTTTTAGCATTTGGAAAACTCGCCATCTCTAACCTTTGTCCCTTCACATTGAGAATGGTGGTGGAGTTATGAGTTTGCGGAATTGGTCTACTTCCTTGTATCCGTTAAGACAAAACTTGATATTTGTGGTTTTATCATCTTTCAAATGATGACGATGACTTCTCACATCAAGATGTTGGGCTACCCTTGTTTGATTAGCCGGATTTGCCGGGATCGTGGACTCAATTTTATTGGAAATTCTCTTGGAGTTCCTAAACTTGTCCGTCCATGTACCTTCCGGCGTATAAGGGAAAATGTTTGAAAGCGACAAAGAGGTACTCCTCTTGATGTTGAAGACCCTACCACCTTGAGGCTTATTCAGAAAATTTACAAGGGTGTGTGTAAGGTTAATGCAAGAGTGAAGTGCTTAAAGAAGCAAGTGTCGTTGATTGGAACCAAGTGTCCCGAGATCAATGAAGAGTTGGATTCAATTCAAGCATCCTGGAAATTATCCGATGATGAAGATGATGAGTAATGCTTTTAATTTTATGCCTAGTATGTCTTCTTTTTGGATTAATTGGAAGAATAACTAGAGCTTTAATAGCGAAGATTGTGACTATACATAGCTATTTTTGTTTTCATCTTCTTATGTTTATTTTTTAGGTTTATTGGTTTTTAAATTCTAAAAATATTTGGAGGATGATATTATTGCAGTATTAATCTGTTTTGAAGTATTGCAATATTTTTATGGGATATGTATTATTTGCGTCCGAGAACTTGAAGGTCCCATATTGTGTCAAAAGTAAAGTCGTTCATAAATTGATATTCGTATTGATGAAAGGACGAATGGACTTTTGACAATTACAAAAGTTATGCCTATGCAGTCATCAAACGAGCAATATTCTCTCAGACGAGCAATATTTGCTCAAACGAGGAATATTGATTTAACCATCAATATTCAATAATTTTACTCAGACACGGGAAATGTTGCTCAGAGTGATAATAATTATTCAACTATCAATATGCAACGATTTACCATATGAGCAATATTTGCTCAGACGAGCAATATTTGCTCAAACTATCATCATGTTGATTCAAGAACTATACGTCTCAACAGACATGTTCAATCCATGAATCACTGAGAATTCGTCAATCATGCTCGATTCAATAAAACTTAGACTCACTGTCTAACCAAGTCGACGACTGACTAATCAAATACACGTCTTCTTTGCAGACTCCACGTTCGCGAAACATCAATCACGTCACATGGGGGATATTAATTAGGGTTTTGGTCTGGAGGCCTACAACATGTGTGTTCATACATGACGAGAAATGTGAGTAAGTCGTGCAAGCAGTTGAGGGAGTTAGCAAAGTAGTGGGTGGACAATCAACCAAGTCTCCGCACGACTTGGAACTGGTTAAACCACGATTTCCCACTTTCCCACTCTTTCACCCGAGCAACCGTCACACTTACTGGAGATCAATGTTTCTACTATTTTGGCAATATAAATAAGTCTCTGAATCCACGATTGAAGGACACACAATTTTTCAAGTAATCACACTCAAGAATTCCATCAATCGACCAAGAACTTATTTAAACTCAACAATTCACATAAAACTTGCAGAAACCCACAACACATCCACAATCCTTGATCATCATTGATCTCACACACTTCTCAGCTTCCCTCCTATAGATCAACCCATCTCCCACTTTGTGATCGAATTGATTCTGGAACGACCATTGACTTGGTTTAGACCGGAGTCCTACATTGATCTCTCGAACTCAAAGTACTCTCGTGCAGTGCATCTGTTTGAGGTTAAGAAGTTATCTCGGTTGAGGAGTCTCGTCCGCACGGTCGCCTCTTCACTTTCCTAAAAAACCAGCAAATCATTTTTCCCCATCAACAGACACCATCTCCACCAAGATGAAGATCCAATTTTAAAGGATAAGCCATAATTAAACCTCCTTTTACCTTTTCTCTACTCCTATTTTTCTATTCTTCAATCCACTCTCTCCACCGCAAACTTTCAAACTTAACCCATAAAAAGTGTAAAATATTTTTCAAATCAAACTAGCTACAACTTTTGTCTTGTTTAGATCTTTTCCAATAACAAAATTTCTCATGTTCTTCTCCGTTTGTACCCAGAAATATTTCCAGGCACAAAACACAATCGATTTGGTGATGCTCCACAAAACAAGCATAAAGATGATAGACACGAATTTTACGTGATTCAGCATAATTTGCCTACAACTACAGACGAATCCCCGTATGGAGAGATATTTTATCGATGTATGGATTACAATGATTTCTGATCCTTTCTAGGGTTTGTAGGTATATTTTTTTCTATCAGGGCCTCTCCTTTTAGGGTTGAGATTCCCCTCTATTTATACACTTGAATACATCGGTTAAACCCTAATTTCGAGATAAACTTCCTCTGCAAGTAACTTGGTCAGCAAGTCATCCAGAAACTTCCAGAATCTTCTTCCAGGGTTCTTGAACTAGATCGATGGAAACGGGTTAAATTGGCATGGGCTTGCGGGTTTGACCATCGACCTTGACTTTGACTGGCAGGGTTGACTTTCGCTGTTGACTGCGACTATCGATCTTTGACTCGCAAACTGCCTTGACTGGAGACATGGCTGGAGACTGGATGGAGGCTGGATGACAACACAACTAACAACATAGATGGAGGCTGGCTGGTAGCGCGGCAAAGTACTTAGTTAGAAACTGGTTGGCAGCACCGCTAGCAACATAGCTGGAAGCGCGACTGGCAACATGGCTTCGACAGTTGAACCGACGGTTGACCGACCCTTGACTTTGACGGTTGATCGAAAGTCGACCTTGACCGATGTCTGATCATTGACTTTGACCATTGACCATTGACCGGTCGTTGACTTTGGCCATTGACCGACATTGACTTCATGGAGCACTGGGCTAGATGGTAGCTACGTCGGTTGGATGGATGGCAGGCTTGGATGGGGGCCAAATGGTGATTCAAGTAACAAATTGGCCCATTATGTGGCATTTTTACTCATGATACAAACATTATCGAACCTGTTATAATAGAACTAGCAACAGATGTTGGAAATCAAATTAAACAAAAAATAATGAGTACAAAAAATAAATTCTCTCTGTTGTTGGATTTGTATACGGGCAAGAAAATGGCTCTGAGTTTATTGGTGGAGAGATTTTTATCGCAGGCATTGTTGTCGACTTTGTAAACAAAACCCCAAAAACAAATGAAAGAAGACTGCACATTCACAAACACGTGACATGAAATTGGATAAAAATAACGAAGTAGGTGCAAACTCAAAATTAGTGGACTAGGTGCACCCCTAATAACTAATTACACCTAGGTGCAAGAACTAAATACCGCTTAAATATAATATATTAATTCATCTTCTTCTAATTAAAATTCTAGCTTCATTCTTGATTTGGTACCCTGTGAAAAGCCACAGTTCGCCTAAAACACCACAAAGAAAAAAAAAAAAAAAAGAAACAAGAAGAAGCTGCCTGACCATAGCTTGACCGCTCGATCATAACAGAGCCGAACGACTATGTGATGCAGGGCGGAAGCATTGAATAGAATTAAAATCTAAAATTCATGTTTCCGAGATACCACTCTCGAGGAAAACACTACTTTATAATTCATCTAAAACTGTTTAATATCAAAACAAATAACTCTTTATATAGATAACTTTTCTCATATTTTCTAAACTACCAAAATACTTATTACCTAAAATAAAAGATATTTTTAAACTAATAAATCCCTACATAGACAATTATATTACTAAAATATTCTTAATAAAAAAAAGATAACTTAATTAATTATAATATTATTTTCTAAATAATAATACCAAATAAGAAAATAATACCAATAAACAAATATATTTCTTTTTCCTAAATACTCCACCATTCTCCCCTTCCCAGAAAAAATCCGCACTCGAATTTTGCCAGTATAATTACTCGCATTTAAGGTTCGGTGAGGAAACTTATATAATCCTCCGGCAAATCCAAAATTTTGCAAAGTTATTTTTGGACACAATAATACATGCAATGAACTAATCGTACAAACTTCATCATCAAAATTACTAAAATATTCTTAAAAGATGAAAATAACTTAATTAATCACAATATTAAATAATAATAATAATATAATACCAGAAAACAAATATATGTTCTTTCCCTAAATACTCTACCACTACGGGACTATAAGAAGTAATTCCGCAATTAATACTGACCATTTCCATGTCCTATTTGATCGTCTAGTCATCCCACAGTCAATTTGATATCTCCATCTGACATGTCTTATATCATGCACAAAATTGGTCAATTAGCCTTAAAAACAACAATTTATGGGTGAGAAAGACATGTAAAGTTTGATATTGTTCTAATATCCTAGAATCTAAAAGATATTGTTTAAATATCCTGACCTGGGTATTTAACCCAAAACTCAAATTTAGTTTTCCCACATTTGTCGAAAATACCCTTCCTTCTGCCTAATTGTTATAAGCAAAACACAATAGATTTTTTTATATAAATGTCGTCTTCTTCGTTACTACCGTCGTCTTTCTTCGTTGTGACCACCGTATCCACCATCATCACCACAACCACTTGTTTAATCACTTCTTACAGTCAATCCAACCCTACTAACTCAACTATTGAAAATCCAATTTCACCAAATCTATGAAGCTAAAAGAGGGAACAAATGCAACAAATTTACGGAATTTGAGATGTATTCTGATTCGAGAAATTGTGTGAAAAATCAGTGTGAATGTGTTGTTTCCGTCGTTGATGTTTGTAGTCAATTGAAAGGGTTTCAAGTCCAATTCATGTTCTGTTTGGAGAGGGGAAGAATGGGTTGTGGTTGGATAAATTTTTTAAGAGAGATTAAGTAGTTCTTATGGGTTCTATTGGAAGAGCTGAGACTGAGACTTGATTTATAATTAAAGAAGAACAGAAAATATTTTAGTTTTCTTTTTCAAGCAACCGTTAGACCTGAGAAAAACAACTGAAAAACAATAGTTGTGGTTGTCGATAATGATTGGAAGTGAATAACCAAAATCTTGAATGATTCTGTGTATATGAGTGCTTAGGAGACTTTTCAGGGAAGGAGTGTTATAAGTAGAGGCCGAAAATACCACATCGTACTCACCTCTTCATCACCATAAAAACCCCTTCAACCTGTTCGATGGAGTTCCTGGAAGAAGAGCAAAAAAGTGTTGGAGTATTAGGACATTAGTGAACTGAGTAGAGAGTGTATGGTGTTCATGATTGATGTATGGTGTGTATCACTTTGAAGTAACACTAGTTGATTTCCAGTAATGCTTTCTGGTTTCACGTTTATGATATTGTGAATGATTCAACGAAAAAAAAGATTGCTTACATCATAGACTAAAGTTGGATGAAACCAGCATACTCTGATAAAAACTGATTTTTGGGCAAGATGAAATTAGTTTCATCTTGCATACTCTGACAACAACAACAACAACAAAAAAATCATCTTGCACGTATGAAAAAAAATGGTTGGATGAAACCAATTTCATCCCGTAGTTTGACAAAAAAATAAAAATTCTTCAGGATGTTTCTGGTTTCATCCTGCATAATCTGACAAGACTATATAGTGCAGGCTAACTTAACTAGATTTTTTCCCGATTAATTGACCTGTAATTAAGATACATATACATTGTTAAATAAATTTAAACTCATCAACGTAAGAAAAGATACATTTTTTACAAACAAAAAACTTAAACTTAAACTACATCAGTAGCTTTTTTGTAACGACCTATTGCTAAACAACCTTGTATTGAAACAACGATATTAGTTCGTTCAACTACCGATTACTTCGTTCATCATTAAGTATTTCTTGTATGAGATCTACTCGTTTTGTGCTCATCATCTTCCTTAGTATTGCTTCGCCATTCCACGATCATGACTGCAAAAATAAGTCTTGATTCAGTTTGTATTTTATAAATGAAAAAAGTTCAATAACAAATGTGAACACACGATGAAACATGGATGAAACCAGTTATACTCAGTATTAGCATAAGATATATTAAGGTTTCATTCAATGGAAAACACATTATGAAACCAGTTGCATCCTTGTTTAAACTTGGATGAAAACAATTTTAGTTCAATCCAAAACAGGATGAATCCAGTTTCATCTTGGTGTAAGCATGGACGAAATTAAAACAAATTCAAAAGAGATTGTATCAACACTTCAGTAGATCTATAAAAATCATAAATAACATATCCAATTAAACACTTGAGTTTCATTTGACAAGATGTACAAAGGTTTCATCCAACGACAATTAAGATGAAACTTTAAAAATAAAAGAAAGAATAATAACAATGTCAACACATGATGAAACATGGAAGAAACTAGGCTTATCCAGTGAAAACACATGATGAAACCAGTTTCATCTTGTAATAACGCAGGATGTACAAACATTTCATCCAATGGCAATTAAGATGAAACCAGTTTTTGCGTGTCAGTTTTGGAGACAATATAAGAATCACATTATCCAACTACGTAATGCATAAGCAAACAAACACATAAGATGGGTTTATGCCCCTGCATCAACATACACTAAAATATTTCGTCATATTCTAAGGCCATAGAAACTCAGTAAACATTCCAAGTCCAAGAAAAGTTGTTATTTTCTAGGCTTAGTGATATATACATAACCTAGCTATAGAGATGCTATATGGATCACATTTAGCTAACTAGGTAAGGCTATATAGATCACATTTAGATGTAGAGATGCTATATATATATATATATTATAAGCCGTAGAAACTCCCACATACATTATTACAAACACGCTACAAACAAGTTTTACCATAAACATATTTTTGGCCAGGGCGAAACTGATTTCATCCTCCATATTTTGAAGAAAAAAAAAGATTGGTTAGGGTGAAATTGGTTTCATCCTTCGTATTATTAAAGAACAACTTTTTTTTTATCCAGGGTGAAATTGGTTTCATCCTTCATATCTTGAAACATAAACATTCATAAACCTATCGAACCTGCACACTCTGACGAAAGTAATTTTTGACGGGATGAAACCAGTTTCATTTTCTACCTATTTTGACATTCTTACAAACACCCGATGAGCATGATTTCAATAATGGAGAATAGCTTTCTTCTTATTAATTTTTAACCCATACAATACGCAAACCAGTTTCATCCAATACTTATAACCATTAAGTTCATTACAACAATCAACCAAAATTCAATTACATCCAGTGAAATGAAAATAAAATTAACCAGTTCAACAAATCAACTAAAATCCAGTTAAGTGGAAATAAAATCAACCAATTAAACAAATCAATCATGAAATATTGAAAATAAAATTAAAACAGAGTTAGGGTTTGGAAACTTACTAATCCTAGGAGACATTTTGTGAAATTGATCATTTGAAACCCTAATTTTGCTAGGAATTTTTCATGTTGTAGCTAGTGTTGGTGTTTGTAGACTGTAGAGAGACCAATTTCAACGACGATGTTACTGTTAATGGTGCAGACGGTGGACAAAGATGATGATATTGTTGATGTCGTTGATGGTGAGCAGATGATGGATCGATGGCAGAGAAAGATGATTACGGTGGAGCAACGATGGAGAAAAATGATTTTGTTGAAGCAACGACGAAGAAAGGTAATCTTGGTACTGCTGATTTCTTTTGGAGATGTTGGAGAGAAAGAAAAGATCGGCAATTTCTAGGTAGTGACAAGATCTGTTAAAGGATAAATCTGCCAGTTTAACATTTAAATAATTCCCGTCCATTTCACTCATGTGAAAACTTACCCGTCCATCTGAACCGGGAGGTACACTGTTCTGGGAAAATGACCCATTTCTGTATATCATGCTAGTATCTTGGATGCACATAAAACAAAACAAGCCTAGCATGTTTGGATGTGTACTTTAGAAGTAACTTTTTGATTTCTAGAAATCAAAAAGCAAAAAGTTAGCTTGTGTATCAAATTTCCAAATGATTTTTAGAAGCAAAAAAGTTAATTTTTTTGTAAAGCAAAATAATGACTTGTGCAATTCAAAATCTGACTAAAGGATTTGGCCTCCTTGGCCAAGATATCTGCTGCATTATTTGCAGCTCTAGGTACATAAAAAAAACCTAAAAAATTCTGACAAAGATTAAATTCACTATTGACTTCATCCATTATGGCTTGATTCTGCCATTCAATTCCTGATTCTTTCCCATTCAGATAGTCAATGAGGTTTTTTCAATCTCCTTCTACCAAAAAGTTGGACAGTCCATGTTCAACTGCCCATTTCGCTCCATGTCTTATACCTATTGCTTTCGCTTCTTCAGCGGTAGAAGATGAGAATGGTCCTGCCCTGCTTTGCTCAAATCCACCTGCATCATTTCTGAGTATTAAAGAAAACCTGCAGACATAGTTATAGAATTCCAGGATGCATCTATATTGATCTTCAATTGATTTTTCTTTGGTGGGGACCAAGTACTAGAAATCAAGTTGTCAGTTTTCACCCGAGGAACATAATGGTTACCTTTACTCCAAAAGTCTAAGTATCTTTGTATTTCTACACTTAATTGAGCACTGGATTGATTAGTTTTTTTCAAAAACTCTACTACATCTCTCCTTCCATATGAACCAAGCTTTTGTTAAAATTAGTTTTATAAAGATAATTGGATTTAATTTTCCCATCCATTGCTTACAAATATCCAAGAAGGTTATAGAACTATGAAAACAAGGTACTACCGGGTTTGGTTCTGCAGCCCAAACAACTTTAGCATATGGACAAAAAATCAGAAGATGTTCTATAGACTCTTCTTCAGTGCACCCAAAAGAACAGTTTGGATGAACATCCTCCATAAATTTAGATAATTTCAAATTTATGGAGAGCACATTTTGTAAGCATTTCCATGCAAAGATTTTTATTCTGTCAGAAATATCTAGACTCCATAGCCTTTTCCAGAAAGAATCGGGTTGTCCTAAGTTATAATGATTCACAGTTTTCTCATTCAGATTATTATACATGGATTTAACAGTAAAATACCAGACTTAGTAAGAAGCTATCTTAGAGTATCAGGTTTGCCTTTTGCTATCCTAGTATTAATGATTTTTTCAGCAATATGAATAGGGAACATTTCCAAAATTAAGGTAGAATTCCACTTCTCTGCGATTGGATCAATAAGATCTTTCACAAGTGTTAAATGGTTGTTTATGTCTGTTTTCCAGTTACTGAGATTATTTTCCAAGTTAAGGATCCACTTGTCCTCCCAAATATTAGTATTGTTACCATCCCCAATTTCCCAATACTATTTTGTTCCACTAATTGGATACCTTTATATATGCATTTCCAAATCCAAGAGCTAGTTGTTGGCTTCCTTGCCTTGAAGGGTGAAGTGTTTCTAAAATATCTAGGTTTTAATTGAGATAACCATAGTGCTTTTGGTTCCGCTAAAAGTCTCCAAGCTAGTTTAGTTATCATAGCTAGGTTAAATCTATGAGCATTTCTTAGACCTAACTCTCTCTTGTGTTTAGGTTTACAAAGACAAGAATAAGATCTAGGATAATATCCCTTATAGTCTGTTTCTTTGTCCCACCAAAAATCTCTCTGTAAGGCATCTATTTTATTAGTAGTTTTCTTAGGTAATATGAAACAGCTCATTTGATAGCTGACCATACTTGCTAAGGTTGTCTTGTTAAGGACAAGTTTGCTTGTTTGAGCAAGCATTTTTCCCATCCAAATTTTTATTTTATTTTCCATCTTAGAAACTAAGTCATCAAAAAGTTTTATTTTTTCCTTAGTAATGAAAAGAGGAGTTCCTAAATAGGAATCTAGAGGGTTAATTTTTTTTATTTTTAAAAGTTTACTTATCATGATCTTGAAGTAGATAAATCTAATGTTAGGATGGATAACCCCAATCCTACATTTGATGGCTCTACTTATCATGATGTAAGGGTTTCTAACTCCCTAAGTTAGTTCTTTTTGAATGCACCTAACTTACAAAAATAAAATAAAGTAAAATAACGACTTGTGCAAAAATGCATCTACTTACTTCTGATATTCAACCGCGCTATAAATAAAGGATGAAATCCCCTGTCTACTTGAAAGTGGAGACAGACAATTCTTACTCGCCAAAGAAATTAAGTCAGACAAACTGACTGGTTGAGACACCGGTAGGGCAGTCAATGGATAACCGAATATTCGATATCCGTTCGAGTCCTTCCGAATCATTAGGATATTATCCGAAATTTCGGATAACGGATATCGGATACGGATACCTTATCGAATATTCTTACTTTAACGAAACGGATAGGGAAAAGGCATTATCCTATAGAATAATATCCGATATCCGTTAAAGAATGCATATGCAAAAAAATTTATATTTTTGTTGAGTAATATATTTAGGCCTTGTTTGGCAAAATTTATGATTATCTATTTATGATTATAGATAATCAAAAATAGATAAATGATTTTAGTATAATCATTTTTATAATAAATTTTCACAAACACCTTTATCAAATAATTGATTATCTTTAAAAAATGCTCCCTAAAGTAGTGGAAAAAATAATGATCTAGAACTTTTTTCTAAGTTCCCTAGTGTTTTTTTAACCCTCTCTTGATAGTTTATAGAAAATAAGAGGAATAAACACAACTCAATTTTATTAAGAAAAAATAATTGATTATAATAATTTTTAAACAACTTTTTTTTGTTTATGGAAATAATGGATTTTTTCAATTATGATTAAAATAAGCAATTATTATAATGGTTACCAAACACATATAGAATCCATTATAATCTGCATAATGGATTATGGGATGATAATCCATTAAAATAATGGTTACCAAACAGCCCCTTAGTAGTTAGCTTGGTAGTATGTGAAGAGTGGTAGAAATAAAAATATTATGTAAGAACAAAAACACAACTAATTTTTATTGCTTGTGAGAAAAGCGGAGAATTTTTCAATATTGATGGAGAAGATTTGAGTTTTGTTTAAATCTAATTTAATGTAATGATTTTAAAGTCAAATTGTGCATTTGATCAAGGTATTTGGTTTTGTTTAGTTGAATTTCCTTAGGGTTTCTTTGATTTTTTTTTTGTAATTTATGAAATTAGAGAAAGACTAAAAAATAACTTACATTGTTTTTATTATAATGAATTACTATCGGATATTACCGGATAACTGACATTATTATCGAAAGGATAACGAAAATAATTTCGAATATCAGTCGGATATTATCGGATATCGAATATCCGGTAATCTATCGGTAACGGATATGGTAGATGCCATATCCGTTTCGATAGCTACCGTTGACAGGCCTGGACACCGGAGCATAAAAAGGAGAAAGCGAGGGAACAAATTTATCTATTTTTTATTTTTAGCTACAATGTTTTCTTTATTACAAGATCTTAAATCATTATATACCAAAAAAGGAAAAGAAAGAAAAAGAATGTAATTTTTTTTCTCTTCAAATCTCATCATTCTTAGTATTATTATCCTGACCTAATTTCTTCACGTTTAGAGAGAGATTGATCTGAGTATTATTTGTTGTTTCTATTTTCTAGGGTTTCGAATCTGAACCAAATATAACTTATTAGACAGACAGAGAGAAAGAGAGAAATAGAGAGAGAGGGACGAAATGGATGGAACCCAAGAAGCGGCAGCTACTGATACGGTGATGGGAGAGGCACCGTCTGGGGTTACAGCCGGGGAAGGACCACAACCACCATCAGCATCCGAAGGTGGTGGTGGAATGGAAAATATTCCAGCGACCCTAAGCCATGGTGGGAAATTTATTCAATATAACATATTTGGGAATATTTTTGAGGTTACTGCTAAATACAAACCTCCAATCATGCCCATCGGCAAAGGCGCCTACGGAATCGTTTGGTAATCCTCATTTCATTTGTTTTCTAATATACACCTTGGAAGAGAAGCAAAAAAATTATTGTTTGAATTATCATTCTCGTTTTTTTTTGAAAATTTAGTTCGGCTTTGAATTCTGAGACTAGTGAACAAGTTGCAATTAAGAAGATTGCTAATGCTTTTGACAACAAGATTGATGCCAAAAGGACTCTACGTGAGATTAAGCTTCTTCGCCATATGGATCATGAAAACGTCAGTGAGTACATTCATTTATGATTTTTTTTTCATTCATTACAAATATATGCAATGATCAAATATTTTTAATATCCATTGGATTGAATTTAATGTCTACTGAGGGGGCTACCCTGATTTAAAATGTCACTTGGATGTGCAAGAAAACAAACATTTTTTTTTTTTTAAAATCTCACCATTTCATTGAAAATCTTGAATCTTGTTTGACATGACATTGGTTCAGTCACATTTTCCTCTCCTGCACCCACCTTACAACTTATTCTCATTCTAATACGTTGCCCAGTTTTGTGCCAACATACATTTGCCACTGTCGTTATAACATTATTTAGTTCCGATCTTTTGTAATTCCGAACCTTGCTTTTGTTCATTGTTTCTTTCTATTTTGATTCTATCTAAAGATATTAACCTTACTTATGTTAAACTATTACCATATATCAACATCTTAATTGAATTTGTGATCCGCATTGTACACCTCTTAGCACTTGAAACTTAAAACATGAAATTGGAAACCACTGTCATTTGACGTTTCTAATGTTCAGTTGGTGTTTCCCTCTGCGTTTAGTGATAAAACAACTAGATTGGGTGACCGTCACACATGTGCATTGAGTGGAAATATGGTTTGTGTTATTTCAATTGAATTTAGGTCAGTGAACAATAAGACGTTTACACTCTACACCTCTGACAGGTTAAATTGTTGGTCTGAGAGGCATAACGAGCATTTTTTTTCTTACTCGTGACTCATTTGACATTTAGATGTATATTATGATTTTCATTTTTTACGAACACGAATGCCATGTATAAGCTCTCTTCTTTTTCTATATTTCTCTCTATCTTTAAGTATGTCTGTGCTTTTCTTTTTTGTCTGCTGAAAGTAAAGCTGATGTTTGGTAGACAACCTGTTCGATACTATACTCATCTTTTGGAGACAAACCCCGGTGTCCTAATTACCTTTTCTAAGCACTATCTATAATCCTTTTCAATGTACTTGGGGGTATCTGGATCTAGTTTTAACTTTAATGAATCAAACGTCCACCTAAACTTTTTTGAATCTTTTTTCCCAGATTAAAAGTAGATTTTTGTTGGGAGACATGAAAGTTATACTGGCCATCTCTAATTTTGATTATTGCAGAATTTCCCTTTTTGTATTGGTAATTAATAATTGCTTTCAGTTTTTTCCCAATTGATATACGTAATTCTCTTTTAGGCAGCCAAGTACCACAATGGTAGCAATTATAGTCTTGTAACCGAGTAATAGTCGAGAAATTTCTCAATAACTCGTTGTCTTGTTGTGAATTGGTTTCTTCAACTATTGAGTGACTCAATCAGTGGAGAGTGTGAGTGTCTTTTAGATTTTGAGTCTAAGTCTACAAATTAAAATCTATAGCTGTGAATATTGGACCATTAGGGAGTATTGGAACATAAAAAGCAAGTTTGAAACCAACAATGTGTAAACTCCTTTTTTAGGCTATCTTGTTCACGCCCATTGTCGAACTTTTTATATTATATCAGCAAAGAACCTTATGCATTTTGACTGCTCACAAATTTAGAAAAAGCTGATGCTGTGTTAACTGATGGAAATTGTATTTGCCTTATAGGTAGTGGCAATCAGAGATATAATACCACCACCTGATCGAGGGGCCTTTAATGATGTTTATATCGCATATGAGTTGATGGACACTGATCTTCATCAGATTATTCGTTCAAACCAAGCCTTATCCGAGGAGCATTGTCAGGTACTTTGGTGGCTTATGATTATTACTTTTTTCTTTTTTTTTTGTCATTAATAGGTTGTATTTTTGTTTTGTTTGTCCAGTTGTCCACCGACCCGTAGTTAAAAAAACCCAAGATTAGAACTGACCTGTCAATTTACTCATCCAAAACCCTCGAGTATGCTTCTTGGTGATATATTGTGGATTTCTGATTGAAGCATACAGAATTTTCATCAGCTAAACAATCTCTCTGCTGAGTTCTGGTCTCATGCATAAATGGGTCTCTAACTTTTGGTACCTCTGATACAAACTGAGCAAAAAGATACAATAAGTAGGAAGCACAACCCCAAAAAATTCCACGAATGCTTCGAAAAAAAAAATCCACGAAACTTCTGTTAAGGAACCTAGCACTAGCGGTTTCAACAATTCTTGTACTATGCTTGGACAGTAAAACCTATACGCGTTGGATCTTTCATGTTATCCAAAAAAGAAACCACTCGTGGTTCTAAGATCCAAATTCTGTTTTCCGTGCATTAAATATTCAAGCTTTCACCGCGCAACCCCGAAAGTCTCACAACACTTTACTCGCATTGTATATATAATAGTCAAATAGATATAAGATTTGTTTCTCTTTCTTTCTTATAGACCAAGTTACTATCCTTATTCTTAATGAGGAAATTGTAGTAATATTCTGTTATGAGCAAGCAATTAATCTCTCTAATATATATAGCTCTCTCACTATAAAAAAAAACAGAGCAATATGAAAAGGCACTCAGCGTTGATACCCATCATATGAGATTCATCTCAGGGCTCATTCAAGCTTGGGCACTTTGTACAAAATGGAGATTACTCTAGAGACATAATGGATATTATGCTCCAGTCTTCAGTCATGGTGCCTAACTAGAAACTTTTTTGAAGGTTAAGTTCCTAGGCAATGTAACAATAACAATGAATTCTTCAAGTTTAATCCCTTTATAATTTTTGATGCTTGTTTAATGTATGGGGCCAACTCCTAAGCATGTTCATACAGTTCAATAGTCATCATCCCTGATGCCGGAAACCCATCAATCCCTCAATAGTTCATACCCATTTTCTGTGTTTACTATGTGTATAGTTTGTATATTTTTTTTGTTCGACTTCTATTCCTGGATTTTTACTAGAAACACAATTGACACAGTTTCTCTTCAATGTTTTATTGTCCAGTATTTTTTGTATCAGATACTCCGTGGATTGAAATACATACACTCCGCGAATGTTCTGCATAGGGATCTGAAGCCTAGCAATCTTCTCCTGAATGCGAATTGTGATTTAAAGATTTGTGACTTTGGACTTGCACGCATCACTTCGGAAACTGATTTTATGACAGAGTATGTTGTAACAAGATGGTATCGAGCACCAGAACTCTTATTGAACTCATCAGAATATACTGCTGCAATTGATGTGTGGTCTGTAGGCTGCATTTTCATGGAATTGATGGACCGTAAGCCTCTTTTTCCCGGTCGAGATCATGTGCACCAGCTACGTTTACTGTTGGAGGTAGTAGCATTATTCTATATCAGTTATTACCTTCAGCCCACCCTAACAACTATTTGACCGTGAAGTCCTATATTACTTTTAACACTGCATGTATGCTCTTATCAAGTATGCAGAAGCACCATGGTAAGCTTAAAAAGAGTTAGTGTTAGAATTCGCTTAACGTCTCACTTCAAGTATTCATACTTTAAGAAAGAGAGTGTTAGACTACAGTCACGCTCTTAGAATGTCTGAATGGATTTTATTATAGAACTTTGACGAGTAGGAAATTGAGTTATATGAAATGTGACACTTTTTTCGCATGATAAGTTTAGTTACAGTCAGTGTAACTGTACGACATAGTGTACTTCATGTCGGCTTTGTCAAAATTTCTCCACCTTTCGGACCATGTGTAGTCATTTTTCTTTTTTGTTAGAAGTACAGTACAAACTTATGTAATGACTAGTTTGACCTTCACCATGCACGGGGAGATTGTGTTTACCCACTTAAGCATCTTTGAAAATGTGAGATTTGCTATAATTTGTTGATGTTGAGAAATCTAGTGAATATTCTGCTTTTGCCTCAGATGATTAATGTTCTGAATCAATCTGTTATTACTAACCCGAACATTTAAACATCTGGTTTCGCAGAACCCACACATCTAGCCTGAGATTTTCACTTTTCTAGTGCTTGCATTTGGTTTCTAATGGCCTTACCTGGCATGCTTGGGATTACTTTTACTTTTTTCATGTTTGTTAGTTCTTGCTATAATTTAATTAAGCATATGGATAGACATAGATTCGGGTAGCCAGCGTAATTTTTTTTTTTTCATGCTCTTTATACAGAAAATCTATGAATATTTCAACATCTCAAAATATATGCTTTTGGCTGATTATCTGTCCTCATTATTGCTGAGAGTAAGAGTGTTTCACATGTACAGCTTATCGGCACTCCATCTGAAGCTGACTTGGGATTTGTGAATGATAATGCAAAGAGATACATCCGACAGCTTCCTCGTCACACTCGGCAGTCACTCACTGAGAAGTTTCCTCATGTTCATCCGTCTGCTATTGATCTTGTTGAAAAGATGCTAACTTTTGATCCTAGAGTTAGGATTACAGGTAAGCTTGCTAATTCGTGGCTTCTATCTTTCTTAAGAGTTTCTTCTTCAGATATTGTAATGCTTACTGAATTTGTTTTCTTTTGGTGGTGGTGGGTGTAGTTGAAGATGCATTGGCTCATCCATATCTAGCGACCTTGCACGACATTAGTGATGAGCCAATGTGCATAACTCCTTTCAATTTTGATTTTGAGCAACACGCATTGTCAGAGGAACAGATGAAGGAGCTCATTTACAGGGAAGCCCTTGCTTTTAATCCCGAGTATCAGCCATAGTAGTAAAAACCGAGTTTGTTGTTCATCATCAACCACCAGATTTCATATTTCACCCAGGTGGGTATTCTCGACATCTGCCACCTACCTTCTTAAAGGCAGCCAAAAAAAGAAAAAAAAAAGGAACTGAAAGGAAAAACAAGAACGGTAAATTGGTCCCCATGATTTAACGGTTATGTAAATATGTGCGTCCAAAACATTCATGTTCTCTTAATTCCTTCTCTTTTGAAGATTGTAATGATTTCTGTGAGGGTGATCGAGGTTAATATTTTTCTTTAGGGATTTGATGTTGGATGGACCAACAGCGGACGATGTATGTTTACATGGTTGTTGTGGATGGACCAACAACGGACGATGTATGTTTACATGGTTGTTGTATCGAGGTAGTTAGTTTTTTGGGTGATTTTCGTAGCATCTAATTTGCTACTCCCTCCGTCATAGTTTACTTGTCAAAATTTGGGATTTTTTTTGTCTTAAATTACATAATTACATGCCAAAGTTTCATATTTTCCACTTTTTATTCTAATTTACCCCTCTGTTGGAATCAGGTCATATTATTGAGAATTGTATAATTCTATTTCCCATACGCAATTTTAAATTCTCCTCTCTCCTATATCCTTTATTTTTTTTTGTTTTAAATTCTTTAAGTAAAGACCGGAAAACTAGATATGTAAAAAACGGGTCACTCAGAAGTAATATCAAAAACCCCTTATCTCAAATAATTTTGTAATGATCGAATAACCCTTTAGTTAATTTTAATTTTATTTAATTTAATTAGATAATAATTAATTTCTACGGTTGGAATCGATCCAAACCTGGACGTAAAACCAATTTCTACGGTTGGAATCAATCAAAACCTGGACGTAAAATCAATTTCTACGGTTGGAATTAAAAGGAACCTGGACGTAAAATTGAAATTTACGACTAGATTGACGAAAGGAAAATTTAGTAAACTAAACCTAGACGTAAAATTGAAAATTACGGTTGAAATTCAACTAAATCTAGACGTAAAATTGAAAATTACGGTTGGAATTCAACTAAACCTGGACGTAAAATCACTTCTATGGTTGGAATTAAAAGAAAACTGGACGTAAAATCGGATTTTACGGTTGGAATTAAAAGAAACCTGAACGTAAAATGAGCTTTTACGGTTGGAAACTAATCCAAACCTGGACGTTAAACTACATGCAAATAAAATTTTACGGTTGGAATTAATCCTAACCTGGACGTAAAATCACTTCTACGGTTTTTAAGTTTTATTTTAGTTAAAGGGTAAGCTAGACATTTTGTATATGTGTTAGGATATCCCATAACTACTTTTTTGGACATTAAGAATCCAAGTGAAGCCCCTCTATTGGAGTGTGACGCCCCAATAATAACCTTCAAAAACTATGTATCTTAATTACTAGCTTGGGGTAATTTTGGAAAAAAATCTACTCTCTCTATATTTCTTAATCTGTGTGCAAAAATCAATTTTGGCAAGTAAATTAGGACGGAGGGAGTATTTATTTTCCGTAGCATCTGAAACCGTAGCATCTACCGGTCTTAATTTCGACGGTCAGAAATCCGCCGATTTTCAGCGGTTCATTTTCGAAGTAGTAGTAGATGGTGGTGTTGTACTTCTCAGAATACGCTCATTTTTGGTAAGAATGTAGAGATTTGCAATAGTAACACCCAAAAATATTAGTCTCAAATCCGTTACGATTTGGTTTTTATTCGCAAAAATGACGCCCTACATGTGAGATAGTGTGATAATAAAAGTGTGAGGGAATCCCTCCTCGTATTTACAATGTTTAAGTCATGTAATGTTAGTGTAATAGAAGTGTAAGTTGCTAGTTAGTATTATTTATGCTATTCATGTGTCTCTTGCCGTAGGTAATACGTAGTCATAGTACACTGATACATCAAGTATAATCGGGAAAGTGCGATGATGTAATTAGCAATTAAGTTGCAACGAAAAGAAACAAGTGAGAAGAGGCTATGAACTTTCCGATTTCTACACTTAAAAATTAGACAGAAAATGGGCTATTTAGCCAAAAGGATATTTTTTTGGGTCAAATGGACGGGTAAACATTTCACCTGGGTCAAATAGACGGGAGAGTTTTTTAGTTGAAACGGACGCAACTACCCTTTTGTAACTGCCACATCCACCAAAACCCACCACATTCTCCCTCTCTCTTCAACAAAACCACTAACGTCCTTCATCTTCATCTTCTCACAAACCAGTAAGTTTTCAAACCACCAAATTCCTCCACCGTCTCCCCACACCCAAAACTACCAGAAACTAGTTTCATCCACCGTCTCCTAACAATCATCACTACCAGAAATCGTTTTCCTCCACCGTCTCCTAACAATCATCACTACCAGAAATCAGTTTCATCGACCGTTTGCTCAACATCAACACCGTCATAAAATTGGTTTCATTCACCGTCTGCAAACACCATCAACACTACATCATGAGAGGTTTCTAGCATATTCTAAGAATTAGGTTTCCAATCATTTCAGTGTATTGGAAGAGTTAGGGTTTCAATCGATCCACAGAATGTCTCCTAAAACTAGTAAGTTTTCAAACCGTAACTTTGTTTTGTTCTTATTTTCAGAATTGCATGATTAATTTGTTGAATTGGCTGTTCTTATTTTCATTTCAGTAGATTAATGTGTTGAATTGCTTGTTTTATTTTCATTTCAATTAATATGTTTTAGATGAAATTGGTTTGCATATGGTTATTTAAGTATTTTCAATGTTAAATTGGTTGAAGTGAAATTGAGTGAATTTGGTTTTCATCTGGGTATCTGAATTGTTTCAGCAGGTTTAAAGCAGGATGGAACTGGTTCCATCCAGTGTTAATATGCAGTGTATATTGTTTCAGCAGATTAAAACTGGATGCAAACAGTTTCATTCAGGTTTAAAGATACATCTGCAGTGAATATGAGACTAATAGCATGATAGTATTGTATGTTGTGGATTTTGGTCGTAATTTTAACAGGATTTAATTTGGTTGTTGTATGAAATTGTATGTTATGGATTGCATCTGGATATGTGTTGGATTGATTGCGAAATTGGTTTGCATTTGGTTACAGAATAGGCATAATCGAAGTGATGCTCAGCAGGTGTTTGAAACTGGTTTTCATATAACTTTAAGTTAGGATGTAACTGGTTTGCATCTGTTGGTGGTCTTAAATTTAATGATTATGGGACTAATAACATCATACTGTTGGTGTATTTAGGATGTAGACTAATTTCAGATGATGGATGAAATCTGTATAGTTAGGATGTAGACAATATGCGTTGATTCATTTTGGAAAAACTAAACTAAACATCTCAGTTTAAGTTAGGATGTAACTGGGTAAACACGATGGAATCTGTGTAGTTCTTTGTTATTGGGTAAACACGATGAAACTGAACTAATCACAACATTAATCTGTATAGTTGTTTGTTTTGGTTAGTTCTTTGTATCTGATAGGATGTAATTGATTTATTATGTTATCATGGATGATCTTACTGATTACAAGCCAAATAATAGTTTGTATGTTATATTCATGGATGTAACTGGGTTTCATCTGATACCTGTAGAAACTGGTTTTCATCTAGCTTTAAAGATAGGATGTAATTGAGTTTCATCCAGATTTAAAATATGATTTAACTGGTTTCATCCAAATTGTTGCAGGAAACAGTAGCAAGAAGAGTAAGAAGAGAGCTGGTGCTGAAAGAAGAACCAAGAATAAGCATGATGTGAACGTGGGTGGTGAATCAAGCACAAGGAATGTGGATGATGTGGATGCCGAAATGGATGAAGACAAGTCGGATAAAAAGGAAGGGAAGAAAACGTTCCGATCAAACATGAAACCGACAGTTGATTTGCTGGGTTCACTGGTATTTACTAAAAGACAAGAGGATGTATTAAGGAAGACTAAATTTTGGAACTTTATTGAGGCGATCACAGAAGGAAAGCTGGGCAAGGTCGAATGTAGCAAAGCTCCAAGGGCGTTAGAGTTCATCATAAGAAGTTTTCACCCGAACGAGTTAGCATTCAAGATTGGTGATCACGTTTTCAAGACCGATCCAAACCATCTTGCTGTTATTTTCAAAATACAGAGAATACGTATGAGTGAAGACGATAGAAAACTTTATGGACCAAAAGAAGACCCTAGTTTGAAAACTTCTGCATTTTACACAAAGTACTTTCTGGAGCCAAAGAGAAGGGATGATGAGATGAAAAGGGAAGGTGAAAAGAAGAAAACTGGAGCCAAATAGAAGAAAAGGACATACAAAGAGAAGAATACTGGGGACAAATTGGATAAGATCTACATCGTTGAAGGAATAAAGGCTGTTATAAATGAAGAAGGCAAAGAAGAAGAGTTGGTGATACTTTTGTTGTTGTTCATGTTCTGTACAATCTTCTTCATAAACACCGGAGGTATGTCTATCAACTACAAGTATTTGAACTACCTACAGTCAATCGATAGCATTAATAGAGTTTCATGGCCGGATCTTATCCATGAGCATCTAATGCAAAGTGTTGCAGTCGTACACAAGACACTTTACTCTATCAATGGCTGCAGCTTCTATTTTCTGGTGAGTATCATCTTCAATCTTTTGAATATATATTTTTTTTACATTAAATGAATCATGTGGTGAGTATCATCTTCTATCTTTTGTTGTTGCAGTTATGGATTTTTGAGCAAATGAAAGACATTAATAAGAAAGACAACAGTGAAGCATGGCCAAGGTTTGCAAGATGGGACTTGTATAAAGTATCTTGCGAAATTGAGGGGAAGCTTGAAACTCTTTCAAGCAATCAGGTAAAAACCTATCCCTATTATAACCGGATGAAACCAGTTATTTCTTATGTTGATTTAGTTTAGATTCATTTTAAAAAATCTATCCCTATTATAACTAGATGAAACCAGTTACATCTTATGTTATTGATGGATGAAAACCATAAAACCAAGTTGCATCATGTGTTATATGTGGATGAAACCCAGTTACATCATGTGTTATCATATGATGAAATCAGTTACATCCTGTTTAACTGAAATGAAAAATATATGTTTATATGTTTGCAGGTTGTTGATTTTGTTGGCAGCTGGAGTGAAGAGGAGAAACAATTATGCTTGTTTGATAAGGAAGAAGAAAACAAAGATGAAGATGATATTTCCAAGTTGAAGAATGAACTAGAAGAGAAAGATAAGATTATCTGTCACTTGAATGCTGAGTTAGGAGCAAGGAATGCTGAGTTGGAAGTAAAGGATGTTGACTTGGAAGCAAAGGGTAAGACAATCTCAGACTTTCAAAGTCAAGTGGAAGCCTTGAAAGCACAACTCAAGCCTCAACCGAAACTCCGCAATCTTCATCTCTTGAGATTGTTGTTCATACTACACTTGAGAACTTTTTCAATCTTAAAATCACTCAAGAGATGAAAAAACCAGTGGAGGGTGTTGTTCCTTAAGACGCTAGCAAGGCAGGTGAAACCAGTGGAGCCGTAAATCCAGATACTGACGATATTCACGAAGCAGAACCGGTAGCACCAGTTCCTCTAGCAGAAATCATCGAAGAAGAAATTATCGCAGCAGAACCTCTGACAGTTATGAATCAACTTGGATCGATTGAGAATAGAGTGAAGAATGTATATAAAAGGAATAGAAAGAATTATGGTTCGGAGTTTGTAACCGTTGAGGATGAGCGTGCAGAGAAGAAGCTAAAGGAAGATAAGTTCAAGAAGTTAACAAAGAACAACAAGTTGTGGAAAAATTACTTGAGTGGCGGAGAAAGAGAAGCTGAATAAAAGTTAATAAATGAGTACTTTGGAACTGGAAACTTAAGGTAAGTACACACATTCTTTTGTTGTTATTTTTTTTCATTCTACCGCAAGTGTTTTTGTAAAAAGACTGCTAAGTTTAAAATACGATGTATCTGGTTTCATCATGTTAAAAAATGAAACCTATGTGCTTGTCTGAAATTGGCTGAACTTGTTTAAATACAGCAACTACGTTTGGAAAAGAAATAGAGGTGTATGTATTACTGGAGAACACATCCAGCAACTTGTTTTCAATCAGCCATTGGTGAACACTATTATGGAGTTCAAAATCACAAAATGGAGACAAATGTTTGAATCTGGCGGTGATACCAAAGGATACTTCAAGTCGATCTTTCTCAGCGCGCTTGCATGGGTTAAACCTGATTTAAAACCTGATATAAACATTTGAATCCTACATTTTAAAATGAATGAACTAAGGTCTGCAATTTGTTTTCAGCTTGATGTCATTGCGGGAAATGAGATGATGGCGGCAGAGATGATAAATGCTGAACTGGAGAATATTGATGTCGATACACATCACTTGTTCATCCCGATGGTGAACGCGAAAGAACATTTTACATTGCTTTACTATGACATCCATGACAGATCTTGGACACACCACAATTCTCTCCTAGATTCTTCAAACTATTCATAGGATGCTAAAATAATGACACAAAGAGTAAGTCAGCTCCTTAGCATTCGCCTTGAAAGTAGTAGTATGGATGACATTGATGTCGTCGTGAAATCAGATTGTCCACAACAGGGTGAAAGGTAGGTCGTTAACTCTTTGAACTGAAAAATTATAACATACAAACTGAAATGAAGTTTGAACTGACATTATTTTTTTTTTTCTAAATCATATGTATATTATTACTAAAACAACAAAAAGTTTTACAAAAAATTATGTTTGGACAGGCCCATAACAGAATTTACTAAATGAAAACAAAAAGAAATACATATACAGTTTAGCCCAACTTACAATAAGCCCAACAAATTTAGCAGAACCTAAAATAAGATTGATTTTTTCCATTCTAGAGTTCTCAAGAATATAGGTTGCTCCTCATATGTCTTTATTTCTCCTCTTCTTAATGAAGATCCTCTCTTCGCCATTTTATCTGCAGAAAAATTTATTTCTCTAAAAGAGTGTCTAAAGGAAATGTTGTGCAGCTTTTCCATTATTCTTTTCCATATGTTTGTTACTATCCAAGGCACTTTTCCTGAGCTGAAAGCCTGCAATATTTCTTTTGAATCCAGGATAAAATAAACATTCAAGAACTGTCTTCTTACAGCCCATTCACCTGCACAGATTAAAGCCATCACTTCTGCAATGAAGTTGGTGGCTATGCCCAGACCACCAGCCTTTGCCCCAAGATAACCTCCAGTATTACTCCTTCCAACAAATTCATACCCAGAACTTCCAGGATTCCCTTTTGATGCTCCATCACAACAAATGAGCACTTGATTTAGTACAGGGAACTTAAAAATGCATTCTTTTACCACTGTTGTTTTAGCTTTCACTCCTCTGATACCCAAAGATGTCATAATGCTCATATCATACATGGATCCATTTATTCTACCCTTCATTCTTACACTGTTCTCTTTTGTAAATTGCATTATCCTGACTTTGAATTGTACCAAGTTGGGATCTTCATCATCATAACATGCTCTGTTTCTGGTAAACCATAGTTCCACCATTACAGTGAAAGCACTTATAAACCAAACTTCCCTTACTGCTGGGATTTTCTTCTGAACACATTTCAATACATCCATGAATTTGCAAGGGTTCAGAAACTTAAATATCCCCCCAAGCCAGTGCCAGATTTTTTCACTAAAATCACAGTGCCACAGTATATGGTCCATTGTAGCTTGCCCATTCCCACATAAGTAGCATTTTGAAACAGTGTGGAATCCTTTGTTTCTATAATTCTCCTCAGTTGTATATGCTCCTTTAAGAATTTTCCATACAGTAGTTGAAATCTTAGGATGAATAGTTGAATTCCATACCTGTTTTGCCCAAGTAACATAAGGAAATCTTTTTCTGATTAATTGCACTGCACCTTTTACTGAAAATTTTCCATCCAAATCATTAGTCCATATGAGTTTGTCTTTTCCATGGCCAATACTTGGTAAATCTACTAGCTGAAAGTAAGTAAACATTTCTGCAGGTATATTCCATTCCCCATTGGTAATCAGTTCACTGACTTTCATATCTCTGTGATGTGTAATGAAAGAATTATTTGGGTACATTTCATTTAGAGTATATTCTTTAATCCACTTATCCTTCCACACAGAATTTTCTTTTCCATCTCCAACCAGCCACATACTTCCTTTTTGTACTTCATTCACAACTCATTTTATCCCTAACCAGATTGAGGATTTTCTATAATTAGTTACCCATTCACCATTTCTATCTTTATACTTGGCATTCATGAAATTTGTCCACTCCACCTCTTCTGTTTGCATCTTTCATAGTAACTTCGTGAGGAGTGCTTTATTAATTGTTTCAAATCTTCTAATTTCCAATCCACCTTCAGTTATTCGAGCACAAATTTCCTCAAACTTCACTGTAATGACCTTCCTAACTGCATGATCTCCAGACCATAAGAAGTTTCTTACTATATTTTCACATTCCTTTATGACATTCTTTAGCCACTTATACACAGACATGTTGTAGACAGGTACATTGCATAACACAGACTTCACCAATGTTAATCTATCAGCAAAAGACAACAATTTTCCCATCCATCCAGCTAACATTTTATGCATTAACTCCACCATACCCCATACTTGATAGCTTTTTACTCTACCAGGACATAAAATCACTCCCAAGTATTTGTCAGGAAAGTTTGAAAGTTCCATCTGTAAGCTTTCAGCTATTAATCTTTTTCTTCTTTCAGTTACTCCACCAACAAAATATTTACTCTTCATCTTATTTATTACTTGACCTGGAGCATTCTGGTAATCTATTAACATCTTCATTAAATTCTCCAATGATTTTTTTTTGTCCATT
Organism: Papaver somniferum; assembly: GCF_003573695.1. Taxonomy (NCBI): domain Eukaryota; kingdom Viridiplantae; phylum Streptophyta; class Magnoliopsida; order Ranunculales; family Papaveraceae; genus Papaver; species Papaver somniferum. The sequence goes on from NC_039358.1 coordinate 179,723,641, forward strand.
ACAGAAGACAAAAATATCATCTGCAAAAAGCATATGTGAAAGTTGACACCCATTTCCATTAACCATTGGAAAAATCTTCCTTTCTTGTATGAGTTTAGAAATGCTTCTACTTAAAACTTCTTCAGCTATCACAAATAGGATTGGAGACAAAGGGTCACCTTGTCTAAGTCCTCTTCCCACATTAAAGAACCCACAAGGACCTCCATTCACTAATACTGAAATTTTTGCTGACTCAAACAATATTCTAAGCCATCCAATTCCTACTTCTGAGAAACCAAAATGTCTTAATGTCTCAAAGAGAAAATTCCAACTCAATGAGTCATATGCCTGTGTAATGTCCAATTTTAGACCTATATTCCCTCCTCTTCTTTTGACATCCAACTCATTCACCATTTCAGAAGCTAAAACAATTTTCTCATGAATATTTCTGCCTTTGATAAAATCTCCTTGTTGACAAGATACTATTTTTCCATTCAAAGTACTGATTCTTGATGTTATAATTCTTGTTATAATCTTGAATCTAAAATTAGCAAGACCAATAGGTCTGAATTGTTATGCTTTCTTTTCACCTTGAACTTTAGGGAGAAGAAATAGAAAATTTGAGTTCATACCTTTGGGAATGAACTTACACCTCCAACAATATTGAATGGCATTACTCAAATATTTTCCAACTATACTCCAGGAAAATATGCAAAACTTCCAGGAAATCCATCTGGGCCTGGAGAATTATTTGCATCCATTCCATATACAGCCTCTTTGATTTCTGCAGTAGAAGGAATTGCATCCAGAAACATATTGTCTTCTTCAGATATTATCTTTGGGATCACCTCAAAAAAAATTTCATCAAAGCTCACTGTTTGATAGTCAATTTTTTTTTTGGAAATGATTAACTAAAATATCTGCTATTTGGGCTTGATTAGTCACCATACTTCCATTATCATCCTCCAGTTCCACTATATTGTTGTGAGCTTTTCTGATTTTTATAGAAGTATGAAAGAATGGTGTATTTTCTCCTCGTCTTTTACCCATTTGACTCTAGCTTTAGTTCTCAGAAGTTCATTAAATTGTTGGGCAACTATCTCTTGTTTTCTTCTAGCTGTTATTAAAACATTAAGTAATTCAATATTCTCTGGATTTGTATCAGAAACCATTGCTGCCTTTTCCACCTCTTCTTCAGCTTGAGTCATTTTTACTCTTAAATCACTAAATACCTCCCAGTTCCACTTTTTAATAAATTCTTTGAATCTTTTTAACTTGGCCATGAACACAAATGCAGGATTTCCAGTTACACTTTCTTCCCAAGAACTTTTGATTACATTAATAAAATCAGGATGAGAAGTCCACACAGTTTGATATCTGAAGGGAATGTTTTTTGGTTTAGGAATCTCCACTGCCTTCCCCATTATGGGATCATGATCTGAAGTCCCTCTAGTACCCACCTTATATTGCCATCCATCAAATTTCTCCAGCCACTTAACATTAAAGAAATCTTTATCTAAATCACATAAAATTCTTTTCTTCCCAACTCTGTTATTGCACCATGAGTATTTTATACCAGTTTTAGGAGCTTGTATTAGTTCACAACTATTTAAACACTCTCTAAACTCTTTCATACCAATCCTTAGAGGTCTTCTACCACCAATTTTTTCATCACTACTCAAGACTACATTAAAGTCACCAATTATAAGACATGGCATATTCATATCTTGAATCTTCACCAATTCATCCCATAATTGTCTTCTATCTACAGTTAAGCAAGCTGCATGAATTCCAGTTACAAGTACTTCTCCAACTTTAACAGTTATTGCTTGTGTTGTTGTTGATATAACATTTGGAGTAGAAATGGAATCATGCCAGAATAACCATATATTAGCCTTACTACCATTAAATGCATTATGTATAACCATCTGATTCATACCTGGCAACCTCAAATTCTTAACATAATTTCGAGAAGTCCTAATTTTAGGCTCAGCAATCCAAAGTAATGAAGGATTAAAATGTTTAACTAAATTTATAAGTTTATCTTTGGCTCTCATTCTCTTCAAGCCTCTGATATTCCGGAACATGACTCTCATTGATGTAGTGTTGTTTGAGAAGATCCAAGACTCCTCAATTCTTTGTTTTTTTTAACTAAATTCCTTAAAGGTTGTTTTCTGGTTGGTGCAATAGTACCAGAATTCTTACCTTTAACTGTTTTGTTCAACTCAGTTAAGCTTGTCCCAGCTTTTTCTTTATTAACACTTATCTGCTCTTCCACCACATCAACCAACACATTAAACTTACTTGGAGATCCAAGTGCAGAAAATTCTTGTATTTCAGCTCCACTGACATTTATTTGTGTTACCACATTTTCATCTTCTCTATGAAATGGATTAGCACTCACCAGATTAGGAGGAATACTCTTTGCCACATTAAGTAATTTCTCAACATATAATTCAGTAAAATCCTCTTGAGAATTACTATCCCCAAAGAAAACTGAAGATTTACCACCATCACTAGGAGGTATAACAACATCAACTTCCTCATTATCACTTAATAATTCCTCATGAATTGAAGAATTAACTTGTGAAGAGTTGCTACATTTATATTCTCAACTTCATTAAACTTTGATGTTGAGCAGATATCAAAACCAATATGTTGTTGTTGCTTCTTTCCTTTTTCCTTCAAATCTTTTTTTGTACTATATTTTCATTATGTACTTCCTCTTTTCTCATCACTCTACACTCTGTAACTAAATGTCCCACCACCTTGCAATGGATGCAAAAACCTGGTAATTTAGGAATTTGTACTTCTTGTTCAAAACTACCATACTTAGTTTTCACCAAAACATGATGAGGCACTGTATTTGCTAAATCCACTTCCACAAGAACACTTGCATAATACCCTACTTCCCTTTTGAATGTTATTTCATCAACCTTAATAGATCTTCCAATAGCATCACCCAATGACATAAGAATTTTATCCTTCCAGTATTCAATTCCCAATCCTAGAAAATTCACCCAAACAAAAGCTGAAGTAGATTTCTGAGCAGCAGGATTGAAGTTATGCTCCCATAATCTTAGTTTAAGTATCTGAGTATCCACTTTCCAAAACCCATTCTAGATATATTTCATATCAACTTCATTTGTTAGCTTAATAATGAAATAACCTTTTCCCAAAGGAATCAATTGATAATTACCTGATATTTTCCATTGTTTTTCAGAGATTCGACAGCAACAACAAACTTAATCTTCACAAAATCCAATCTCCCAATTAGGCTAAATTTCCATTCATCTAAACTTTCATGAATATCTTCATCAGGAATATATAAAGATGGAACTGCTGAAGTAATTACACTCTCAACTCGTTTCTCATTAGATCCAGAAGAAAAGAAACTAAAATTATTATTACTCATCGTCGATCCAGAATGCATCGTTTTCCAAAAAAAAATTCAAAAACTTAATTGAAATCCTTATTCAGACCAATAATGAAAGAAAAATCATCACCAATCATTGAAAATATTTGCTGAAATCACCTGAAATAATGATGGAGTTGCTCTGAAAACGAGAAAGTTGAAGAAAAAATTCGCCGATTCCATCGCTGATTCGCAGAGCAGAACTCACTTCCCAACCGTGCTTAATTTTGAATGTTTGTCTTCAGAGCAACTCACTTCTCAAAATTAAGTAGATAATTTTGAACTGACATTACATATTCATTTGTCTTGCAGTCCCGATTCTTTAGTGTATGTTATCTACTTCATGGAATGGGCAATGACAAACGGTTACTCTTTTAAAGACAAAGATACTGTATGAGAGGAGATGAGCGCAAGACGAATATATCTCGCATATGAAATCCTCACTGATGATAATAGTTGCTGGAAAGATTGATGTATTTAGGTTGTTTATAAATTTTTTATCAATGTAGTTCATTTGGAAGGACTTTTTTTTTTTTTGAACTCTGTCTTCGCATACATTTATGATCCAGGATTCGTCTATATCTTAATTGCAGGTTAATTAAATATGAAATTGTTTTCTGAAAATTGCATATACTTCAATTTTCTAATAGTTTTCATGTAATATTGTGATGGAATATGCAGAATGAAACCAGAATGATTACATTTTTTTTGTCAGAATATACAAGATGTAATTGGTTTCATCCTGTATAAAACTATTTTCAGAGTTTGCAGGTTGAAAATATATATTTTTTGTCAGAATATGAAGGATGAAACCAATTTCACCCAGGCCAAAAATATAATTTTTTTTTCCAGAATAGGCAGGATGAAACTCGTTACATCCTAGCCCGTATAAAACTATTTTCAGAGTGTGCAGGTTGATTTTTTTTTTGTCAGAATGTGAAGGATGAAACCAGTTTCACCCTGGCCAAAAATCTCATTTTTTTCCTACATAGGAAGGGTGAAACTGGTTACATCCTGTACAATTAAATGTGAATCTTCGCAAACATTCAAATTTTACAGTGAAAACTGAAGGGAATGGTACAATTAAAAAAACAACAGAAGACTATAAGATATATACTATAAAACTGAAGAGAAATACTTGAAAAAATAATTCCACAAGATATGTTTTTATGAACAAAAAAACAATTCAAGGTAAATACTAGTTGCAAAAATATAATTCCCGGTAAATGAGTCTTAAATGTGCAACAAGAGGCTGCAGAGAAGAAAAAACTAATAAAGATATCATAGTAAGACGCTGCACAGAAGAAAAAACATGTTCTTAATCAGCTTCTTAATGTTGCTTTTTTGCGGGAGGATGAGGACATGTCGTCTTGTTATGACGTACCTGAGTATTGCAGTTACCACACGTAATTGGTCTCTTGAAACTTGCGCTACCAGTGTTAGGAATCCGCTTCGTCTTCGGCCTACCAGGTTTTTTTCCTAGGACAGTTGGTGGGTACACGAGCTCTCCAGCAGCAACATCAATAGGCTTGTCGTAATCGGGAATGGGCTTGATAGGACGATCATACGAAGCACTGAAGCTGAGAATGCTAAAATACGGATTAATGTACTCGTAAACATTGATGTTAGCTGAAACCATACAGCAATAGCGTGATCACAAGGGAACTGCTCCGTAAACCAAACCCTACAGCTGCAGGAAAACTTCGCAATATTAACAGCAAAAGTGTACTTGTCGTCCTGTACTTCCCACTCCATGTCACCAGACATGGTTATTATCCACTGAGCACCATCACGAATGGAAGCCTGCACTTTTTTCTCTAGCCTGGGACAAATGAATCTTTACACGCCGCCCCCTTCGACTTCCTTTTACTCATCTGATCCATTATCTTAAGTCTAATCCAGTTAACTAGTGTTGCAATAGGCATACCTTTCGCAGTCCTAATCCAAGCATTGAATGACTCTGCAATGTTTGAACACATGTCGCCATAACGACAACCTTCACAATGTGCATTGGACCAACATTCCACTGAAAGTTCACTCAAGAATTTGTGAAGACCATCACATCCCATATCTTTCAACTTTTGCATACCTTCACGAAAGCCTTCATGTGTTGATGAATAGAAACATTGTTTGAACAAATCCATTAAAACACCATGCTCTCCCTTTTTCTTGTTGGTCTTACGGTGGACATTGTTCTTTAAATGCTGGTAACAAAAACCATGATGAAAAGTTGGAAAAACATCATGAATCCCTTGGATCAAACCTTCATGGCGATCCGAAATAAAAGTTAGTACGCGAGGACCCAAGATAGATTTTAATTTCTCCAAGAACCAATGCCAATTGTCAATAGTTTCACTTGAAACTATACCGTATGCCACAGGAAATATTCCTACAGAAACAAAACAAACAAAAAATAAATAAAAATCATTAAACTGACTGAAACTTCTATTGTACAGAATGAAAACCAGTTTCATTCTCTAATATGACTTCACCAATTAAGGATGAAACTGGTTTCATCTATAATCTGACATCAAAACAAGCTCTGGATCTCTTTCAAATTTATAATCTGACATCAAAAATGAATCTAAACTAGAAGACATACCATTATTCGCATTCTTCCCGGTAGCCGCCGTAAGACAACCCTTAAATTTTCTAGTTAGGAAAGTAGCATCCAGGAACAATACCGGGCGACAATACTCGAAACCCGAGATGCAACCATCGAAGGCTAAGAACAAACTCTTAAACTCGTCACCTTCAATAACTAAATCATCCCGACTTCCTGGATCGTTTTTCTTCACAGCTTCACACCACCAAACCAAGTCAGTGTATGATTTAGTGTCCTCACCATACAATTCCTTGAAACATATTTCTTTACTGGCATGCGCCTGATCGTAGCTCAATGTTAACCCATAATCACTTTTGAAAACATCAACAATATCCCTGTATTTCTTGTTGGGATTCTGTTTGATCTGGTCATATATTAAGCTCTTGACAAGTTCGTGCGTAACTGGATCATCCTTTGTTCTGTCACTATAACCAGCACAACATGTATGTTCCCCGTTATAGCTTTTGAGGAATAAATGACCCTTCACATTGGAAGTCTTCGGAGATGCATGGAACCTCCAGTCGCAATCCAATTTCCCCTTGTAAAAACACTCCACAGTATACCGTTCTGGATTTCTCTTGACGACTCTGACCTTGCGACCAAAAAAATGGTTATATTTTTGAACAACAAGACGAGCTTCATCTCGTCCTCCATTAAAATCTTGACCAACACCTTTTATAATAAACTCTCATTCAGCTGCCTTGCAAGATTTTTTAACTGACATCTTTCCATTAAATGCACGTTTTTGAGACATGGGGATATCTTGAGACGAAGCAAGTTCTTGAGAGGAAGGAATAAGTGACTGATCTGAGCTATTGTCTTTACCTAAAAGCAACTCCATCATTGTAGGTTTACGAATCACTTTACCGATGTTCGGAAGATGACAAGGAATAACCAAATGATATGTGCTAGGGTCTGATGCTAAACGCAACTCGCTCATTGTAGGTTCACGAACAAAATCAGGAACACGAAGAGGAAAACGTTCAAATAAACGAAGCTCCAAGAAAGACAACTGCTTAACAATACACAATGATAAGAAAGACTGAAGCTTCACATCACTGAACAACCATGCTTTTCCCCTCGTGGTCAAATACAAACTGAATTGAGTCTGGTGAAATATTATTCCAATAAGAACACACATGCGACTTCAACTCATCAACTGTTGACTTCATATTAATTTGGTATGGACATGCATTCGTATCCTGGATAACCATACAAAGAATATGAAGATCCATCTACAAGGAACATATAAACAACATTTATGAATCTGGATGTATTCAATTGAGAATAAAAAACAAAATACAAAACCAAATTAAACAAACAGGTTGACTAAAAGTAAAGGATGAAGCTAGTTTCATCCTGCTTTAAAAAACTGGAAAATAAATCAACTAGCCTAGACTTCACCATCAGGTGCATTCACTACTGGTGTAAGACAAGCTAAACTATTACAATAACCTAGTAGTTATAATAGTTCATTCGAGGATTCCAGACATCGTGCTGAGTTCTGTAGAATTGTGACACTCATACTCATCATCCCAGTTAGAGCTTTCTTCTATGCAAAAAAAGTAAGCCAATGCAATGACTGATGCTAGGAAAATTTCTTACCCACAAAAGCAGTACATAAAAATACTAATTCAGTTCACATCCAAATTGAACAGACAAACTAATCACTGGAAATTCTAATATGAAACTGATCTCAGGAAACTAAGTACATGATGATATTATACCAAATTGAATACAATAACATAAGAAACACACATGATGATATTATACCAATTCAGTTCACATCCAAACAATGAAAAACTAAAATCACTTTAATCAATTTGGTTTGCATCTGTGTATATTACATTGAAAATAAGATTACTAAACCCTAGAAAACATGATTCGAGACATGACAAATATTATCATCACGTTTAGAAGCACCAACTAAACCCAAAATTGGTTATTAGTAAAACCCTGGATAATCAAAATCAACAACTAAAACCAAAAATTAACAAAAATCCCATCATAAAAATTGATAGAGAAACTTCAAAATCGACAAACACAGATACGCGTTACAACAATTAGACAAAAACCAAATCAAAATTGGATCAATTGAAACTTCAAACTTACTGATTTGATGATATTAGATGATTTGAAAGTAGAGTATTCTAAACTTCGTTAATCACCATGATTGAGCTCCCAGATCTGAAAAGGAAACGAAAATCGCTCTGAAAAAAGGAACGAAGCTTGCAGGTGAGGAGAGAAAAAACAACAACGAAGCTCTGCGTGTTTGTTGCTTCACGAAGAGAAAAAAAATATGTTTGAAAAAAAGGGTTTAAAAGGTTAAGGGGTATTTTAGGTAAAACGTATTATTTTATTTTATTTTTCCTGGGTGAAATATCCAAAATGGATAACTGAACAGTATTTTGTTGATTCTATTTCACCCAAGAATTGTTGGTTTTGGTCTTTTTGACTAATTTTGTGAAAATTAGACCCAATCATGTTTACCCAAACTGGTAGGGAAAAAACTCAAGATATAACAAAGAAAAAAAAGCTCTAAGATATAACAAAGAAAAGTTAGAGCCTGTTTGCAAGGGGTTTTAAGAATTATTTCTAAATTTAATCTATTTGTTTTCCCAGATAAAAACATAATTTTTTTATTAATGAAAATTCAAGGTCAGAGAGAGTTTAATTGGGCCGACCGACCGGAGGATCCAAAAGACCCGTAGGGAGGGAGTCAGTTTTATGGAGCCTAGCACAAATGTGCAATTTGGTAAAAAATATTGGAAATAGTTTGGTAGTTTGCACTTGATAATACCAAAATACCCCTTTTTTTTAGTCCAATTGTTATAACTCCATATGTATCATATTTTTCCTAATTGATGATAACACCCTCCATCTTTTCCTTCTATTGAATACATAGTCATTATGCAATCAGAAAAAGTGATACTTACATACCGTGTCAGGAAAAATGATACTTTCGTCCCGTTTCAGGAAAAGTGATATTTTCACCTGTGTCAGGAAAAATGATAATTTCACGCCGGGAAAAGTGATACTTGCAACCGGTGTCAGGAAAAATGATACTTTCATGTCGTGTCAGGAAAAGTGATACTTTCACCCAGTGTCAGGAAAAATGATACTTACACCCCGCGTCAAAAAAAATGATACTTTCACGTTGTGTCAGGAAAAGTGATACTTTGACCCCGTGTCAGGAAAAGTGATACTTTCACGTCGTGTCAAGAAAAGTGATAGTATCAGAAAAAGTGATACTTTCATGCTGTGTCAGGAAAAATGGATACTTTCACGCCGTGTCAGGACAAAAAATACTTTCACGCCCTGTCAGGAAAAGTGATACTTTCACGCCGTGTTAGGAAAAGTGATACTTTTCGATCGGCCCTCCCTATCGTGGCAGCGGTGTTCTAGTATTAAAAACCAAAAACTATAAAAGCATATATTAAACGTACAACGCTGAGAAACCAGACAAGGAAAAAAAGGTTTACCTTGGATTTTTTTTTTGAAGCATTAAGATAAATAAAAACTAAAAAACGGGGGTCTAACAACACCACCCAATATTTCGATTAGCAATCTGTATGGACTAACTCCGAAATACTTTGCTAGAGAATCAACTAGACAGTCAGACTCAATCTAGATAAAAGTATCTCAAGGAGTTAATATCTCTCTCTTGATTTGATTTTTACTCAAGCTAAAAACAATAGCGAGTCTTTATCAAATACAAGGAATACTTGGACGGTACCAAAGACCAATGTACAAGGATCAATCAATATCAATCAACAAGCAAAGGTTGGATTTCCAATTGATGATCACGAACGCACAACCTGTATTATTTCAATTATATAAAATATAATGCGGAAAAGAAATAACACAGACACCAGAAATTTTGTTAACGAGGAAACCGCAAATGCAGAAAAACCTCGGGACCTAGTCCAGATTGAATATAGACTGTATTAAGCCGCTACAGACACTAGCCTACTGCAAACTAACTTCGGAATGGACTATAGTTGAACCCCAATCAGTGTCCCACCGATCCAAGGTACAGTTGTACTCCTACGTCTCTTATCCCAGCAGGATACTGCACACTTGATTCCCTTATATGATCTCACCCACAACCAAGAGTTGTTGTAACCCAAAATCATAGACTTGATAATAAACAGATCTGTCTCACACAGAAAAGTCTATAAAAGGATAAATTTGTCTCCCACAGATAAACCCTAGGTTTTGTTCCGTCTTTAGATATAAAATCAAGGTAACAAGAACCAATTGATAATCCGGTCTTATATTCCCGAAGAACAGCCTAGATTAATCAATCACCTCTCTACAATCCTTCTTGACTACACAAGCGGATTGTCGAGGAATCACAAACAGTGAGACGAAGATGTTTGTGACTTCTTTATCTTGCCTATCGGAGAACTCTCACGATCTCAAGCCAATCAATCGATTGTACTCGTACGATAGAAGATGCAAGATCAAATCACACAACTACGATAAAGTAGTATCGGTCTGACTTCACAGTTGATAGACACATTTTTGTGTTTAATTTGATCTCAATACTATATATTGTTGGCACTCGAGTTTGTACTAATTTTGGTGTTTTATGTGTTTGTAGGCACCTTTGGAAAATAAACATTTTTTTGGAAAATTCCGCTCGAAAAGTTGGCAAAAGCCCCGGAGGACACGTGTTATTCGGACTCTCACCGTTGGATGAGGGGAAGCTCAATTACTAAGGGGCACCCCAGGTCACCCCAAAAGGCATCTGCTATTCTCACCCCAGTACAGGATTAGGGGGAGGTCATCTTCTCCATTTGAATTTTGTTTTTGGCGGGAAAATGGAGAACACTTCTGCAGATTTTTGATCGAATTGTTGGGAAAACAAAGTCAATCTTGGTATCATAGCCTGGGTCAACCACATCAACCAGAGGATGGGTTTCTAACAACTGAGCTTCTCTTTGGACATCATTAGGTTCAGGAAAAAGTATACGAAGATAATCTTATAAGATGGTTGAGGCACAAATGTCAAGTCCTACACGAGGGAACTTTTTAAGAGTTAAAGCACACGGAGAATGATAATCACCCCCAAACTTAGAGTTTTTTGTGTCTCTAGAAAGACTAGTCACAACTTCTCTAATTTCTAGGTCATCGGATTCCCGAAAATGGTCAATTGATTCTTCTAAGTCGGGTTTATCCTCACTCATCTCTACGGGTATATCTTCTTCATATAATACTATTGTTTCTAAGTCGCTATACTCTAAAACAACATTTTCGGAATAAACCCGTTACTCTAAACCACTATCGGCTTCGTAATCAAAAGGAAAAACTACATCGTCTAAAACGGTGGTATCCCTAATCAAATCCTCGTCCTTTTGAATAGGTGAATAATCATAAAATTTATTTGGATTTGAACTAGAAATAATATAATCATTATAAAGCTCAATTGGATTAATAGATTCCTGATTACTATGCCTACATATTTCAGATTCTTCATTACTACTATCCTCATCATCATAATAGTACAAAGATGATTGAACCTTATCTAAATAAGTAGTGTCTTTTATTATAGCCTCGTCCTCTAAATTAGGCAAATATTCACTATTGATATCAAGGGTAGAGTTAGAAACCCTATTTTGGAAATTTAGATTATTTCGAGCAGCATTAGCCAACTGTTCATTTTCTGCCTCTAGAGGTGCCTGAATTTCACTGAGTATAACACTTATACGTTTACCACTCTCGTTTATCATCTCAGAATATCATGTACACTCTTCTTTTGAACTATTCATTGCAACTAAACGTTTATACGTCCTTTCAATCCGTTGTTGGGTCTCTTCTAGAGATGGAACAGGTTCAGAAATATCATAATCAGGACTAGTTTCCAAAAACGAGTAACCAATACTATAGTGTTCCTGATTTTCTTGCTCGTAAGACCAATTCGCGTGTGGATAGTAATTGGCCTCACCATGGTATGAACCATAACCTTGAAAAGGTTGGCGTTCCCAACTACTATTCCCATCATGGTCATAAAAATGATGATGTCCATATTCAAATTCAGATCGATACTCATTGTATTGGCTTCTGTCATACCAGTTCGACATTCTTAATTGCAAGGGAATTCTACACAATCACAAACAAGGCTGACTCGACCAAATCAAACCTACTGATTTCTAGCAAACAAAAAGCATGATGGCTCTACTTAGATTGTTTCTAGACCAACTTCTAATCCTTCGAAAGGGAATTCGTTACAATTTAAGCAAACCCCTCTGGAATCAATCCGAGTCAAAGTAAGTTGAATTGAGGCGAGGGAAGCTCAGTGGAGATTTGATACCCAAGGCCTCACCGCTATCACAAGGAAGCGCAGTCACGCATTCAACTCACAGAAACCATCATGAACTTCGAAGTATGCTAAAAGAGTAACCAATATTTTTCGAACGACTTTCCTACTAAGATCGTTACCCTATCGGTCTCGTTCTAATCAAATTTTAAGCTTGGGTTCGCGTTAGGTTTCGTTTACCTAAGGTGGGCAAGAAGGGAACGGTGATGAAATCCGAACCCTTATCTTATATGGCCAGTTCTTGCCCTTTACTAGGAAATTAAAGCAGCCGGTTCAGTCCTCAACATACAATCACCTTAAGGCAGACAGTAAACCCGCTGACAGGAGATTCGAGGGTGTTTAGAAGTTTACCTCCCGTACCAGACGGGCGAAGAACCGTTGTAGTCGACTCGGGCCACTGACTCCGGTGTCAGTGTGCGAACCCGAGGGGCCGAGACGATATTGTAATCGTCGTCCTTCCCTGCAAACAGTTTATATATTTTTTTTATATAACCCTTCCGTAGGGTTTAAAATTAAAATAAATTATCCAAAGTCCAGTCCAATAAAAAGAAATACAAAAAAAAATAAAAATAATAATAATTACAAAAAAAAAATGGAAAGTCTCTTAAAAAATAAATAAATAATTCTCTCTCTCTTTTTTTCTCTCTCTTTTTTCTTTATTTTTTTGCTTTGTCTTTTTTCCTTTTATTTTAGCTTTAAGCTTTGATTCCAAGGTCTTTAGTATCCAACTTCAAACCTGTAATACAAAGACACAACCAAAGAGACGTAAAAAGAACAAATGGAATAATAAAAAACAATAAAAACTTAAAAATTCTACCTAAGCACAAATCCGCGTCGGCGACGCCAAAATGATAATACTTTTTGATGATGTTGTAGTAATGAGGTTCAAACTCTCGGACTTGTGAAGATTAAATTTAAATATTTGATAAAATTATACCCAAGGCCTCACCGCTATCACAAGGCAGCGCAGTCACGCATTCAACTCACAGAAACCATCATGAACTTCGAAGTATGCTAAAAGAGTAACCAATATTTTTCGAACGACTTTCCTACTAAGCTCATTACCCTATCGGTTTCGTTCTAATAAAATTTTAAGCTTGGGTTCGCGTTAGGTTTCGTTTACCTAAGGCGGGCAAGAAGGGAACGATGATGAAATCCGAACCCTTATCTTATATGGCCAGTTCTTGCCCTTTACTAGGAAATTAAAGCAGCCGGTTCAGTCCTCAACATATAATCACCTTAAGGCAGACAGTAAACCCGCTGACAGGAGATTCGAGGGTGTTTAGAAGTTTACCTCCCGTACCAGACGGGCGAAGAACCGTTGTAGTCGACTCGGGCCACTGACTCCGGTGTCAGTGTGCGAACTCGAGGGGCCGAGACGATATCGTAATCGTCGTCCTTCCCTGCAAATAGTTTATATATTTTTTTTTATATAACCCTTCCGTAGGGTTTAAAATTAAAATAAATTGTCCAAAGTCCAGTCCAATAAAAAGAAATACAAAAAAAAAAAAATAATTACAAAAAAATAAAATAAAAAATAAAATGGAAAGTCTCTTAAAATAAATAAATAAATAAATAAATAATTCTCTCTCTCTTTTTTTTCTCTCTTTTTTCTTTATTTTTTTGCTTTGTCTTTTTTCCTTCTCTTTTAGCTTTAAGCTTTGATTCCAAGGTCTTTAGTATCCAACTTCAAACCTGTAATACAAAGACACAACCAAAGAGACGTAAAAAGAACAAATGGAATAATAAAAAATAATAAAAACCTAAAAATTCTACCTAAGCACAAATTCGCGTCGGCGACGCCAAAATGATAATATTTTTTGATGATGTTGTAGTAATGAGGTTCAAATTTCTTTCCTTAACCCTTTTGCTTCAAATGGTAACAGTTTCTCCTTGTTCACATGCTTTTAATTTTATCTTTAGAACATTGAGGACAATGTTAGATTTAAGTTTGGGGGTATGGGAGAAACTTTTTAGTTGCGTTTTTGAAACTTCTAGCTTCACATGGTATCCGGTTAGCTAAGTTTACATACTGTTTCTCACCAAAAAGATAGAAATTGGAATGCTAGGGATAACAACTTATTGAGACATTAGAGAAAAAGACATTGAGATCCTTGAAATTCAGAAGAGAACTTGTTCCTTTTAGAGGGTAACCGTGATTGACCTAACCATACATGATGGAAAGGAAAGTAGGTCAGGGAAATGCCAGAAAGACAAAGCAACCTCATAATGTAGTCTTAGTTACTGGATTGCGACTCTCTCTCAGTAGAAACTTATCATCATCAACAAGCGGAGCGACCTCAAAATCTATGAAGAAAGTGAAGACGTTTTAGGTTTAGAAGCAACAATAGAAGAGAATAATTCAAAAATCAAAGTTGAAGTTATAAGAGCAAATGATATAAGTTGTTAGAATCCATGATACCAAGACATCACAAGTTGTGAAGATCCAAGTTTTGAAAGTCCTTCTCTCATGGCCATGTAAATTTTTGTCTTGTAATTTTTTGTTCATCAAAAAAAAAAATGAATGAAAAAAATGAATGAAAAATGAAAAAAAAAAAGAAACATCATTACGTTCTTTTTCTTCAATAAGGCCATATGGAAGAAGAAATTTATAAGTCAAGCAAGAAATCGAATAGAAGAGTTAATTGTCAAGGTTCTATGAGGTTCGAGAGTTTATCATCAACAGTTGAAGACCGAAGAAGACGTTATTTCTACTGAGCACTGTGAGAGAGTCGAAGAAAGATGCATTTTGGTTGCTTTGTTAGTCTGCTTTCAATATGGCACAAGATCTTTCTAGCACTGGATTAACTCATCACACGTAATTAGTCCAGCTGTTTAGCAGATGTCCCTCTCATTTTTATCTCTCTCCTAATCTTATCCAGCTGTAAAGCAGCGGACACATCTTACAATGTTTATCTAGCTGTGTAGCGGATATCTCTTTATCTAGCAGTGGTGCGGATGTGTCTCCCCTTTTCTTCAGTCAGCTTTAGAGATGACACCTTTAATTTCTCTGGCATTCTATTTACTTGGAGATAGGTTGAGAATATGTATGTCCTCATATCTCTTTGGATACTTGTGACCAATTAGGAGTAAAGGTTTTGTGGGTACACCTCTGGTAAACCCTCCGGAGACAACACTCCGCCGCTAGGGCCACCTAGCGGTTTAACGGCCTACTGCACGTGCTAAGTGTAGTCTTTTTATCTTTTCAAAAATAAATTTTGCTCGAGGACTAGAAAATAATAAGTTTGGGGGTATTTGATAGACACATTTTTGTGTTTAATTTGATCTCAATACTATATATTGTTGGCACTCTAGTTTGTACTAATTTTGGTGTTTTATGTGTTTGTAGGCACCTTTGGAAAATAAACATTTTTTGGAAAATTCGGCTCGAAAAGTTGGTAAAATCCCCGGAGGACACGTGTTATTCAGACTCTCACTGTTGGATAAGGGGCACCTCAATTACTAAGGGGCACCCCAGGTCACCCCAAAAAGCATCTGCTATTCGCACTCCAGTACAGGATTAGGGGAAGGTCATCTTCTCCATTTGAATTTTGTTTTTGGCGGGAAAATGGAGAACACTTCTGCAGATTTTTGATCGAATTGTTGAACGTGTTCTAGGGAGATTCAATGGCTGATTTTTGGTAGATAGTTGTGATATGGCCTATTAAACACACTGTGGGCGTTTGGTTCGACCAAAATTGGCTAGAATCAGCTAAACAATTCACGGGTTGAAAACAGGGCAGTTCGTGTATATCACGGGTTTCACCTGATTTGGAGAAGATTCAACGTGTTTTGTGCGTGCATGGAAGACCCTCATAGCCTGTTGGAGCGTGAAGGAGTTAAATATGGTAATTTGGAGGCTTGAAAACGCGTGAGAAGATGAAACATGAAAGAAAATATTCCCAGAAATATTTTCTTTACTGCCGAGTTAAAGAGAATTATATGGAGTGAATGAGCGAGATTCGATGGTTCTGTTGGCTATAAATAGGTTGCTGGGGTTGAGTAGAAAGGGTGTCGAGAGTCTAGGGGGGCTGAGGAGAGCCAGAGAAGAAGAAATTCGAGTTTTCCCAAACTCGGTTTCTGCTGCTGCTGCTGCTGAAGAACATGAAGAACACGAAGAACGGACCTGCACCAGTAGTCGTTTTTCTACAGTAATAACGACTCACACCTGTGGGTCGTACATCAGGCAGACTTATTTGCTACAGCGTTTGCGACACATCTGCAACAGTCTTATTTTGTCACTGAGGGTCGTAGTTCTCTGGTTTGTAACAAATATAATTGTTACAAACCCGGTTTTATTGTATTTCTCATATTCTCATCATTTGTAAACCATTTTTGAGCATCAATGAAATATTTTGAGAGGTTTTCCAACATGATGAGCGGCTAATTCCCTCGTAACCAAGGCAATGGAGGAAGCTATTCACGCAACATAAATGGGTAACTATTTCATTTAATTATATAATTCACCTAATCGCTGCTTTTGCAGAGTTTTAAATTATTTGAATGATTGTCTTAATTATTTGTTATTCAGTTTGATAGGTTATGCTTGGTTTAATCTCTTGATAATCTATGCTTAAGGTTTACAAATAATGTTTGAGAATCTGTATGATTGATAGTGAATTAAAGATAAAAGAGGACTTAAGAATTGAATAGAGTTTTGAAATATTTATCATTCAATTTTGCATAATAGTGGAATCTAGTGTCTTGGTTACCTCTCGCACCCATTGTTAATATTTTTGTATATATAATTTTATCAAATTTTTAAATTTAATCTTCACAAGTCCGAGAGTTTGAACCTCATTACTACAACATCATCAAAAAATATTATCAACAATCCCAATGAAGTCTTTAAGTCGTTAACCTGATTTTAGAGAAGAAAATCAAAGGTTAATGGAGATCGACTCTAGCGGGCGCACTAGTAGCACACAGACGTGTGGGGATTAGTTTTGCGCAATGTTAGATGTCACCTTTGTATAGCCTTCAAATCAGGGTTTTGCCTTAGTTACAAAGCAATCCTTATTCACCGTTAGATGAAAACCTGATTTAGATTCAAGCTAATATTTCTCAACCGTTAGATCGAAAACTTAGCTTGTCACACACACTTGGGTAAACGTTTTCTGGGTTCGTGAAAACCATGCCCAAACGTGTACGTGTATGTAGGTTCAACATAGTAACCCAAATGGTTAACCATATGAGCATTTCATATTAACCTTGTTCTTCTTCACCATAACTAGTTCAATTGACTCAAATGAACTAGTTACAGAGTTGTTCAATTGCTATGAGATCTTATGTAACTACACAAGACACAGTTGAAACAAAGATGATTCGATTCGATTGAATCGGCTCATGAACATTATATCCAAACAAGTTCACAAACAAGTTCATGAACATTAAAGCATTCCTTAGTAATTTAATGTTTCATGTTCATAGCACATCTTTAGATCATAACCTCTTAAGTTCACAAACAAGTTCGCGGACTTAAGTCAATCGGTTGAGTTTTCCAAACTCAGCAGAAATTCTCGGAAAGAGAACTTTCGCCAGTTCGCGGACTGGGTTCGCTGACTGAGTTCGCGGACTTAGCACACAAACGAGTTTTTGGAAAATCCTAGCAGAAATTCTCGGTCGAGAACTTCCGACAGTTCACGGACTGAGTCTACAAACTAGGTTTGCGGACTTGGCAAGCCAATTCCACAATCCTCCTGATTTCTCTTGATCAACAAAGTTCGAAAACTTCAGTTCAAGGAATACATGGTTATGTAATCTAAACTCTCATTTCAATCATTGAGACATTCTTAGAGGACGCTACGTAGCCGTTATTCATAGACCGATTCACGTCAGAGCAATTCTCAAAGTGATTGAAACTTTTCATGACTTTCGTCACTAGGTGAATATAAACTTGATCAAAGCGAAACGCTTTACCAACACACGATTTCGAGATAAAAGATCAGCATTGAATGCTCAGCTCGAAATGTCAAATGTGTATGATCTAGTCTATATAGCATATGAATTTTGTCTCATAAGAAGTAGGAGATAGAAGAGATATACTTTTGAGTGATAGATAAGTTCAAGTCTCCACATACCTTTTTGTTGATGAAGTTCCACGGTTCCTTGTATAGATCTTCGTCGTTGTATGATGAATCGCCATGAAGTCCTTGAGCTCAACTACACTTTTCTATCCTAGTCCGAGACTTGGCTATGTAGGCTAGAAATCAAGACTTATAGTTTTGATGACTAATATTGACAAACATGCTTGAGATAGCAACGCATGCGAGGTTGACCTAGCTATGCTCTAACAATCTCCCCTTTGTCAATTTTAGTGACAAAACTATTAATACATATGAATACAAAAAAGATAAACTTTAGTGGCTCATATTCCATAGTCTAATCTTCAACGCTCCTTGAAATCTTCGTCCTTCCAAGTACTCTAATTATCCCAAAGGTTGTAAGTTTAGCACCATCGTTGTTGAAGATCTGTAGCTATAACAATGAGAGAAATCGAGATTCTCGATCATTATTATACAGTGTCATAGTATTATTATATAACATCAAAGTCCAATTGTATCACGACTTTAACAATAATACTACGATGATATGTATCACTCCCCCTTAGTCAATACTCCATCTCGATCATGGAAACCACTCCCCCTTACACAATGATCCGAAAACCATATGTATTTGTAGTGTGAACTACAATATTTCTCCCCCTTGTTGTCAATAAAATTGGCAAAGGTACAAGAATGGGATCATAATGAAATTTCCACAAGAGACATTTCATGACCAAAAGAAAAATACATACCAACTTAATTTAGATGCAATCTAATATCCGTAGCTAACAACATTCATCAAGGAGTTTTAAGATACAAGATAACCCCTATGAAATTCCGCAGCCGCACTCTCCGCAAGATATTACCATTAAGTACAAGTTCAACATTTGATGTCATTCTCGAGAGAACAACAAGAGCGAACTTAATTTCGAAAGAAAAGAAGGATTTTTTATTGGACACCAAAAACCATAGGAATGATTTTCTATATCCAAATCTCAACCAAATTAATCACAAGTAAACCCATGATTAATTCAATTGGAATACGCAACTAAATCAAACCACAAAAGTGATCAATTTAATTGAAAGTGCTCAACATAAGTAAACTCACAGAGCTACGACTAAGTCAATCACACGGAGATGACTAACTTAACCGTTCACATACTCAACATAAGGAAAACCTTACGTAATATATGACTACATTAACCAAAGAACATGATTGTGTAGCCTTTCATATACTCAACACAAGAATTTGTGGAATATATGAAAACTCAACTAGATTAATTACAAGAGAACCTATAATTAATATAATTGGAATACAAATAACCAAACTAATCACCGAAGTAATCAATTTAATTATTTTGGGCTCAACATAAGAGAACTTATGGAACCCCGACTAAGTTCATCATAGAATATGACAACCTTAACCGTACATGTACTCAACATAAGAAAGAAAACTTATGGAGTACTAACTAAATAACCAAACTAGTTGATTAATTTAGTTCCTAATGCTCGACATATATCATCTTATGGAACAACCAACAAAGCCAAGGTAAATCGACTTAGTTGTAAGGTGCTCAACATAAGACACACAATGGAGCCTTCACGGTAAAACATAATAAAATGGATCAATGAAGATCAATACCGTGGATAACATACAAGGATTTATTCTATTTTCCATCATAACGACATAATAGACTTTATCCTTGTTGAACAAAAGATTTTATCATATTTTCCATCAAATTAATGATTACATAGGCTTAACTTTTGTATATGTCAAAAGTCCATTCGTCCTTTCATCAATAAGAATACCGATTCATGAACGACTTTACTTTTGACAGCAATATGGGACCTTCAAGTTCACGGACGTAAATAATACACATCCCATAAAAATATCACAATATCACAAACCATTAAAATACTGCAATAAACATCATCCTCCAAATATTTTTAGAATTTAATACCAGTAAACCTAAAAATAAAATAAGAAGATGAAAACAAAAATAACTATGTGTAGTCACAATCCTTGCTATTCAAAGCACTAGTTATTCTTCCAAATAATCCAAAAAGAAGACTTACTAGGCATATAAGACTCAGCAAAAACAGATGACAAGCTTAAAGGGAAATGGATCCCGGTGTATCCTCAACAGCGAACAGGGACACATGAGGTACATAATCCATATGAGAGATGAAGTCTATGAGCTTGTGATCGACAGCCTTCTCAGCATCAACGGAGAGATGATTCTCTTTTCGAATATCCTTGATTTGAGATTTTATGAGACCAAGGTCAGACACAACCTTTTCCAACTCAGTTTTCACCATATCAAGATATTTAAGAGTATCAACAATTTGTTGTTTTGCTTCCCCAAAGTACTTAAGAAAGTCATGAACAACTTCAGCATAGAACATATCATCCTTTTCAGCATCTTTATGAGTATAAGCAAAGAAGCATGAGGCATTGGGATGATCTTCATCTAAAAGTGTTCTCTTCCTCTTAGATTCAATCTCAACACCTTTGTCAAAAAATCCTTTTGCAAAACCACCATAGCAAGAAGAGGAGGAAGACATTCTTGAAAATCCAAAAACCACCAGGAGTACACGTACGTGACTTTTAACCCTAAGAGGTTGGATATTTTATCCTTGGGGACAACAATTTAGGGTTTCAAAAAAAAAACACTGTTGACTCGGGCCAGAACGGAATCCGTTCGAGTACAACAAATACCCAAGAAATAAAGTCCTTCAAACATTTTGAGAACATGACCTAAAAACAAAATTTAAGACAGTATGCAACAACTTCTTTTGACTTAACCAATTCTTGATCTTAGCGAATCTGCCAACACAAGTTTAGCTATGAACGATAAGAAAATAGCTTAACTTAACAGATGCAAGCAACAAGTATACCTGTTTTTAACACAATTTACTCAACAGGATTTTATATGAGTAAGTTCTCGAACCTTGTGATTAATTAGCACAAGTACGAGCCCCAGGCTCATTACGAGGTTTATGTCTTTGGTTAAGCTTATATTTCCTCTTAGTCTTAGAGAGGGATCCTGTTTGACATGATAAATTATCATAAAATTTACTATCATCAAAATAAGAGACATAGTTAGAGTTCTTACCAGAAGTGTCTTTCCATGAGGAAGAGGACAATCTGTCGACAATCTCTTTATATCTTCCAACTATCTTTTCTCATCTCATTGATTTTCCTTTCTTCTGGGATGACTCTCTCAACAGGATCAACGTTGCTTTCAGAAGCACAACGGTTAACTTCCTTAGGATGATGTTTATTAAGTAGTCTATTATGCCTTTGAACATTGGAGGAACTCACTATACTGACATTCCTGGTAGCATTCACAGCATAGGTACGAAAACCAATTGGCTCAATCATACGTATGTCAGTCACACCTTTGAGAATCAAATCTAGGGTGTGTTGAAGTTGAACTAAGGAGTCTTTATTCAATTTAGGGTTTTTGTTTTGTCTAACAGAACTCTTGGTCTCACAGACGAGACATACCTTTTGATCATAAGAATGATTGGAGGAAGTCGTCTTAATATCATCATCAGAAGATTTGTGTTTTTTACATAATGTCCTAAGTTTGGTGGAAATATTAGGAACACCTGTTTTTACTTCTGAATGTAAAGCATCATAAGTTCTTGATATATTAGATTTCTTTGAACACCTTGAACGGAGAGTTTATTCAAACGACGTTGAATATCCAAGGCATCCTTTTCGAGGCTGGCCTCAAGAGTTAAGCACGAAGACTGATCTTCAGCATTGCCATGGACTTTGGAATCTCTTACAACACCAAGAAGAACATTGACATGGTGTTTTAGCTGATCCAATCTGACAGCTTGAATTCTAACAAGATTTAGAATCAAATTACTCTCTTCCGCTGTATCCCACTCATTAGGAGAGAAGTCTCTTTCGAAGGGAGATCAACAACACACCTGCCATTGTTTGTCTGTCTCGTCGAACCACAAGGTTTTTCTATATTCGAGATAAAATAACTTTTCTCTTTAATATAATTAGAAGAGAAAGAATCTTTATTACTGGTGACGCGTTTATCAGAGATAGTACTCTTTCCCATAGAGTAAGATCGCTACAAACACAGACTGATGAGGTCTTAAACGTGTTTGCCTGCTCTGATACCAATTGAAAAAGCGGGGGTCTAACAACACCACCCAATATTTCGATTAGCAATCTGTATGGACTAACTCCGAAATACTTTGCTAGAGAATCAACTAGACAGTCAGATTCAATCTAGATAAAAGTATCTCAAGGAGTTAATATCTCTCTTGATTTGATTTTTACTCAAGCTAAAAACAATAGCGAGTCTTTATCAAATACAAGGAATACTTGGACGGTACCAAAGACCAATGTCCAAGGATCAATCAATATCAATCAACAACCAAATGTTGGATTTCCAATTGATGATCACGAACGCACAACCTGTATTATTTCAATTATATAAAATATAATGCGGAAAAGAAATAACACAGACACCAGAAATTTTGTTAACGAGGAAACGACAAATGCGGAAAAAGCCCGGGACCTAGTACAGATTGAATACACACTGTATTAAGCCGCTACAGACACTAGCCTACTGCAAACTAACTTCAGACTGGACTATAGTTGAACCCCAATCAGTCTCCCATCGATCCAAGGTACAGTTGTACTCTTACGCCTCTAATCTCAGCAGGATACTGCGCACTTGATTCCCTTAGCTAATCTCACCCACAACCAAGATATGCTGTAACCCAAAATCACAGACTTGATAATAAACAGATCTGTCTCACACAGAAAAGTCAATAAAAGGATAAATCTGTCTCCCACAGATAAACCCTAGGTTTTGTTCCGTCTTTAGATATAAAATCAAGGTAAAATGAACCAATTGATAATCCGGTCTTATATTCCCGAATATCAGCCTAGATTAATCAATCACCTCTATACAATCCTTCTTGACTACACAAGCGGATTGTCGAGGAATCACAAACAGTGAGACGAAGATGTTTGTGACTTATTTATCTTGCCTATCGGAGAACTCTCACGATCTCAAGCCAATCAATCGATTGTACTCACACGATAGAAGATGCAAGATCAGATCACACAACTATGATAAAGTAGTATCGGTCTGGCTTCACAATCCCAATAAAGTCTTTAAGTCGTTAACCTGATTTTAGAGAAGAAAATCAAAGGTTAATGGAGATCGACTCTAGCGGGCGCACTAGTAGCACGCAGACGTGTGGGGATTAGTTTTTCACAATGCTAGACGTCTCCTTTATATATCCTTCAAATCAGGGTTTTGCCTTAGTTAAAAAGCAATCCTTATTCACCGTTAGATGAAAATATGATTTAGATTCAAGCTAATATTTCTCAACCGTTAGATCGAAAACTTAGCTTGTCACACACACTTGCGTAAACGTTTACTGGGTTCGTGAAAACCATGCCCAAACATGTACGTGTATGTTGGTTCAACATAGTAACCCAAAAGGTTAACCGTATGAGCATTTCATATTAACCTTGTTCTTCTTCACCATAACTAGTTCAATTGACTCAAATGAACTAGTTACAGAGTTGTTCAATTGCTATGAGATCTTATGGAACTACACAAGACACAATTGAAACAAAGATGATTCGATTCGATTGAATCGGCTCATGAACATTATAGCCACGGTTTGCACAAAGCATTCCTTAGTAATTTAATGTTTCATGTTCAGAGCACACCTTTAGATTATAACCTCTTAAGTTCACAAACAAGTTCGCGGACTTAAGTTAATCGGTTGAGTTTTCCAAACTCAGCAAAAATTCTCGGAAAGAGAACTTCCGCCAGTTCGCGGACTAGGTTCGCGGACTTAGCACACAAACGAGTTTTTGGAAAATCCCAGCAGAAATTCTCGGTCGAGAACTTCCGACAGTTCGCGGACTGAGTCTGCAAACTAGGTTCGCGGACTTGACAAGCCAATTCCACAATCCTCCTGATTTCTCTTGATCAATAAAGTTCGAAAACTTCGGTTCAAGGAATACATGGTTATGTAATCTAAACTCTCATTTCAATCATTGAGACATTCTCATAGGACGCTATGTAGCCGTTATTCACAGACCGATTCACGTCAGAGAAATTCTCAAAGTGATTGAAACTTTTCATGACTTTCTTCACTAGGTGAAGATAAACTTGATCAAAGCGAAACGCTTTACCAACACACGATTTCGAGATAAAAGATAAGCAATGAATGCTCATCTTGAAATGTCAAGTGTGTATGATCTAGTCTATATAGCATAAGAATTTTGTCTCATAAGAAGTAGGAGATAGAAGAGATAGACTTTTGAGTGATAAATAAGTTCAAGTCTCCATATACCTTTTTGTTGATGAAGTTTCACGGTTCCTTGTTGTTGATGGTGGATTTTAGTTTAGGGCTAAAATTGTAAAACCAAATTTATGCGCTGACATCCTGCAAAGGATAAAGCCACTGATAAGTGATGAATACTTCTTCGCTTTACTAATTCACCTAGAATGGAGCATGTGACAACAATCCTAGTATCCTGTGAATTAAATACACAAAATTCATCCAGGTTGGAGCATGTAGCAACAATCCCATATACCCTGTGAATTTATAGCATTATTAATTAATGCGCGATTAGCCTTATATTTCCTATGTTGTTCCCGCAGAACTCTCATTATTGGTACGACATGACGACTGAGTGTTGCTCTCAGCAGAGTAACACCAATCTCCAAGTGTCAATAATGAGGCATGCACGAAATACCCGTACAAGCTACATCTCTCGGTGTGTTATACTAGCCCGATTGAGCATACATCTCTCGGTGAGTTATACTAGCCTGATTGAGCATATTCGAATCTGGACTGTCCATATCAGTCTCAGAAACAATCACGGCCACGCAAATTGGCCGCATGATTTAACCAGCCTAGAAAATCCTCAGCAGGCTATCACCACAATGACCACCAGTGGGCCCGTTTATGCCCTGGTCGGTCGAACACATGCCATACTCCCAAAAGTCACCAAATACCAGCCTGTAAAAGGGTGGTCGAATTGGTATGGAGCAGCTTGGAAGAAGCTCATACGAGCAAGACCGCCGACGACAGTCTCAAAACCAGCCATGGCCGTCCAACTTCGCCGGCATGATTGGACGGCGTGGATTATCCCATGACCGGTCAGACAAGCTTGTCCTTCACACCGGCGGGCCCCCTCTCTACCTTCCTGGTCGACCATCTCCTGACCTAGCCAGGGAGAAACGTGCGTTGCCCAAAGTATGGCCGGCGTGATGCTCAAAGGTCGCGGGAAATTCCACTAAGGTCTTAAATCGATCACGACCATCCAACTTCACCGGCATGTTTGGATGGCTTAGATCAGGCCTATAGCCGTCGAACAGGTATCACCATGTTCACCACCGGCCCAACGTGGGCCCCACACGATCGGCCTCCCCAAAGGAGGAGCATTGCATGCAAAACTGATTGGTTGAAGTTGCACGAGCGTGAACTGTGTAAAACCCTAATTAGGGTTTGCGGCATGTTACATATGTCGCAAATTGATCACGATCGTCCATCTTCGCAAGCTTGGACGGAGGGTGTATATGTAGATTTAAAAAGGCCCGAGCATGTCAACATGATCACCGTGGGCCCGTCTACATGCATGACTGAACGGCCAAGACCGTCCATGGCTGGACGCCTCGGTTTGTGCGCCCAAAGTGAGCATGACGCGCAGATTCCCATTCCTTTGCGGCATGGGATTTCTGTTGCAAATCAATCTCAGTCGCTCCTCTTTGCCTGTCAAATTGAGTGGCTTAGATCACATCTTCATGGGACAATGAGGTACAGACGTGTACACCGGAAAGACGTCTATACACATGCCCGATCGGTCCTGCCAAAAACGTCTCCCATGCTGGGATTCGACCAAGCTGAAGAGTGATGCTTGCGCACCTCTTCAAAACCCTAAAACTTCCTCAACGGTCGCAGATGAGCGTCATATATCATCTCGTCCGTCCAACTCTACCAGCTTGGTTAGGCAGTCCAGGCTAGGAGTTAGTTGGCCAATAAGGTGTCGTGGTGATCACCATCTTTCACTCTACCACATCATGTGATCGGCCAAGGGAGGGATTGCCTACGCAGCCTCCAAACGATCACTTGAAGGTAGCTATGCGTGCAGCTGTTTTGAGACGCTTAATCCGCGGCTTACTCCAATAAGCTTTAAAACAGCGAGGCTTCATGCATATTGAATATATCCGATGCATTACATGCATAGAATACACACGATATTTCGTAAATATCGATTTCCCAAATAACTTAGTTATTTAACCTAGCATCGTATGCTACTTTCTGTGGGTCCCACGATCCACACAATCGAGACATCGAGCATGTCACAAACTGGGGGATACATACTGGGGTATTGGTATGGCGGTTTACAGCATGCAGGGTGCAACGCGCCATCACAAGAACGTGTCAGTAAGACATGGACGGTTAGTGATGATGGGAGAAGTGGGCAAAGACTGATCGTGTGACACTAACATGACTCCACTACTCCATCACTCCACTTCCTCCACTTCCCACGAGAGACGAGGGTTGTGCTTTATGACTTGTATAAATAGGTTCTCCTCCCTATTTCCACAACAGACAAGACAAAAACCAAGTGTTGATACAACGTATTCAAACACACAGAGCTTTCCTTACATTTTTGCAAGCCAGTTCAGTATTCTGATACTAGTCAAAAACAGCCAACACCTTCACGATCTCAACACCTTCTTCGCTTACCTCCCTAAAATCAACCCCATCTCCTTCACTTTGTGACCGAAGCAAGTCTGGAACGACCATTTCTTGGTTTAGGCCAGAATTTTACAGATTGATCTCTCGAATCAGAAAACACTCCCGTGCAGTGCATTTGTTTAGCGTTTAGATTCATTTCTCATCCACACACCCCAAATTACCAAAACCAGCAGAAATAGTTTCACCCATAAACACTTGTATAGATCTTCGTCGTTGTATGATGAAACGCCATGAAGTCCTTGAGATCAACTACACTTTTCTATCTTAGTCCGAGACTTAGCTATGTAGGCTAGAAATCAAGACTTATAGTTTTGATCACTAATATTGACAAACATGCTTGAGATAGCAACGCATGCAAGGTTGACCGAGCTATGCTCTAAAAAAAACAGACGTAAACTAAAATTACATGTGGGTATCTAGTACCCATAGAATCATTTAATAGAATTTGGTGAAGAAATGGTGGGATAGCGTGGTCCTAGATTGTTGTTGAAAAATCTCCGGCTTGGCTTACATCCGCTGCATGGTTTGCTAGACCATCTGCTACTTGATTCCGTTCTCTGTAGTTGAAGTTTATATTGCACTGAGGCATTTGTCGCATTCTTTTTTTTTTATTTCATCAATCATTCCAGAGATATACCAAGGAGCTTCATCTAACGATTTTATGAAGCGCACGAGATTTTCTGAGTCAGTTTAAATTAACACCTTCGTCTATTGTCGCTCCGCTGTTGTCCTTGTTGCCCATGTTTCAGCCATTAGCACAGTGGTGATTCCTAAAGGTTGTGCATAAGGCATCACAATTCGCGCTTTCGAATCCCTGCAAATGAAACCTGCTCCTGCCATTCCTGGGTAACCCCTCGCAGTACCATCAGTATTGATTTTTATCCAATCTAATTCTAGTGTGGACCATCCTGCTGATATAATTGTTGTTGTTATGTTATTGGTTGATGCAATTCCGGAGGGTGATTCTCCAGGGAGAATCGGGGATTTATGCCCATTCAAATTCTTGTTGTTGCGCCAAAGATCTTTCCAGGATATCTTCTGGAGGAGCATGAAATTGTTTGAAAATGAGATCAATTCTAGTCGTCCAAAGATTCCATAATAGGAAGGAATATGCCGTGATAGAAGAGTTAAGTCCAGATTCTTGTAGAATTTTGAGATGGTTGTTTAAGGTGTTAAAGTGGTTTTGGAGTTGCGATTGGAGGGATGGTTTGATGAAAGGAGATTGGAGAGGTTGTTCCAGGTAGTTACTGAATCTGGACATCGGATAAGCAAATGCTCAGCTGTTTCGGGTTCTGTGTTGTACCGGGGGCATATGTTAGAATCTGTGAGGTTGATGTGATGTGATGTAATATTGAAAAGGTTGAAAGAACTTCATTGATAGCTTTCCATAAGAAAATCTGAATTTTTGGTCGACATGGTAAGGTCCACAGAAACTTGGTGATTGGTAGGGGATTTAGGTGCAGGTGGTTGTCTTGTTGGATTAAACAATTGTATCCGGATGTGGTGGTGTATTGGCTCGATTTCGAATGCGACCAAATGATTCCGCCCGGAGGTCTATCTAGAGGAAGGTGTGCGTTTATGATGTGTTGGACAACATCAGGTGGGAGGTTGTTTAGGTGCTCATGATCCTTATTATGTGTAAGCGGGTCAATGAGATCATCTACAGTTTGGATAGGGTAGCATCCGTTAGGGTCCAGGTTTTGAAAATGAGGTATACAATTGGCTTGGATAGGAGTCTCTAAACCGTTTCCAATACTGTGAAAAATTAGTTATTTGCATGTAAGTATCAGGGAGGCCATTTCCATTACGGGCTGGAGGAAGCAGGTTTGGGAGCTGTTCCTTGGAATATTGGTTGATGTTTGAGATATTTTTTATTGTATAGGTGGGTGAAAATGGAGTTTGGTTTGGCGTGAATGTTCCAAATTCTTTTCATAAGTAAGGCTTTGTTGTGATGGCTACTTTTCCTTATTCCTGGACCCCCTTTTGAGATCAGTTTGTTCAGTTTGCCCCATCTTAACGGGTGAATTTTTTTAACTGAGGAGTCATGCGCCCAGAAAAATTCCTGGCTATCCGATCTATCTGTTTATGCACATGAATGGAGAAGATATATGTTTGTATAAGGTGGTTGGAGGTAGGAATCAATGAAGTTTTAATGAGTACTAACCTCCCAGCTTGAGTCAAGAATTTTTTCATCCATCCTTAGGATTTTTGCGCCAACTTTTGAAGCAGTGGTTCGAATATGTGACAGGAGGTTATCCCGTGCTTGAAATAGACCCCAAGGTATATAGGTGGTGTCGATGTGGTGGACATGTCAAAGAATTGATGCAGAGTATTTATGTCATGTGGATGCAGTCTTGGATGGTGAATGATTATAGATTTTTCCGTATCGATTACCTGACCTGCCGAAGAGCTGTAAGAGAGGAGTAACCTCTTGAGGTGATTGTTACTTTCATGGGAAGCCTTGTAAGTAATGAGGAGGTCGTTCGCATACATTAGATGTAAAATAGGTGGAGCCTTTTGCGATATGCGTAAACCTCCCACATGATTTTCAGCTTCCAGGTTTCCCAAATTTATCGATAGATTTTATGCATATATTATAAATATGTAGGAAGATAGAGGATCTCCATGTCGAATGACTCTCGTAGGAGCTATATATCCATGAGGAGTACCATTAATGTTGTTGACTGAGCAGGTAACTGTAGTGATACAAAGCATGATGTATTCTATGAATTTGGTTGGAAATTCTAATTTAGTAAAAGTTGTTTTGATGAAGTCCCAATCCAAGCTATCATATGCTTTCTGAATGTCCAATTTAAGAGCCACCTTTGGGTATTTTGTGAGACCGAAGTTTTGATGTAATGGAATAACTCCCCTGCAATTGCGATGTTATCGTGTATGATTGTTGTGGGACGAAAGCACTTTGATATGGACTTATTATGAAAGGAGAAGAGGTCGAATTCGATTTACCAGGATTTTTGGATATAAATTTCTATGCAACATTGCATAGGCTGACGGGTCTGAATTGGGATGGTTTTGATGGGTGGTCTACTTATGGGATTAATGTTATGTTTGTGTGATTCAAGAGAGGATGAATGTTCAATGTGCTAAAAAATCTTCTTACCATGGCTATTCATTGAGGGTGTGTGGTTTCCCAAAAGACTTTGAAAAACTTACTAGTATAACCATCCGGGTCGGGAGCGCTTTGTGAATTGATGGAGAGTGGTTAGCTATTATGAGAGAACATTTTCTAGATGTTAATCTGGGTGTGATTTGCGCTAAAATTTCTTCAACTATTGTTGTGCTTTGGGCTGTGTATTGATTTGTGAAGTGCTCCTGGATGATCCGAATTACCCAATCTTTACTGCTAACCCAGTTATTGTGTGAATCTTGCAATTGTTGGATATTTTTACAACTAAGATGGATGGTTTCTTTCGTCTGGAAGAATGTCGTGTTGTTGTCTCCCGATGGCAGCCATTGGATTCTATACCTTTACTGCCAGTATGTTGCATGACATTGGAGTAGCTTTAGGTGATTATTTCGAAGCTGCTTTTCTGGTTTAGACAGTAAACATGTTCATCACCGGTTGCGCCATTTGAATTTGCGCTGTTGATTTCCGGATCAGTTTTGGAAGTTGTCCAAAAGTTTGTTTATTCCAGTCCATAAGGGTTTGGCCAGTTGAGATTAGCTTGAGATGGAGGTTTGGATAAGGTTCTGTATCGTTTTGTTGCATCCATGTTGTTTCAACAATGTGCTTGAGGTCTGGTGCGTCAGCCATAGATGCTCAAACTTGTACTTTTTTTCTCCATGCCAGTCTATTTCCTTGGTGTGTAGGAGAATTGGTACATGATCAGAAGCTATTCTTGGGAAGATGAGTAACACCCTCACGGGGGTTTGCAGTACACCAATGCTGGGCGGCGACGGATATATATAGTCTTTCCATTATGTTATCTTGTCCTTGTTGATTGTTTGTCCATGTGAATGGATCTCCACGGAATCCTAGATCGATAAAGACCACTGATCTGTCATTATAAGGAAAGGTTGCGTTTGGGCATATGTTACTTCTCTGACCCCCCCCCCCCCCCCCTTTTTTCTGATAGGTTCATAAACCTCATTAAAGTCTCATAATAAAACCCAAGATGTTGCACTGTTGATTGCAGGGAAGATTGTGGGAAAATCTTTCCAAAAATGTTGTCTCGCTTCCGGATGAGGTGGGCCATATATTCCACTGCACAACCAAGGTTGCATGGATCCGGAGGAGTGATAATAACATGGATATAACTTTGAGATTGGAGAATTATCCGGAAATTGAGGTTGCTTTTCCACATTAAACATAATCCTCATCTTCTACCGATCTTAGGAACAGTTGAGTGATTCTGAAATTGCAGAGATTGTGCGAGAGTTTGCATATAATTTTCATTTGTTAGGGTTTCAGATAGAAATACAATGTTCAGTTTGTGAAGGTATATTATTCTTTTAAATGTTGGATGGTCATAGGATGGTTAATTCCTTGGAAATTCCATGTCAAGATTCTCATTTTTGTGAGAGGGGAAATGGGCTTAGTGTAGATGAATAAGGTGAATAGAAGGTTGGTGGTTCCAAATTGAAGAGGTAGTGAATGGACTTGTTTTTTAATTGCACTTTTGTGGTAAGATATTGGATTTGTGAATGGTTTTTGGATTTGGGCTTAGCTGAGGATTGCCCAACTATGACAAGGTGAATAAGGACTTCGATTTATCATGATGAACTAGTGGAAACGTGTTGATACCACTAAGAATGAGGGTGTTATAAATGTTCTTGGGTCGATGATATGGGTCTGTAATGGTAGTAGACTTTGTAGCAACATATATAAGTTGTATAGTAAATTAATTGAACCGCTAGATGTCTGAAGGTATTATAGGAATAATCAAGGATAAATCACTTTAAGAAAGCAGTCAGATGACAATAGAAAAACGCTAAAACTCAGTTGAAAGAAGCAGTCAGATAAATAATCAGACCCTTATATTATTTTAGAAGCAGTCAGAGAACTAAAATACAAAACCAAAAATAAGAAATAATATGACTATAAATGCAAATAACTAAAGGCTTAACCAGAGCAAAGATGCCTACCAAAATACTAGACAATGCAGTAGAAGAGTAGCCGGATTTATACTAAAACTATAATTAAGGTATAAGGACGAGCAAAAGCACTTTGAATCAGATAACACTAAAAACAAACAATATAGACTTGGAATTTTACAATACTGAAACAAAAGCATTTTGTATTAACTGAGAGGACCAGAAAGCACACTAAAAAAAGTAGAACTGAAGCAAACTTAACTCAAAAATCTCCATGTAGAACCAAAAGAATTATAAGCACACGGGTTTTATAATAATCTAGTCAACTGCTAAAAAGAAACCGATCATGGACTAGATATGTTTTCTATGATGAAACTGATTAAAGGTGCAGGGATAAAACTGTAACAAAAAACAAGACAAAGAAGACTGAAAATTTAAAAGGCAGTACCCAAGTAAAGGATATGACGGCCCTTTGAGAACTGCACCTGAGTTACGTTGATTAGTTATGTGACACATAGGGACTTTTATGGGATTATCCTTGAAGGTGATGCTGAATGGCTGATGTTATTGGTGTGCCAGTGATGTTGAAGTAATCTGACTTATGATTAGAACTAGGTTCTCTAGGTACCATAGAACCCGAACTACCCGACGAAATTACCCTGCTTAAAAGTTGTTGGAATACTAAATTAAGGTGGCTTGAGAACCTGAATAGTAGATTAATGCTGAACTGTTAAGCCATGCCAAGAAAATATCAATCGAAGTTCCTCCATCAGAGATTAACTAAACTGCAAGATCAAAGCTTTCCAAATGTGTACCCACTTCTAGAAAACCAAAAGGATACCAAATCTTCAACGAAAGAAAATCTTCATGAACACGTCTCAAGATCGACGTAACACAAGAACCAGCACTGACGAATAATCAACCTAATTAAACATACTCACATCCAACTCTTCTAATAGATAAACCCTCATGAACCTCCCAAACAATTTGTAAAGATTCACAAGCTCTTCAATGCTATTTGACCGGTTAGAGGACGATTTAGCCGATAATGACTCCATTAGTTAAACACGAACATTAGTTAATAGAAAAATCAAACAATAATTTGATCATGAAAGTAGTACCATCGGATAGATAGTGAAAGACTAGGCAAAACCGACTACTTGAATGCATCAATCAGATATCGGACTAGAAAGATATAACACGTGGAAAAATATCTTATCGAAGTTTGACTCTGGTCAATCATGATTGACTTCGGGTTTGACCATGTCTTTTGCTCATGATTACCATTCCAACCCAAACATATCTGACCTTCTCTCTAGCCCATCTATAATCAAGACCTAGGTCCATGTATTTTGAATGTAACTGAGGTGTAAACTTATATTAAAAATGAATATAAAACCAAAGAAAAAGAAGATGAAATACCATAATGATTTAGGATAATCAGGGGTGAAGGAAGGAGATATAGAGACAAGAAGAGGAACCAACATATTAGAGAGATAGTAGTACAATTACATAGGTTACAGTATATACATATAAAGGGGTAACTGGATGGACCACACATTCATGGGCCGTAGGCCCTGTAACACTCCCCCTTGTGCGGTTCAATAACAAAACTTTATACATAGTGCTTCACATATAGTGCTTTGAATGTATTTCTTCAAATGACGTCCTCTCCTTGATGGCTTATGCCGAAATCAATCGCCTCATTAAAACTTTGACAAGTAAAAACCCAGTGGGTTAAAACCTTGGTACAACTCTTCACATGTAGTACTTCAAATGTTATCTCGTACTTTACATGTAGTTCATCACATGCAATACGATCTTCAAGGACCGACTAGTCTAAGTTAATTGCCTCGTTAAAACTTTGTCAGGGAAACCCAGAGGGATAAAACCTGAACTAAACAAAAGGAGTACAATGTTAAGAAAACTTAGAACATAGTTGGACTTGAGTATGTTGCCTCATTAAAACTTTGACAAGGAAAAACCCAGTGGGACAAAACCTTGACGAAGGGAAAAGAGTACAACGTGACAGATGCAAGCAAAGGTGATCCGTTGAAGATGATCACTTTGCTCCGCTGAAGTTGACTATTTGTTTCATAACTTCTAAGACAGAAAATCCTCGTGGGAAAGACAATAGCCTTAGCTGGGAAATTACTTCCCGGTGTTTGTTGTTGTCTCATTAAAAACCTTGCCGAGTAACAAAACCTTGTGGGAAAAAAAGCAACCTCGGTAAAGGAAAAGAGTACCACACACTATTATATTCTCCCCCTGATGGCATACAGTTTCATTAGTCCAACCAAGTCATGAGAGTTCATCACACTTTACTTTGGTGACTTAAATGTTTATAAGACCATGTTGTTGATTCTGTAAGTTACGTTGCTTAACAGACTATCACGTTTCATTTCTTTGATTCAGATATTTTCAGTAATATCAACGCGATCTTTATGTCTTCAACGTTCAACATACTTGATGTTTGTAGTATTGTCTCGCTAAAAACCTCGTCGAGTAACAAAACCCTTTGGGAAAAACTATTCTCGATCGAAGGGAAAAAAAGTACAACATAGCTTCAATTTCGAAGTAAATTATGTCGACATCATATCATCATATCCTTGAATCCTCCCCCTGATGTCGGGATTGCACTTTCATTAGCATTCCTTTTTATGTCTTTGCAGGGATAAAACAAATTTATGTCAATGGTTACTTTTAAGTACATGATTGCATTCACTATACCATTCCAATGACGTTGCGTTGGCGCTGACCTATATCTAGCTAACAAGTTCATTGAGGATGTAATATTTGGTCGAGTACATTATGTTAAATACAATAATACGTCTATTATACTTAGATAAGGAAAGTTCATCTCCCGACCCAACTTCGTCATCTTCCTTTAGACGAATTGGTTATTTATGTACATTTGAAACTCGACTAATCATGGGAGTGCTAGCAGCATGCACGTCCTTGTTAAATTGCCCGACAATGGACATATGCAAACTGGTGGAATAATATACCACAAGCTCGGTATTCTAGTTTAGAACATAGATAAGATCGAGATTTCCCAGGATTTTCATCTCAAATTCAGATTTTAAATAGTTTGTAAGATATCTTATTCCATTAAGAGTACTTATCATGTCCATACCGTCGACATAAATATCTATAATTCTGAATCAGAAACTTATTTAATACGCATGACACGAAACCTTACTTGTTTATCCCTTTCCAATCAAATATTCACTTAGACGGGTATATCACATCCGCCTGATTGTTTAAATCAATACGTGAGTGTTCCAGTGTAACTGCAAACACACTCCGTGGTTTAGAGTCATTCGACTTGGGAAGCAAAAGGCCATCATGCACTTTTGCAAATATCTTTGAGTCTAAATCTCCAGAGATATAACCACATTTACTATGTTTCAAGTTCTTTTGAAACTACCAAGCAAACTAATTAACTGAACATTATGATGTTCAAAAGAGTAAGCGATCCAGGGGTTTGTGAGAAACCTCGCGCCACAAGGTGATTCTTTATAATTTAAGACCTCATTCTTCTCACTACACTTTGTGACAAATAACCACATATGTCCCACGGGCTTTACACTAGGTTGGTTAGCACTACCACACCAAATACCCGTATATTTGTCAAAGAACTAAGTTCGGCCTGGATTGCGTAGGCCAAATATGCTATTTATTTGAAATTAATCAAAATAAAGCATGGTTCGATCTCATTGTGCTCTAATTCTGGAGCAACTATTTATGGATTATATCATCATTGTGCACGCATGATCCTTCCATTGACTCATATGCATTCTCATAATCCGTCAGGATTTCATTGTTCTCTAGAATCATTTAAAACTTCGGAGCGTCCTCCAGTTTGATTCGTGGACATATTCAGAGACAATCTTATGAGATGATTTCTGATGATATAAATAAGTTGTGCCTTACTCACCTACTTTCTCTCTAGGTGAGGATTGATCGAACCAAGTGGTCTCTCCAACTTCCTTCATGGAGCCACGGCCTCAACCACACTTCCATTGAGTGTAGTTGCAACACCTTAGTCTATGGTGTATATCCCGTATTGAGGATTTGTAACTTTGCAGGTAGGTTTGCATCTGGTATGTGTGATCTCATCACTTTAGCAACATCAGTGTACATTTTGAAAATCGAATATTCTTTATCACTTCACATTTACATTTGTGGAGTACAAGAATCAATATGAGACACAATGGGAACACACCACGACAATTCCTGTCGTTCCCTTAGAAAATACTTTTTCTTATCTCCCCCTAACGACAGGAAGACTGTCTCATTAAAGTGATAACCCGCAAATCTAGCGGTAAGAGATCTCCTTCCAAAAGTTTTAAAATGCGGATAATTGTTGGGATCTCATTTCCAACATAACTACTTAACAGTTTTGAAGACCCATCATAGTATAATGTGGAGTCGTAATGGCACATATATAGTGCAACTAAAAATGCGTAAGAACACGAATGCCATGCTTAAATCCAGTTACCAACTGGTACGCAGAAAAGGTTTACTAATATTGGGTTCTAAAAACGAAGTAAGTAAGATGCGTGTAATACTTCATATCCCCAAAGCAATAAAAGATAGGTTGGTACGCATAACCTATTCCCTAGGAACCATCTGTGAATTTTTTGATGGTAGCCTTTGTGAGACCATTGGGCATAAGATGCTCTATATTGATCCTATTAAACATGCAATATTCATCAAGTCCTTTTGATGCAAATTCTCTAGCATTAATAAGGGTGGTGACCTTTGCAATTTGTATTATGTAATATGTGCTAGGAGTTTTTTAACGCAAATTTCTTGGGAACTATAACTAGTCCAAAATGTCAAAACATTCGCCAGAGCCATAAATCACTTTAACGGTCCGCATTCTGCATGAATATTTTTATAAATTTCACCTTGTTATCTTTGTAATATGGATTGTTTACCATTTGCATCTTAGGATGATCTCGATCCTGTTTTACTGAAGACTTTGTAAAATGAGTGATATGCTCTCTTACTCAAAAGCATAATGGGAGGGATGAGGGGGTTGTGCATCTGGTACTTTAGAAAACACTTATTGAGAGATATGTCGTTACTTCGCATTCTGTCAATCTTTTTCCGTCGTCTCATCCACTTAAACACAATGATGTACGTATGAGTCCTTCCAAAAAAAAAAAACATCATGTCACAATCAAAGTGTCTTTATGGTTATGTCAA
This sequence comes from Papaver somniferum, assembly GCF_003573695.1. Classification (NCBI taxonomy): domain Eukaryota; kingdom Viridiplantae; phylum Streptophyta; class Magnoliopsida; order Ranunculales; family Papaveraceae; genus Papaver; species Papaver somniferum. The sequence continues at coordinate 179,761,050 of NC_039358.1, forward strand.
AGTTTGTATGAGTCAATTTCCAACATTTCATCGTCGGAGTCAATATGGATTCAATAATCCAAATTAATACTATAGTGATTTACATTCACTAAATTGACTCATTAGTCTCTCTAAAGTATGTTTCCTTCCAAATACATTAGTGACTATAAAATATGCAATCAATTACATTATCATCACAGTCAGGTTCCACATGATATCCATTTGCATGGGTTTTTTTGGAATTTAACAAGGTGTGATTATCTTTCGGTACATATAAAGATTTTGTGACGTCTTTGTTCTATCTTGAAAACAATTTTTTTTTGAGCAGTGTTGCGCTCGATGATCTAATCCTCGTAGTCACATTATAAGGAAATAGTTCAACAACTAGTTTAAATTCCTTAAGCTAGTGGAAGAAAAACAACTATGAATTAGACATTTGGGTCTTGAGAGTTTTAATAAGTGGTGTGGCCTTATTACGTAATAAAAGTGGGATTCAACTCAAGTACTTTAGACTGAATATATATTACGTCTCACCCAATATATCTCAAGTGCTTTAGAGAATTTATGCCTCGTGTTTTCATCCATAGGTGCAGATATTGGATCTAGTTCAACTGAATAAGATAGTCAATTGGCCCGACAAAGTTCTTATTGCCATTAAAGTTGATGTGAAAATTGGTTGCTATTATGATACATACATTACATTGTATATATCAACACCTATGACCAGGTGCATTTCCAACTCTTTCATTTATAATGGGAGCTAGAATTACATCTTAGCTTCATCCCATATTCAGCTGATACCTGTACTTTGATGTCATTACTACTGGGAAAACATACATCTTTGTCTCATGATATATATGTCCCTTTTCACATGCTTTATATGAGTCATTACGTCTAACCCTTATTACTTCGGGGTTCTTTCCATTTTCAATTTTGCTACATTTAACTTAATTTGAGAAATTTCTTTATCTCAATAGTCCAAGATAATCTCACTACACATGTCAACCAATTACTTTAGATTGAATAGATTACTAAAGATAGTTCTCTTGTTGTCATATTTCAACATATACTGGTTCGTTAGTATCATGGATGAAGTAGAGAAATGGAAATTTTATGTCTCATATCATCTTTTGTGAGTTCTTCCACAAAATTTGGAATACATGTGATTTTATTTGCAACGTATCTTTTGAAAATACCAACTCTTAATAGTCGAGCCAGTGGATCGCATCCCATGGAACATTTCAAATTTGGGAAGAAAATACCAAGTACACAATAATGGTGCTCAAGTACTTCTAAACCCCAAATAAATATATTGGAATTGAGTTGGTACAACCAATTAAACAAAAGAAACCATTCAACTATAGCCAATATCATATTCAAGATAACAAAATAAAATTAAGACCAAAATTCTTAATGATCAAGATAAGCAATCATAATTTAAATTGACCATTTATATGATATGGACTTATCTTAAGACACAAATTAAAAAACTAGGCATGTTCTACAAACAAATAAACAAGCCTAGCAAGTACTCAATGTAAAAAAAACACACTTTATAGTTATAGTTACATATCTAGGACTTTGGTTCCCACCGTATATAGGCAGAACATGTACAAACTTAGTCGCGCACGTCCCAAAATCGGAGAACAAAGCAGAACAGAACAGAGCAGAACAGGACAGGACAGAGCTGCACCGGGTCAGCTGGAGCGGGTCAGACTGAGTTAAACGGGCAGCTGGATCAGACCGGGTCGTACTGAGTTGACCGGGTCGGGTGGACCGGGTAGAAACCGACCAGAACTGGTTGAATAAGCCCAGACCGGAAGAAGATGAAAAGATGGAAGGTTTTTCTTCCATCTCGGAACGCTGAACAGACATGGGCTACTTCTTCCACAAAACAAGGTGAACTTCACGGACAAATGTTCAGTCACAAATTTTCCTTTCACATGTGAACTTCATGGACAGAATATTGATGCGGAAGATTTTCTAATTACAACCAACCTAAATTTTTTCTTCTTCCTCTTTACAGACCAATCTAATTAGGAACAAAATCTAGATTCAATTCCCTAATTACAAATACCCTAAACTTCTATTTGCAAGTTTCACTTGATTAATTTACAAATCTCCTTCTTAACGAAAGATTGAAAAAGGGGGTGGGGGGAAATACCTAAATCAGTCTATGATAGGGCTTCCGAGATACCGATCGATGAGAACTCGTAAAAAAAAAATCTTTAGCGGTAGGGAAGAGCTCGTGCATGATAACGTGATTTAGGATAATCAGGGGTGAAGGAAGGAGATATAAAGACAAGAAGAAAAACCATCATATTAATAATATGATTTCAGGTGATTTTCCTCTGATGTGGTTAAAATCTGAATCAAGCTCTCTTCTTAGAGCTTCTGGCCCCACCAGAACATATTTAGACCAATAGGAATCTTCCGTTTTTCACACCACCAATATTCGTATTTTCAACACCACTTATTTACTGATTCTTTCTTTTTCTATAACGAAACCCTTATTCTTCCTTTCTTCTTCACCGCATCCGGCATCCCCTCATTTTCCTCTCACGATTCTCCACCGCATCCGGCATCCCCTCCTCTTCCTCTCATGAAATTGTTTCTTCTCACCGTTTCTTCTTATAAATTTTGGGGTTTTAAAGTCGCGGATTCGAATTAACTAACCATGTTGTTAAACTATATACGTATGCTATGATCCCTATTGCATTATAGGTATGTTTTAATTAGATAAATCTCTTGGATCCTGGAAATAAGCATTGAGCTTCGTTTAGCTTGGCCAATTATGTGTTTCATTATCATTTATTTTCTTTGTATGATTCGTTCGTTTGGCACAGTTATAGGAAAAAGAAATTACTCCTGTTGATAGCCAGGAACTTGATGAGACTCTCCACATAGAGGTAAATGTTGTGAAGATTTTACATGTGTCTATGACTATGAGGTCCTTCATTCATGAACCTGATTGTTGTGCCTTTGCTTGGTGATGTGTATGGAGGTTAGCATCAGATATATCCCATGTGTTTCAATAAATTATAAATAACCTACTGCTGAAAGGTACAATGAATACGCATGGAAGAAACATGTTTGTTTCTGGGCATACGAAAATGCTCAGAAATTTAGCCATAGATGTAGATTTGATTAGTGATAGATGAGCAGTTACTTATAACATTTTATGTTAAATGTTGTAGGTTCAAAAACCTCAAATTATTAATGAATTGAATTTTGTCCAAGTCGGGTCATTGAAGCTCGACCTTTTGGATTGGTTATTGGTCAAGGTTAACTTCATAAAGTTAACATTCTGAGAAGTCAAAATAGATTGGTGTTTGGAGGTGCACATTTGAGTTAAGTGTAGCTAAAGCCTAAAGGAAATGAAAATAATGTATGGGTTTCAGACTAAACACATCCATATGCAACTTAAAGAAATTCATTGCTTAGTTGAACTCGAGATTTGAATATGCAACTCAATAATGTAACTGGTAGCTCTAACTGAGTTGAAAATACACAAAAAAGATTTGAGCACTGAGGATTTAAATAGCAACATAAGGAACTACCAATAGTCTTTAGGTGGTTTGCTTACAATAGAAAGATTAAACATCTGCATTTGTACCATCACTTGAAGACTAGAGGTATTTGATTAAACCCGGTGCAAGTATTTTTAAACATGAGACTTTAGAATTCAGTGACTGATTCACTAGAGGACTTAGACACTTCATGCTTAGATCAATTAGTTTGCTAAAATGTTTTGTATCGTGTTTTTGCATTCTCTACCAATTTGCAGGTGCAACTACGATATCCCTTTATTTTTATACAAGCATATTTGCCTGCCATGCATGTTGGCTCCAGGGCTATCTTTTATTGGGATACCTTGGTTTGATGCACTCTTATTTGAAATAATTACTATCTTGGTTACTTTAGTATGTATGGTGGTATTTGATAAAAACAAATTCTTTCTTTTTATTGGCGACAAGCTCTGTCTTTTTCAGTATTTAACTTTGATAGCAATGGGTGGTGGATGTTTTGTCTGGTGGGGTTTAACTCTCATCCCGAGAATAGATGATACATGATAAGAACACATTCTATTTTAGACTCGAATCCGTATCTGTCACCTATGTATGGGGGTATTTGATAAAAACAAATTCTTTCTTTTTATTGGCGACAAGCTCTGTCTTTTTCAGTATTTATCTTTGATAGCAATGGGTGGTGGATGTTTTGTCTGGTGGGGTTTAACTCTCATCCCGAGAATAGATGATACATGATAAGAACGCATTCTATTTTAGACTCGAATCCACATTTGTCACCAAGGCGAAAGGTTGCTCTTGACTTTGATGAACGTAAATGGGTTTTGTTAGAATATTATTTAGAAATAAGGAGAATGTGAAGCTGCATCGTTCATAAGAAGATGGCATCCACTAATGACGGAAATGTAGCATCTGTGCAACAATCATGCACCTTGAAAAGCAATATCACTTGCAAATTAATAGTGGTCTAATACGTAGCCAGCATCACAAGGAGATGGTATTCAGCAATGATGGGATCATAACGTTCGTACAATAGTAAGGCAGGTGCAAAGCCTGAGGACAAAGTTACCCTACACCATGAGAGGGAATCAAATAGACACTGACCTACCAAAATATGTCAAAATTCTTTATCATGTGACACAGTAAATCTTACGACTAAGTAAACATATTTAGTTTATTTTTACCAAAGTTTGGTAGTGTGCAGTGAATTTTTTTTTTTTTTTGCTACAATAATTTTTTTGATATAAAATAGGACAACACGAATTCATCAATTCAGTCGGCAGATGGAACAATTTGAGCCCGCACAAGTGCAACACCTAGTTAGAGAGATAGTAGTACAATTAGTTATAGTATATACATATAAAGGGGTAACCGGATGAACCACACATTCATGGCATTTATGACTTTTAACTTTTCTACTTTTCGTTTTGTTTGATAGAGTAGGAGCTGTTAGATAGACAAGAGACCATAGATGAGTCACAGGGTGATAAGGTGTTTATGCTTTTGGTTAGATAAGAATGATAAAACTCCCTTGTTCTTCCTTCTTCTTCTTAGTTGGTGAGATGCGGTGGTGGTGTCAAGACTCAAGAGTAGAAACAAAAAGTTACTGTTGATTGTATATTTGGTAATATTGTGAGAGTTTTCAAAAGAGAGAAGTAGAGCAAAAATAGAGATCAGTAGAAGTTGTGATAACTAGAAAAAGAATATGTATAGTAATTAGGAAGTGGAATGGGAAGTTTAACACAATGGATAATATTAATATCATGATGATGTAAACCATGAAGATGATGAGAAAACAAGCTTAAATGATTAAGGTAATTTTTCTAACCAACTGTAGAATGTTTTTAAAGGTCTGGGTAATTTTTAGATATGACAGTAAGTGAAAATCAATGAAGTTCTTCATTCATGAAAATCATGATTTTATGTGGGTTTAGTGTTTGCTGTTCAACATCCAGAGACCTTGTGGATACCTTATGTTGTGAATTTGTGTTGGACTAAAACATGAAAGTTGTAGGTGAGTCTTTAATCTTTTCATAGAACTTGAGTTTGCTCGATTTGGATTAATAGGGAATTTGTTATGATTTTTCGATGTTTAGATGTTGCGACTGAAAGTCTGAGAACTGGTGTGAGTAAGCGACTAAACACACTTTTTTAGGTATGATCGGATTGGAATTGGCTTTCGGTCAAAACTAGAAAGTTGTAGAGGAGTCTTCTATCTTTCTATATAACTATTAGGTTCTCCATTTGGATCAAAATTGAATGTTATAGAGACTCCGAAAGTTGAGTACTTGTGCTGTGTAGAAGTTGTTTGGAATTTGAATATGCTTAAACATGCCCATCAACTGTTTGTAAAAATGACTGGCTCAACTCAGTGAGTCAGATGAGTTAGACCGATTCATCGAGTCAGACCAAGTGGGCTGGTTTGATTGGTCGGACCAGATTGGCACGTGAGCTTGGACTTGTGGCGAGTTTGCTTAATTTGATTTTTCGGACCTCCTATGGTCTGAATTATCTTTCGGTTCCTTCTGCAAAGTTGTAGGGTTTTTCGAGGGCTTTTCGGTAAATTCAATTTGGCCGTATTTGCATAAGTAGATATTGTTTTATATCAAAATTACTTACTACCAGGTTATGGAACCATTAATAGAATTAGAGCCATTAGTCATTTCACTTAGCCTATAACTGGCGACTTGTATGGTATTATGTTATGAACCATGTGTGAGCCTATTGGCTAAATTCGTTGAGTGATTGTATGATTAACATTAAGTCTTTATTAACAACGATCAATTCAAATGGTGAACCACCGGATTGAGGATCTCGAGGTAGGTGGTTTGTTATAAAATTGGTAGGAACTTGTAACCTTCTTGTAATCATTGAGCTTATTTTTTATTTGCGAGCATGATATGTTTTTACTATTTGAATGAGTGTGTATTGTGATTGCATATACACGATGATTGCTTTGAATATAATTGTGTCTGTTATAATATGCGTTGTGTAATTTTCCCGCGAAGAGTGTCCGTGTTTCCCCACGGTTCCTAGCTAAGTTAAGTAGGGCTGTAAGTCATCCGTCGACAATAATATTAATAGGGAGGTAAGTCATCCGTTTGAATCTTAATGCTTATTAAGATAGGAGGGCGGTAAGTCATCCGTCGGCAATAATATTAGTAGGGCGGTAAGTCATCCATTTGATTATTATTATGTACTATTTTATTTTTGGGAAATCACTCGTGTGCATATTACACTTGTTTGTCTAACTTTCTGATCTTGATGGTAATATTTTGAATCATGGTTTGTATGGGCACTCTGTGTGGACGATGTTATTATTATTAATTAGGGTTTCTCTTGTCGTCTTCTCCAATGAGTTTGGCGAGGTTAGAGTGACACTTGCTTCTTGTTGCATGAATTGCTGATTACTTTTTCGTCAGTTACTGTTATTCTAGGACTATGAAGCATATTAGTGATTACTTGAGAGTTATACATTTCCACCAGGAACCCCTTTCGGGATGATGTGTTCCCTCGTTCCCACTTCAGTGTTTTTCGGTTATTATAAGAGATGGCTCGCTTGAGGATATATGTTTTCGTAGGGTAAAGCTTTAGCGGATTGAGAACGTTACGTATATGTATTCTCTATTTATATGTAAAATAACACATTAATGTATACATACCAGTTGAGAGATTTTCGTTTAAAATGTCTCAGAGGGTTTGGGATTTATTTGATCCGCGTCATGTAAATATGATTCTGAAAATCGATAATCTAAACTTGATGCTTCAATTGGGTTGGAATCCTTTAACTAAGCAGGTTTAGTAATTGGGGCGTCAAACAACCAAACCAAAAAGACACACAACCTTACAAGATATTCTATCCTAGAGGAGTCCAACAACAAAACAACAATATTTTTTTTTTGAAGCAACAACAACAAATCTGGTGAAACACAGGGAAGATAAACCATAAAATTCTTGAATAAACAAGTTCAAGAGTTCTCTATGGATGGAGTAAACCGAAATCTGGTGAAACACAGGGAAGATAAACCATAAAATTCTTGAATAAACAAGTTCAAGAGTTCTCTATGGATGGAGTAAACCGAAAAAATTCATAACAAAAGCCAACAAATTGGCCATCTGAATTAACTAAGGAAAAGGTAATTCACTAAATTTAGTTTAAATTTGGATCAAATTTGCTGAGAAAATGGTTATGAAAGAAGATTTGGATAAGGCCTGGGATAAATTGGTTAAATCTTCGGGATGGTAAAGATCAATATAGGTACTCAATGACAAACCGAAAAAGAAATTTTTGTAACAGCATATCAATTGGAGGTTTTTTTTTCCAAGATTAGAAACTTCCAAAAAAAAATCAGAGATAATTAAATTCATCTAATACCCAACTAAAAACGAGATAGCAAATTGGAGATTCAGATTTACCTCCACCTAATATAATATAGAAGTGTGTATCAAAATCCAAGGTAGTTGCCAGTTGATCAGACGGAAGCAGGAACAACAACATCAGCAGAAAATTAGGGTATAACCTGAGTGAATCAAATAAGACCATAAAAATAAGGAAACTCAAAACCGCACCCATCTCAGCAAGAATATGTTGGATAAACGGATAATCCCATACGAAAAACTGAAATCACATAGATCTAACCATCAGCAACCCTAGGTGAGACTCAAGAACTGACAAATTGAGATAGAAATTTGAGAAACCATGGATGATTTTAGGGTTTCAGAGAAAAACCAGAAGAAAAGGGGAACGAAGGTGGAAACTGGTTCTTCTGATTACCTGAGATGAACAAATACAAGTATAAATAAGAATCGAATAAATCAGAAAAGTAATTGTTTTTTTTTTTGAAGTAATATTCAGAGAGCCGGACCAGGTTAAACCGAAAAAGTTATTGGGTCAATATGGTTCAATCGGTTCACTGGGTCAGTATATATAAGATATTATTTAGCTTCATTTAAGAGGCCTAAAGTTGACTAGTACACTCGTATTAGGGGGATGGTTTGGAAATAATTACGTTTGTGACGTCTGTTAGATACAATACAAATGGTTGACCTAAATTCTTACATTACTAATTCCAGATATACCTCTCTTATCTTAACTATTTATATTTATTCCCACCAAAACCCTAATTTTTAAAAACATTTTCTTCTTTACCCAGCGCACCTCTTTATAACCTAGCTATTGATTGTGTTTCTTTCTGTAAAAAAAAAGAAAAGAAAAGAAAACTATGTTCCTTTGTCACACCGACCGCAATCACCACCTCCATTTGAAGAAATGGAAGACTTGTTCTTAGATGAGATGAAGTCAGAGATTTATTTTTATAAAATAATAAAGATTGATAACAACAAGAAAGATGAAATTATTTTTGAAACACCCACACTTTTCGCATGAAGCATGCTCAAAGATGCATCATTTGAATATGATGAAGCTTCATCTCAAACTTGTGTTGCGCTTTAGGCAAGTTGTCCCATGACTGAAATTGTGCCATCATGACGCATTATTCCAATTGTAGACTGGCCGCGAGAGATATTGTACCATTACTCAAGTTGGCCATCGGGCCAGAATTGGATACTAGTGTCTTACTCGAAGTTAGTTGTCTCGAAAGAAGATGGCACTTGACATGAGTCGAAGTGCTCCCCAACTTTAAGTTGTAGAGAATGGACATCTACTAATTTTTATTCTCTATGTAACAAGGAAGAAAGGCAAGAATTTTTGAAAGAACTGAGTTATACAACAGGTTGGTCCTCAAAAGCATGGTGTATAACTGGGGATTTTAACGCATTTAACAGAAGCTGGGAAAAAAACAAGGTGGGAGGATCAAAAATAAGAAAGCAACTTTTCAACACTTTAATATCAGAGCAAACCCTCATAGACTTACCAGTTAGCAGTGGATTATTTTCACCTGGTCCAATATGCAGAGGGACCCAGTGTTGTGCAGACTTGACATGGTGCTAATCTCCCCAGACTTTGAGTTCAAATACCCTAATACATCTCAAGTCACTCTCTCAAGAGATGCTTCTGATCACTCTCCGATCATTCTAACTACATGTTTATTATCTTCATCCAACCCTTCATCCAATGTTGAACTATATTAGATTTATAAAAAAAAGTTCTTAAGCAACTTGGAAGTCTGGTGGAGAACAATGCAATATACAGGAATTCCAAGCTTCATCTTTACAAAGAAGCTTCATAATATAATATTTTTTTTGAAGAGATGGAGTAAACAGCAATATGGAAAAATGGCTGTCAAAAAGAAGGATTTGAGTGAGAAGATAAATGTGTTAAATCTAAAGGAAGAAGAAGCTAAGTAAAGAGGAATTTGTGGACAAAGCTCAATAGAAAACAGAACTCAAAAAATGAGAGCTGATGATTACAAGAAATGGGAAAGTATAGCAAAATTTAAACATTTCAAATAAGGGGAAAGCAATACCAAATATCTGCATCAATTAGCCAATGGAAGGAAAAAGAGAAACACATTCCAAAAATTGGTTATAAACGGAGCGGATAATTTTAACAAACAAGACATCAAGAAAGAGTTCAGTGAGCACTTTACAAATTTGTTCAAGGAGAATCATGTATGGAGACCCCAACTGGCTTCTAATGAATTCGACATAATATCTGAAGAAGAGAAACAATGGCTAGAGAGACCTTTTAGTGAAGAGGAGGTATGGCTCACCATCAAGCATTGTGGGAAAAAAAAATCCCCATGGCCATATGGATACCCTCTTAAATTTTACAAAGTTGCTTGGCAAATTTTGAAAGAAGATCTAATTTAAGTAGTTAATGAGTTCTTTGAAGAAGAAAAGCTGAACTAGAGACTAAACTTCTCCTTCATATGTCTAGTACCAAAAAGAGAAGAATCAAGTAAACCAATACACTTCAGACCCATTAGCTTGGTGGGAAGTGTATACAAAATCTTATCAAAAATTCTATCCAACAGATTCAAAGCTGTTCTTCCACAACTCATCTCAGAACATCAGGGTGCATTTATAAAAGGAAAACAATTTCATGATGGTATATTGGTTGCAGGTGAATTAATAGGACTCAAATCAAAAATACCTGTGATAGTATGCAAACTTGATATTGAGAAAGCCTTTGATAATGTCAATTGGCACTGCCTCGACTCTCTTTTGGAAAGTGTTGGGTTTAGGAAAAAATGGATAAGCTGGATATTATGGAGCTTATCATCTGCACAATCATCAGTGCTGGTGAATGGAAATGCTAAAAATAAATTCAGATATCAGAAGGGGTTAAGGCAAGGTGACTCTCTTTCACCTTTCATGTTTCTTATAGTAGCATAAATACTCACAAAAATACTCAAAAAAAAAGAGAAGAATTAAACATGATTGCTGGATTCAACATTCACTCTCAGATTAGTGTGTCCCATCTACAATTTGCTGATGACACATTAATCTTCCTTGATGCAAAAGAAGAAATCGTGGAAAACCTGCTACTTATTCTACAAGTGTTTGAATCCATAACTAGATTGAGAGTTAATCTTGAGAAAAGCACAGTGATCAATTTAGGGGCAGATCACAAGATAGCAGACATTGCAAAAATTCTAAATTGCAAGATAGAAAAATTGCCTCTTAAATACTTGGGAATGCCACTTGGAGCATCAGTAAGACAAAGCAGTGTCGGATTCTATTTTAGAGAAGTTTCAAAAAAAACTGGCAAAATGGAAAAGAAAATTTCTCTCCAAAGCACAAAAGTTAATCCTCATTAATAGTGCATTGGCAATCTTTCCAGTGTACTTCTTGTCCTTAATACAGATGCCTGTTGCAGTGGAAAAGAAAATGACAAAATTTATGAGAGAATTTTTGTGGGGAGCAACTTCAAAAACAAAGAAAATTAGTTGGATATCTTGGAAAAGAATGAGTATGCCAAAGAATCTAGGAGGTATTGGGATTAAAATCTTAAGAGTCACAAACAAGACTCTGTTGGCCAAGTAGAGTGGGAGATACTCAGAGGATTAAAATGCACTCTGCAGGAAGATTATAAATTGTAAAACAAGATCAGATGAAAATGATCTGCAACCACTGGAATATAAACTCCCTTATGGGAGAGGGTTGTGGAAAGGAATCCAAAAAGAAAGGGATTTGGTGTATACCCGTTCTTCAGTCACAATTGGTAATAGAGAGAATGTGAAATTCTGGTTAAATGTATGGCATGGAAGTACCCCTCTCTGCAATCTATACCCTATTGATTTCAAAGATGCAAGCTCTAAGAAAGAAAAAGTATCATATTTGATTCAAGAAGGCATATGGAGAATTTTACTGAAGAAAAATCCAACACCATAGGAAATAACAGATTTCTCAAATCTAATAGCTTTGTTTGGTAGCCCTCATATTTGAAGAGAAGCACAAGATTCGGTAAAATATCAAACAACATCAACATACTCTTCAAGGGAAGGTTATAAACTCCTAATGAAACAGACTTATGCGTAGGGCTCCCCAAACTTCAACTATGTCTGGATAAGATATGTCCCCACCAAAAGCTCAAGTTTTTGTCTGGTTTGCAGTGCAAAATGCTATCACCTCAATAGATAATCTCAACAAAATATGATGTAACATTGAAGATCTAAATTGTTTTCTTTGCTCCACCAATGCAGAAGAAGTAGATCACCTGCTGTTTAACTGCCAATTCTCCAAGGACATCTGAAATTACTTGTCAACTAGAATGAACCAAAGATGGGATCACAAGATGGTTTTCAAAGATAAATTTGAGACATGGGAACACATGAAAAAAGGGAAGTTCTACTTACCTTTGGAGTCGTATGGGCAATATGGAATGAGAGAAATAAAAGGGTTGTGGGAAAGAAACCAGGAAGAGATAGAGATGAACTAGTAATTGGGATTCAAAGACTGTTATTTCGATGGGGTTCTATCCCGAATAGGTTTAGATGCCATAACTTCAGGGAGTTAGTTACTCACCAGGAAGCCGTAATGGACTGTAACGACTCTTAGGGTTTAATCTCAAGTATGGGCTGCGCTTTGGGCCGCAGTTTATTTTGTATTTTTTTTTCTAAATCAATAAAATTCTGCCTTTTTTTATCAAAAAGAAAAAACTTTAAGTTGTAGAAATGTCACTAACATATATAGGGAAGGGGTTCTAGTTGAAGGTGCATTAGGTAGAGATGCATCCTTAAGTTTCAAAGCTAATCCGGTGAAGCATGTTTGATACGAAGGCATCAATATGTCGTGTTACTTACTCCAAGGAAGGAACTCATATGCACGGCCTTGTGCATATCTTGCGAAGGTCCCTTTGTCCTATATGGACTAGGTTTTGCTTGGCTTTGGTCTTGCAATGCGAGTTGGATTTAGTTGTGTGTCGCAAAGCTGATGAACTACATCTCGTACTTGTCTCTTCAAGGTACGGAGAATGGAGGCAGTCATAATGAGTTGCATGATTAGTGTTCTAGCATCTTGTCGCTCATATCATTTAATAAAAAAGTGATTTTGACATTATGGTAACTCATGTTACCTGGCTTGGAAAATTAAGCAACGAAAGATATAACTGTTTTCGTACTTGATGAGGTAGTTGTAGTCCGTTCCTTGGATGCTCATACTTCCTATCAAGTTGTTCGCGTAGGCATGCATCAGTGGTGAATCGGACATGGCCAGGGAAGGAAAATAAATTGGCATGTAAGTTAGGGAAGCTTGTATAAGCCTATTATATCACAAGGACGATGCAATAAAAGTATATCATGAGCCTGATTTGTTCTCCCCTTGCACGAGTAAGGATAGTCCATGCATTCAGCTCATTGTTGAAACGAAGTAAGAAAGGTAGAAGTAGGCTTTCAATGGCCTATGTGAAAGTCTAGGGCATGCCTTATGCCCGGATAGGACTTGGAGCTCAGTGATGCATGAAAATACATCTGCATTAGCCTTTATGGCCTTGCACCCTTTGCAGAACAAGGATAGGTTGAAAAGGTGTGAACCTACGTATGAAAACTATGTTTAAGGCATCATGCTTGTAAAGAATTATGGAATGTCAAATCGTTATGCATTTTTCCTGGTGAAAAGTTAAGCTTTATGATCCGGTCACTAGCATTAGAGTGATGCATCGCGTAGTTACGGTGATGCAACACATCCTACCCATAAAATTTCTATTTCCAATTATAATTCTTTTTAGGATTTCCTTTTCTTAGTTCTAGTTCATTTCTTAATTTAGGATTTCGTTTTCCTAGTATTGTTGGTTTATCTCCTAGTTTATTTTGATTTACCTTTTCTATTTACAATAGAACCTCTATATAAGAATATCCTAGGGACTACAGAAAAATATTCTTATATAGAGATTATTCTTCGACGGAGGTTTACCTTGAAAATATCGATTTATTTTTGTTACATATGTACTTGGGAAAAATACATACATACACATAGAAAACATCATAATGTACCTGGGTAAAAGAAATACTAATTAATTTTTTTTAGTTTTACAAATAGGGATACATGAAGCTTGCTATATAACATAATCCACACAAACTCAACCACGAAACATGAAGTTTTATCGAGTTGTGAAAACAAAGCATTAAACCCAATTAAAAGTAAAAAGATCTTGTAAAATGGTTACAAGAATGTGTTCATCTTAAATTGTGATGTATGACAAAACCAATATCATTCATATTATAATGTCAATTATTCTTATACAAAGGTACGTTCCTTAAGATGAAACCAGAAAAAATTATAACTTATTCTAATATGGAGTTTATTTCTTAAATATAACTGACCCAAGTCGGGACCAAAAATTTGTATTCTTATATGGAGGTTTTTCCTATATGGAGAGGTTCTACTGTATAATGCTTCTAGGAAATATTGAAGCCTATATAAGAAGGCCTAGTATTGTAGAGAACAATATACAATTATACATCGAACATTATTATCTTATTTGAGTTATCAAAGATATTTTATTTAGTTATTATTGGTCTCTAGTTTTACTATTATTTTTGTGAATCTATTGATTTCGCTCTAGTTTTTATTATCTTTTGGACCTTTGATCCAAATTATACGCTTATGCTACATCAAGCCTGATGTAGGGCATCCTATTATAATTCTTATTAGGATTTACTTTTCTAGTTCTAGTTTGTTTCTCAATTTTGGAATTCCTTTACCCAGTATTGGTTTATTTCCTAGATTAGTTTGATTTCCTTTTCTAGTCCTGGTTATATTTAGAATCATTGAAGCCTATATAAGAGGACCAAGGCATTATAAAGATACACAATTCTACAACCAATATTATTATTTGGTTAATATCGACTTTTCTTCTTATTTATTATCTTTATCTTTATTTTGTTATTGTTTTTGTGAATCTATTGATCTCACACTAGTTTTATATTATCGGATCTTTGATCCAAATTATACGCTTTCGCTTTTAAGTCATCATCAACCGTAGGATAATAGGTACTTTTAGTCATCCCAAAAACTCCTTGTATCACCGGATAACAGGTACGCTTAGTCACCGGATTCTATCCAACCGAAGCACCTTAAGGTACACTTACAAGATGTAACTCAATCGAATGATTCAAGATTTGTGAATTTAGGTTGATCCAGAAGTTAAACTCAGTATGCTCGGTTCACTTACTAGTGTTGTCTTCACTCGCAATTCCTCCACAAAATTCCTTTGCTATGTCTCGCGATTTCTCTTTGTGTTGTATTCGCTCGTAGTGGAAGCGTATAACACCCCTGACTCTGACCATTTGAATCAAGGAAAAATGCCTTAACTCATGGGACTAAGCCACTGACTCACGTATTTTCGAGTTAGATGAGTCAGATCTGACTCAAACAACAAACATACTGAGTCAAATCCAGATGAGTCAGGTGATATCAGTCTGATCCAGACGCCTCAGATGAGTCTGGAGAAAACAAACAAGGTGTAGGACTTCTTATGCGTGCTTCAATATTTCCTAAAAGCATTATGACTAGAAAAGGGAAATCAATCTAAATTAGAAAATAAACCAATAATACTGGGAAAAGGAAATCATAAATTAAGAAATAAACTAGAATCAGGAAAAGGAAATCCTAATAAGAATTATAATAGGAAATAAAAATCTTATGAGTATGATGCCCTACATCATACGACCTGTGCGGAATCACTCTGTGGGCGTGATTTCCCAGTTAGTCATAATTTTGTTGGAAGATTAAGTTATATATTTATCTCTATTTGTAACTTAGATGATCCATCATGGTTTTGTGTTTTTTTTATTGATTTTTTATGTATCACTTCTCTTTTTCCTTACGAAACTTACTTTTTTTAGTGATAACGTAATAGAACTAAAAAATTAGTGGCTCTCAGATTGCATGTTTGAATCTCAGTCGGAGATTAATAAAATCCAAAAAATAAATAAATAAAAAACTTAAAATATGGATGAGGAAGCAACCAGGTGAACTGGCTAAAAAACCAGCTGGGTCAGTTGGTTCATTGGTTGGACCATCCGGTTCACCTGGTTTAATAATTTCAGCACGATTTTTGGAAATTTACTGGGTTAAGGGTGAACAATTTGGACCGAATGGTCTTGTACAATTCTTAAAACACTTCTAGGAAGTATAATCCAACCGTTTTGTTTTTTTTTTTCATTATATAAAAGATTTACTCCCAAAATAAGAGTGATTTATCAAGACTCTTCAAATCAGTGATGAAGATTCGGCTGTCGGAGAAATCACTAATGAAGTTTCCGTCATTTGAGTACATCACTGGTGATTATAAAACCCCAAAACATAACCAAGAACGTCTATTAAAGCCACTAGGAATCTCTATAATAGAGAAAACAAAAGCATCATAGAGGTCCAGAAACTTTACCAATTGGCAAGTGAGAAACAAAAATCTAAAGTTAAATAACAGAAAACTTGACCTAGTACTACCAAGGGTTGAAAAAGAAAATACAACTCAATTTTAATTGTTCAACCCACATCTTCAAAATCTGAGTAGAAGAAGCCGTCTCTCTTTAGGTTCTTTTTGGAGACCTAAATATTCTTTAGAGGAGTGCGAGAGATGTATTCAAAAGCATATTCTTCTTCTAAACTTGAAAATGTGTTTGGCATATGACATAAAAATATTTTTGAAAACATATTTTTAAAGGTTTTTAAATTTTAATCAAGGGTTCATATTATTCAATTATATACTTATAAATCACGATGTATAATGCTTGAAAGTTTTTTTTTAGATATCTAATATAAATCATGGTCGTCGACCTAAACTATTACTCTAACCTACAAACAAGTTAGACTATATTTTCAACACTTGTAGCAGTATTCATTCCCTTGGTAGTATTACAAATTGTACGCCACTGCTATATTGAGATAAAGTTGAAGTTTGGAAGTTGAGCAAGGAAAAATTGACAAGATGCGAAGATCATAATGAAGTAAGTGATGGGTCTAATATCTTTGAAAGTATCTTAGTATGTAAATCATGGAAATCTTCAATGAAATTTTCCCAGAACCATGTAAATGATATCAACGCCAAATTCAACAAGTAATTGTTGAGGTCATGAATTCATAATCCTAGTTTTCCACCCAAAGAATGTTTTGTGAGTCTGTGGTATCGATCTAACACGTATTTATCTCCTACTTCACGCATTTATATCACTTTCCAAAATGTGTATCGAGTTATAAGCTAAGATATATTAATCCAAGTAGCCATTTTTTTCGTTTGAGCATTCCATCGAACATATACTTAGCAATTTTCGTCCAATGTTAGTGTGTATATATATCAAGACATTATACACCACAAATTAAAAAATAAACCATTTCTTAGAGAAAATCCATGAAGTTTTTTCTTAATTGATACAAACTGAATATCGGTTAAAGCTTTCAAAGCACAAAGGAAAGTAAAGTCTACAGAACATATCTAAGTATAAATACTCAAGGTATGTAATAACAAAATAAGATAAACACAAGGGGAAAGAGAGAAAGCTTCATTCTTATTAATATCATACAATCCGAGGCCATATTTTTGGAGGCATAAAGCCTCTATTATAAGGATCCACCCTCAATGGTTCAGTATCTCGAAAATAAACTAAGAACTCAGTTACAAATGTTGCGGCTTGCAGAGCCCTCGGTCCCGGTGAAACCAAAGGGTTTTTACGGATCCAATAACTAAATGCCTAAGATAGGTATTTTGGTATCCACGCTCATAAGGTTCAATTCGAGAGATCGAATTTGGAACACAAGTTTATAAGGCGATTAAATATGAAAGAAGGTAAAAAGATAATTGAAGTATATGCCGGTTAAAAAAACAGATTAAGCACTGAACGAAATATTAACAAAAGTTGGAGAGTTCATAAGGAAGAAGCGTTTCATCCTCAATATATTAGTTCTGAAAGAAAGAAGATAATAGGAAGAACAAATACAATGAAGAAAGAAGCAAATAATAGAAATCGATGTTTCATTATTCCTCATTTTTTCCATTTTAAAAAAAAAAATTTAAAATTTTTTTTTTCAAAATACCCACCAAACATGTTTATCAGCATTTTATATTTTTGTAACTTTAAAATATGGAAAACAATTTTAAGAACCTAAAGACAACACACTTGAGGTTTTGAAGTAAATCAACGCCAAATAGTAGAGACTCAAGTCTCCACCACATTTAGTAACATTCTACAGTACCTGCACAAGGTGGGATCTATAATTTTTGGTCCATCAAAAAGAAAACCTTGTTTATGTCGTAATATTTGTGGGTGATAGTTGAAAATGCGTACGAAGAATCCAAATACAACTAATCTAGCAAATAATCAAAAACATAACCCCGAGGATAATAAAAAAAAAAGAATGTAAAAACATCTATATATATTCTGCAAATGGTTAGTGATAATTTTATTCTAATGGTTAACTATTCATGAAAATCTAAGAAAGATTAAGATGATCTTTGAGTGGGTATAGAGGAAACAACAAGTTTCAATATATAAAGCTTCAATTCATAGAGGATATACGTTGAAAATCTCAAAATGAAGGATTATGAAAATCTAGATGAGTTTTCTTTTAGGTTTGTTAAAATTGTTAACCAGGTGATCGTGTGCGCAAAAATTATTGATGAAAGAAAACTTTGATTTGCTTGTTGGAAAATTTGTTTTAATGTGGTTGCTTTGGATGAGACAAAATATCTCTATGATTGAAATCACTTATAGTGCATTTCAATCAAAGGTTTGAAATAAAAAAAATACGAAGGGAAGAAGAATGAATACAAGGTGATACGTCAAAAAGTGATAAATTTAAATTCAAAAGATAACACAACAAAAGAGGAGGGAGTTTTAACAAATTAAAAAGGGTGATTCTCATAAGCACCAAAATGCATGCAAGAGGTTGGTCATTTGGAGAGGGTTGTTGAAACAAAAGAAATCCCAAACGTTTAGCATTAAAAAATTAGACATATAGAAAAAGATTGTAGATACAAAGGAAATCAACAAGCCGATAGTGCCAAAGAAATATAAGATTAACAAAAGTTATTTTAATCTTGTCAAAGCGCAATGAAAACTAAAAATGAAGTGTAGTTTGTTGATAGTGGTTGTACTATTCATATGGTGGGTGAGAAGATTATGTTTGTCGATATAAACTCATGTCGTTTATTCTCTAGTGAGAATGGAAAATGGAAACACTGTTGAAGACAAGGGAAAATGTACAATTTGTGTGCATACTAGCAAAAATAGTAAATACATTAGAGATAGGTTATATGTGCACGTTTGGTTCGAAAATGTGGGGAAACTTGGGGACCTTGGATACGTTGTCTATTTTGAAGATGGTTACTGCACCGAGAAAATAACAATACTTGAAAAAAATTAAACACGAGAATTAGTGACATTACCAAAAGGGAAGAAACCAGTTGGATGGAGGTGGGTCTACGTTGTCGATGATTATATTTATAAATTAATACAAGGAGAGGCTTGATGCTAGTGGGTTTACATCTAGTATTCTTCAGGATCTCAGTAGCGGAAAGATAATTGTTAGGGTACTAAAAGAGAGTGCAGGAAATCTCCCGCTAGCCGAAGGCTACAAATACTCAGTTTCATCTTATGTTTTGTTTTCACCTCACAGTAAACTTGAGCTTGGCACCATATATGATTACAAATACAATAAATATTTTTATGTAGTTATGCAATATCAAATTAACAATATAAAATCAAATAAGTTACAAACGAGTAATTTTTACAACTGAGAAAAAAGAAATATTTCTATGATTAGTACTGTACTTACTTGAAACTTTTCCTTAATAGTTTTGTCTATCATATTTGGAAAGAAACGAATATGAGAGCCTTTTTTACTCAGAGTTCTAGTGCTGATGGGGTGAGTCACACGATTATAATGGATGCCATGTTGAGATATGTTTTTTTAAAACTTTCTAAGCTGGCAAGCCTCAAGCTAGATTGTTGCTTGATGGTTGGTGGATTAATTGTCCATATCTTATCAAGAAAATTGTTCTTTGTACTTATTTATTTCATAGTGAGTATGATGTAATGATCAATATTGATGGCTCTAGGAAAGATTATTATGGTGGCAGTGGAGCAATTATAAAAGATCATTTTGGTATTCCTTTAGCGGCCGCCTGTAGTGGTTCTCTGCCAGCAACCATTATTTCTCATGAGCTTCAGGGGTCGGAATTAGGTTTAAAGCTAGCTAAGTTTAAAAGCCGTAAGAGACTGCATATTAGCACAGATTCAATGGTAGTTAATAATCTTTTATCTGATGAGAATGGTGTTCTTGCTTGGGGTGTGTTCCATATTTGGAGGAGGATTTTTGAGGCTACTAGATACTCACATGTGTATAGAGAGACAAATAGGCGATTACCTTGCTAATATACATCCTAGTGAAAATTTTGTTAAAGTACATCATGTTAGTTTTGATGGTAAGCTGAGGAAAATTGTAAAGGAGGATAGTAGTCGTCAGGTCTTCTATCGGCAGTAGTTTGTTTTTTTTGTTTTGTTTTTTGTTTATTTGTGTAGGTTATAAGGATTTGGGTTACCCTTAAACCCTACGTATTTTTTCAAAACCAAAAAAAAAAAAAACAAAGGAAAAAAACAAATTTGAGAACAATCAATGATATTCTATGATAGGACTAGACAAAAGTCTGAACTCTTAAATGGAATAAGGGCTCAATTAAAAATAAATAGAAAATATATGGGTACTCAGTGAATAAATTGTGAAATAATTATTAGAAAGTTAATATAGTCAGATCTAACGACTATGATGTGTTAGAACACTGCTCGGTCGAACTCGCAAGCGTTGCTATCTCAAGTTTAGTTGCCAAAACTATAAGTCTTGATTTCTAGTCTACTTATAGCTAAGTCTCGGATTAGGATAGTAAGTGTAGTTGAGCTTTAGACTTCACGGTGTTCATCGAATGAAGACGAAGAACTACTCAAGGGAACTTGTGGAACTTCATCAACAAAAGGTATGTGGAGACTTGAACTTATCTCTCACTCAAAAGTCTATCTACTCTATCTTCTATTTGAGAAAAAATTCGTATTGCTATATACACTTCAATTATACACATTTGGTATTTCGAGCCGAGTTTATCTCGCTTAGCTATTTCTCGAAATGTATGTTGGTAAGCTTTCGCTTTAACCAAGTTCATCTTTTAATCTTGACGAAAGTGAAAAGATGATCATGTGAAAATCGTCTTGTAACATCTTACATGATTTGTGTGAGACAGTCATTTGATGTAGACTCGGAATGTTTTGTATTGATCATTCGATCACTTGAAAATTGCTTTGAAGCTAATAGTTTGTGTGAGATAATTATTGTCGTCTTCGAAGAATGTTTCAATGATTGAAATGAAGGTTTAGGACACATAACCATGATTAGTGTGTGTATTCAAATTTGTGTAAAGTCCAAAATCCATGAACCTTGGTATGCGTACCCGTACGCGTACTGGCTGGTTATGGAAGTCCGGGAACCAAGTATGTGTACCTGTACGCATACTGGCGGAAGTTCATGTTCCTTGAATATCTGCCAGTGTTTGGAAAAGTAAATGGTTTACGTATCCGTACGCGTACTGGCGTAACCAAACTCATTCCGGCTACTTAGGTATGCGTACCCGTTTGCATACTTAAGTAGGTTATGTTCTAAAATCGGTTTGTTCATGAACTAATACATTTATATAATAAGGAATGCAATCTTTTGTAAACCGTGGATATAATGCTCATGAAATGATTCGAGTGAATCAAAATCGATTTTGCTTCAATTGTGTCTTATATACTTCTATGAGAATATAAAAAATAGAACAACTCTCTAACTAGTTTCATTTGAGTCATTTGAACTAGTTATGATAAAGATGAATAAGGTTGATATGAAAGTGCTCATATGGCTAACAATTGGTCAACTATTGTTGAACCAACTAAGTGTACATGTTTAGGTACGGTTACCTTTATCTAAACGACAGTGCATTTCATTTGTATATTACAATTTTCGATCTAACGGTTGAAAGATATTAGCTTGAATCTAATCGGGTTTTCATCTAAAGGTGAATATTGAATATGTTAGAGCATTGCTCGGTCGAAATCGCATGCGTTGCTATCTCAAGCATGTTTGTCAATGTTAGTGATCAAAACTATAAGTCTTGATTTCTAGTCTACTATACCTAAGTCTCAGACTAGGATAGAAAGTGTAGTTGAGCTCAAGAACTCCATGGCAATCATCATACAAGACGAAGGACTACTCAAGGAACTGGTGGAACTTCATCGACTAAAAGGTATGTGGAGACTTAAACTAATCTATCACTCAAAAGTCTATCTACTTTATCTCCTATCTTGAGACAAAAGTCGTTTTGCTATATAGAATTTGATTATACAGATTTGCTTTTTCGATCCGAGTTTATCTCGCCTATCTATTTCTCGAAATATATATTGGTAAACTTTCGCTTTGGCCAAGTTCATCTTTACCTAGTGACGAAAGTCATGTTATGTTTCAATCACTTTGAAAATGGCTTTGACGAAAATGGTTTGTGAATAACAACTATATAACGTCCTCTAAGAATGTTTTAATGATTGAAATGAGAGTTTAGATTATATAACCAATGATGGATATAAGCATTGTGTGGAAACACATATATGTATAAGTGCTTTTTCCTTGAACCGAAGTTTGCGAACTTTGTTGATCAAGAGAACCGGAACAAGAGCCGTGAACTCAGTCCGCGAACCCAGTCCGCGAACTGGCGGAAGTTCTCGACCCGAGAAAATCTGCTGGAGTTTGAGAACTCCTTCCGGGAACTTAAGTCCGCGAACTAAGTCTGCGAACTTAAGCTGGTTATATCTAAAGACGATTGTTTGTGAACTTATTTATATTAACTAAGGAATGCTAAATGCAAACCGTGGCTATATAGTTCATGAACCGATTCGAGTGAATCATATTGTTTTTGCTTCGATTGTGTCTTGTGTAGTTACATAAGATTTCCTTGCAATTGAACAACTCTCTAACTAGTTCATTTGAGTCATTTGAACTAGTTATGGTGAAGAAGAACATGGTTGATATGAAAGTGCTCATATGGATAACCATTGGTTAACTATTGTTGAACCAACAAATGTTCATGTCTGAGTACGGTTACATAAACCCAAAATAGTACATTTGATTTGTGTATAACAAGCTAAGTTTTCGATCTAACGGTTGAAAGATATTAGCTTGAATCTAATCAGGTTTTCATCTAACGGTGAATATTGAATGCCTTGTTACGAAGCTAACATTGATTGCAAACCCTGATTTGAAAGACTATATAACGGAGAACTCTAGCAACTGGGAAACCTAATCCCCACACCTCCTGTGTGATACTAGTTGTATTATCTAGAGTCGATTCTCCTTTAACCTTTGGTTTCTTCTTTAAAACCAGGTTAACGACTTAAAGACTTCATTGGGATTGTGAACCCAGACTGATACTACTTTCACGTAGTTGTGTGATCTGATCTTGCTGATTCTATCGTTTTGAGTACAATCATAACGATTGGCTTGAGATTTATATCTCTTATAGGAAAGATACAAAAGTAGTCACAAACATCTTCGTCTCATCGTTTGTGATTCCACAATATCTTCTTTCTCCGCGTCGATTAAGATTATTGTGAGGTGATTGATAATACTAGGATGTTCTTCGGGAATATAAGTCCAGTTTATCAATTGGTTCTTGTTCACCGTGATTTATCAAAAGACGGAACAAAACTTGTAGGTTTATCTGTGGGAGACAGATTTATCTATTCTATAGACTTTTTTGTGTGATACAGATTTGTTTATTAAAGTCTTCGACTTTGGGTCGTAGCAACTCTTAGTTGTGGGTGAGATCAACTAAGGAAATCAAGTGCGTAGTATCCTGCTGGGATCAGAGACGTAAGGAGCGCAACTGTACTTTGAATCAGTGTGAGATTGATTGGGGTTCAACTACGGTCCAGACCAAAGTTAGTTTGTAGTAGGCTAGTGTCTGTAGCGGCTTAATACAGTGTGGTGTTCAATCTGGACTAGGTCCCGGAGTTTTTCTGCATTTGGATTTCCTCGTTAACAAAATTTCTGGTGCTTGTGTTATTTCTATTTCGCATTATATTTTGTTATATAATTGAAATATCACAGGTTGTGCGTTGTAGCGATCAATTGTGAAATCCCACCTTGGTTGTTGATTGGAAATTGATTGATCCTTGGATATTGGTCTTTGGTACCATCCAAGTTTATTATCCATGTACTTGATAAAGACTCTCAAATTCTTATTTTCTTGAGTAAAGATCAAATCAAGTGAGAGAGATATTAACTCCTCAATATACTTTTCTATAGATTGAGTCTGAGTGTCTAGTTGATTCTCTAGAAAGTATATTGGAGTTTGTACATACAGATTTCTAAGCGAAATATTGGGTGTGGTTGTTGTACCCCCGCTTTTTCAATTGGTATCAGAGCAGGAAAACACGTTAAAGACATTACTAGTCTGTGTTTGTAGCGATCTGACTTTATGGACAAGAGTACTATCTATGATAAACGCGTCACCAGAAATAAAAGTTATGTCTTGTCTAATTCTATTAAAGAGAAAGATTCTTCAATCTCAAATATAGACGAACCTTGTGTTCAAACTAGAAAGACAGGCTCTGACATGTGTTTTCCCGATTATCCTTTAAAAGAGTCCATCTCTCTAAATGAACGGGAAACAACTGAAGAGAGTTATTTGATTCTAAATCTTGTTAGAATCCAAGATGATAGATTTAATCGGTTAAAACATCATGTCGATGTTCTCCTTGGTGTTGTAAGGGACTGTAAGTTCAAAGAAAATACTGAAGATCATTCTTCACGTATATCTCTTGAGGCAAGCCTCAAAAGGGATTCTTTGGAAATTGAATATCGCTTGAGTAAACTCTATAATCAAGGATGCTCTAAGCAGTCCAACATATCAAGTACTTCTGCTACGACTGAAAATGTTCCAGCTCCAGAAGTAAAATCAGAATCCCTTACATTCAGAAAAGATGTTTTAGTCTCCTCCAATCAAGGATGTTCTACATCACATGGAAGGAAGAAATCTCCTAACGAGACTGTTAAGACTGTACTATCTAATCATTCTTGTGATCAGAAAGTATGTCTCTTCTGTGAGACAAAGAGTTCTGTTAAACAAAAGGAAAACTCTAGGTTGAATAAAAACTATGTGGTTCAACTTCAACACACCTTAGACTTAATTCTCGAAGGTGTAACTGACATTCGTATGTATAAACCAATTGGTTTTTGTACTTTCCCTGTGTATACTACCAGGAAGGTCAGTTCAATGAGTTCCTCAAATGCTCAAAAGCAGAACAGACGTCTTAATAAACATCGTCTAAGGAAAGATCAAGTCTTGCCTACTGTTAACAGAAAAGGTGATGTTACCTTAAGTGAGAATAAAATTCCAGAAGAAAGGAGGAAAAGTGATGATGTCAAGGATAACATGAAGGAAATAATTAAAGGTTATGAAGAAACCATCAACAGGTTATCTACCCTCTCAAGGCAAAAATCCTCTGGTAAGGACTCAAACTATGTCTCGCATTTTGATGACAGTAAGTTTTATGATAATTTCTTACATCAAAAAGGTTTTCTTTCTAGATTTTAAAGGAAAAAGAGACTCGATCGTAAATACAATTCATTTAATGAGCTAATGACTCATACTTGTGTTAAGTAATCACAAGGTTGAAATCTCACTGGTGAAATCCTAACTGAGTGAAAAATGATTAGGTATACTTTTTTGTAAAGTGTCTCTGATTATCTAGCTAATCTCTTATCGTTCTTAGATGGATCATCAGGAGCACCTTTACATAAGTATTTGTTGTAAGTCTGTCCTTTTTTTTTCTTGGCTCTATGCCTTCAAACTGTTTTTGAAAAATAAAAGCATGGACTTTTTCAATCAACAAAGTGTTGTTTCCAAACAATCTTTTTGGAAGAAGTTTTATGGACCCCCTTCTTACGGGTACACGTACGGTTTTTGGGTTCTCTCACAAACCAATCATGTAAACCCTAAGTCTCTCGAAACTTGTT
This sequence comes from Papaver somniferum, assembly GCF_003573695.1. Lineage (NCBI taxonomy): Eukaryota > Viridiplantae > Streptophyta > Magnoliopsida > Ranunculales > Papaveraceae > Papaver > Papaver somniferum. The sequence goes on from NC_039358.1 coordinate 179,786,993, forward strand.
TATATACCTATTCTATTGATTTGAATATTCTTACTCTAGGCTTTCTGTTATCAATGGCTTCTCCTTCCTTCTCTTGGGATTTACCTGAAGACTTTGTTGATAATGCGGTATATTTCGAATTCGATAAAGAGAAGGGAACCTTTGTTGAAGTTGAAGTATCTTTTCCTAAATCTCCTGATCCCTATTCAGATATTGAGGAGGTTGAAGAGATTTCGTCTGAAGTAGTTCTTGATTTCCTCAAAACCTTTTAGGATGCAAAGCAACAACTTGTTGATACAATGAAGTGTCTTGATGTGGTAAGAACTGAGTTGAAAAAGGTTAACTCTGACCTTGTTCTCATGAAGACCCGTGTTAAAGAACTTCCTAATAATATTCTCTTCAAATTTGCAGAGGATGCTGTCAATCACAAGCTCAAAGACCTCAAGACTCATGAGGATCCTGAACCGTCTATTTGAATTCAGTTCGTGTTCGGCTTTGGCATGGTTTTGTTTATCTTGTTGATGCTTTTTGTCTAGTAAATCTTCTATTTTCTTGTTTTGTTTAAGAAGAATAACTAGAGTTTGGAATATCCATTATTGTGATTACACATAGTTATGTCCAACGTTTTCATCTTCATGTTTTTAGATTTATTGGTTTAAATTCTAAAATTGTATTGTTTGGAAGATGATTTTTGCAGTATTAATCTTTATGGTTTTATATATTGCAATTTGTTATGGGATATGTGTGTTTGCGTCCGTGAACAGTGATTGTCCCATACCTTGTCAAAAGTTAAGTCCTTTATATGTCGATATGCATGTGTTGATAAAATAAGGAATGAACTTTTGACAAATACAAAAGTTAAGCCTATTATGTCAATTATTGATGGAAGATAGGTTAAAATATTTTGTTTACAAGGATTATGTCTATTGTATGTCATTGTGCAAATGGTGATGGAAAGTAGAATGAATCCTTGCTTATTCCACGGTATAAGGTCGACCTCCGATCCACAATTTTTGTGTACATACTGTGTTGTTCCATAAGGTGTCTTATGTTGAGCACAATCGAATGAGTTATTCTTAGCTTAGTTGATGCTCCGTGAGGTATTTTATGTCGAACATGTTCAACTAAATTAATCAACTTTCGTTTGGTTATTTAGTTGTTGCTCCGTAAGTTCTCTTATGTCGAGCATGACCAATTAAATTGATTACTCTTTGTGGTTAATTTGGTTGTGTATTCCGATTAGATTAATTACGGGTTCTCTTGTGTTTAATCTAATTGAGTATTTTTGAGACTCCATAAGTTCACTTATGTTGAGCATTTCCGATTAAATTAATCATGGGTTCTCTTATGGTTGATTTAATTGAGTATTTTGGATTCAAATTCATACCTGTATGTGATTTGTTATGTCCAAAGAAATCCTTCTTTTCTTTTGAAATTAAGGTCGCTCTTGTTTTTCCTTTGGGAATGACATATTATGGGGGAGAGTTCTTAATTGAACTTGTGCTTAATTGCCAAATCTTTGTGGGGTGCGACTGTGGAATATTGTAGGGGTTATCTTGTATCTTTATAAACTCCTTGATGAATGCATTTAGCCTCGGCTATATGATTGCATCTAAATAAGATGATATGTGCTTTCTTTTGGTCATGAAATGTCTCTTTCGGAAATTTCATTAGGATCCCGTTTTCGTACCTTTTCCAATTTTATTGACAAAAAGGGGGATAATTAATATGTAGTTCACACTACAAATACATATGGTTTTCGGATCATTATGTAAGAGGGAGTGGTTTCCATGTGAGGTGGAGTATTGACTAAGGGGGAGTGATACATATCACCATAGTATTGTTGTCGAAGTTGTGATACGATTGAACTTTGATACTGTATAATGATATTGTGACATTGTATAACAATGATTGAGAACTCTTGTTTTCTCGTTGTTATAGCTACGGATTTTCAACAACGATGATGCTGAACTTACAACCTTTGGGATCATTGGAGTACTTGGAAGTGACGAAGATTTCGAGTAATGTTGAAGATTAGGCATGTGGAATAGGAGCTATACAAAAATTAATTCATTTATTTTTTTACAAAGGGGGAGATTGTTAGAGCATCGCTCGGTCGAACTCGCATGTGTTGCTATCTCAAGCATGTTTGTCAATGTTAGTGATCAAAACTATAAGTCTTGATTTCTAGTCTACTATAGCTAAGTCTCGGACTAGGATAGAAAGTGTAGTTGAGCTCAAGAACTCCATGGCAATCATCATACAAGACGAAGGACTACTCAAGGAACTGGTGAAACTTCATTGACTAAAAGGTATATGGAGACTTGAACTTATCTATCACTCAAAAGTCTATCTACTATATTTCCTATCTTGAGACAAAAGTCGTTTTGCTATATAGTCTTTGATTATACACATTTGCTATTTCGAGCCGAGTTTATCTCGCCTATCTATTTCTCGAAATATGTGTTGGTAAGCTTTCGCTTTGGGAAAGTTCATCTTTACCTAGTGACGAAAGTCATGTTATGTTTCAATCACTTTGAAAATGGCTTTGACGAAAAGTGGTTTATGAATAACATCTATATAACGTCCTCTAAGAATGTTTCAATGATTGAAATGAGAGTTAAGATTATATAACCAATGATGGATATAATCATTGTGTGGAAACACATATATGTATAAGTCCTTTTTCCTTGAACCGAAGTTTGCGAACTTTGTTGATCAAGAGAACCGGAACAAGAGCCGTGAACTCAGTCCGCGAACCCAGTCCGCGAACTGGCGGAAGTTCTCGACCCGAGAAAATCTGCTGGAGTTTGATAACTCCTTCCGGGAACTTAAGTCCGCGAACTAAGTCTGCGATCTTAAGCTGGTTATATATAAAGACGATTGTTTGTGAACTTATTTATATTAACTAAGGAATGCTAAATGCAAACCGCGGCTATATAGTTCATGAACCGATTCGAGTGAATCAAATTGTTTTTGCTTCGACTGTGTCTTGTGTAGTTACATAAGATTTCCTTGCAATTGAACAACTCTCTAACTAGTTCATTTGAGTCATTTGAACTAGTTATGGTGAAGAAGAACATGGTTGATATGAAAGTGCTCATATGGCTAACCATTGGTTAACTATTGTTGAACCAACAAATGTTCATATCTGGGTATGGTTACATAAACCCAAAATAGTACATTTCATTTGTGTATAACAAGCTAAGTTTTCGATCTAACGGTTGAAAGATATTAGCTTGAATCTAATCAGGTTTTCATCTAACGGTGAATATTGAATGCCTTGTTACTAAGCTAACATTGATTGCAAACCCTGATTTGAAAGACTATATAACGGAGAACTCTAGCAACTGGGAAACCTAATCCCCACACCTCCTGTGTGATACTAGTTGTATTATCTAGAGTCGATTCTCCTTTAACCTTTGGTTTCTTCTTAAAAACCAGGTTAACGACTTAAAGACTTCATTGGGATTGTGAACCCAGACTGATAATACTTTCACGTAGTTGTGTGATCTGATCTTGCTGATTCTATCGTTTTGAGTACAATCATAACGATTGGCTTGAGATTTATATCTCTTATAGGAAAGATACAAAAGTAGTCACAAACATCTTCGTCTCATCGTTTGTGATTCCACAATATCTTCTTTCTCCGCGTCGATTAAGATTATTGTGAGGTGATTGATAATACTAGGATGTTCTTCGGGAATATAAGTCCAGTTTATCAATTGGTTCTTGTTCACCGTGATTTATCAAAAGACGGAACAAAACTTGTAGGTTTTTCTGTGGGAGACAGATTTATCTATTCTATAGACTTTTTTGTGTGATACAGATTTGTTTATTAAAGTCTTCGACTTTGGGTCGTAGAAACTCTTAGTTGTGGGTGAGATCATCTAAGGGAATCAAGTGCGTAGTATCTTGCTGGGATCTGAGATATAAGATGCGCAACTCTACCTTGAATATGTGTGAGATTTATTGGGGTTCAACTACAGTCCAGACCGAAGTTAGTTTGTAGTAGGCTAGTGTCTGTAGCGGCTTAATACAGTGTGGTGTTCAATCTGGACTAGGTCCCGGGGTTTTTCTGCATTTGCGGTTTCCTCGTTAACAAAATTTCTGGTGTCTGTATTATTTCTATTCTGCATTTTATTTTGTTATATAATTGAAATATCACAGCTTGTGTGTTGTATCGATCAATTGTGAAATCCAACCTTGGTTGTTGATTGGAAATTGATTGATCCTTGGATATTGGTCTTTGGTACCATCCAATTTTATTATCCTTGTATTTGATAAAGACTCGCAAATTCTTATTTGCTTGAGTAAAGACCAAATCAAGTGAGAGAGATATTAACTCCTCAATATACTTTTCTCTAGATTGAATCTGATTGTCTAGTTGATTCTCTAGAAAGTATATTGGAGTTTTCCTATACAGATTGCTAAGCGAAATATTGGGTGTGGTTGTTGTATCCCCGCTTTTTCAGAATGCTTTATTACCAAGGTAACATTGATTGCAAACCCTGATTTGGAGACTATATAAAGGAGAACTCTAGCAACTGGGAAATCTAATCCTCACACCTCTTGTGTGATTCTAGTTGATACTAGAGTCGATTATCCTTTAACCTTTGGTTTTTCACGAAACCATGTAAGTTAACGACCTGAATACTTCATTAGGATTGTGAAGCCAGACCCAACTATTTTCTCTGCAGTTGCGTATTCTGATCTTGTTGTTTTCTATCGTGATTGAGTACTATCTTCTTTAAGATTTTCTCGAGATTTATTCTTCGATAGGCAAGATTGAAACATTTTCATCTCATCGTTTTTGATTCCACAATATCTTGTTTCGTTAATCGATTAAGATTATTGTGAGGTGATTGATAATATTAGGTTGTTTTTCGGGAATGTAAGTCCGGTTTGGTTCCTGTTCACCTTGATTTATCAAAAGACGGAACAAAACTCATAAGTTTATCTGTGGGAGACAGATTTATCTATACAATAGACTTTTCTGTGTGATACAAAATTATTTATCAAGTCTTCGACTTTGGATCGTAGCAACTCTTAGTTGTGGGTGAGATCAACTAAGGGAATCAAGTGCATAGAGTCCTGCGGGGATTCATAGACGTAAGGAGCGCAACTGTACCTTGACCAGTGTGAGATTGATTAGGGCTCAACTACATTCCAGTCCGAAGTTAACTTGGAGTAGGATAGTGTCTGTAGCGGCTTAATACAGTATGGTGTTCAAATCTGGACTAGGTCCCGGGGTTTTTCTGCATTTGTGGTTTCCTCGTTAACAAAACTTCTGGTGTCTGTGTTATTTCTTTTCCGCATTATATTTTGTTATATAATAGAAATATCACAGGTTGTGTGTTGAATCGATCAATTGGTAAATTCAACCTTTGGTTGTTGATTGAAATTGATTGATCCTTGAACATTGGTCATTGGTACCTGTTGATGGTGTATTTTTGACAAAGGCTAAAATCGTAACCTTACATATTCCTGATCCAGTAGTCATACAAATATTGAGATTCATGAAAACATGAAAACTCATGCCACGATGATATCTAACTGAGTGTACTGGCACGATGTCTCTTTTAAAACATGAAAACTCAAGACACGATGATATCTGACTGAGTGTACTGCCTCTCAGAACATCCCTAAGAACCTCTGATTGAGTGTATTGCCTATCATAGCATACATATGCAGTCTCTCAACTGAGACCACGACATATTTCATTAACTGAGCAATTTCAGTAATCACTTTTGTATAGAATCGAAATGATTGGACGACTACTAGATGTATTTATCACTAGTATAGAGCAACAACGTCTTCAGGATGTCGCAATGTTCCCTGAATTTACAGAGTAAACATTCAAATCGAGTATTACGCTTAAACTGGCTCATACCTCGATTCTCGAATAATTACAACGCTCCTAGACAACTTGCCTGCTAGTATGGAGCCATCAATTAATCAATTGATTATTTCTAGTCGTAAGATTCGCTAATCAAATTCCTAGAAAATATTTTATGGTTTTTCATAATATTTCTTTACTTCAATTCATGGCTCTTCCCAGCAGAATTCCATGGGTTAGTAATAAATATTTACCGTACGGGCATCTGAGCCACCATCGAGTAAGCCCTTAGAAAATGGTGCAAGTGTACTCAGCAATAATGCATTAAGTGCACGAACGAGCATTCAAAAATACGAAGGAACGAGGAAACCTATGCAAAATAGGGAAGAAAATAATAATAATAATAAAAAAATATTAATTGTGGTGCCTAGGGGACCGGGCCCACCGACCGGCCGGACATGCCGCCGTGGATGGTCCCAATCCTCGTCCTTTATTATTTTATTATTTTTCCTTGATCTCATGAAAATCCCTTCATTTGAGCAAATTCCTTCATTTTAGCGAAACTCCTTAGTTTCATGATATTTCCTTTACATCATGGAAATAATATAAAATTAGGAAAGATGTCGCGGAACCTAGTCGGTCAACCATGTCTTAGCCTTGGCTGATCCCACACCTTGTAATTCCTTATTTTATTACTATTTGTTTCCATCATCTTATGAAAACTCATTGATTACAACAAACTCCTCAGTTTCATGAGATTTCTTCCGCATCATGGAAATAATATAAAATAAGGAAAGGTGTCGCGGGACCGGCTTATTAGACGGCCGGACATGCCCTAGTCGTGACCGGTCCCACACCTTGTAATCCCTTATTCTATTATTATTATTATTATTTCCTTCATCTCATGAAAACTCTTTCATTTGAGAAAACACTCTCGTTTCAACAAACACCTCAATTTCATGATATTTCCTTCACATCATGGAAATAATATAAAATTAAGAAAGGTATCGCAGGACTGGGCTTACTAGCCGGCCGACCATGCCCTAGCCGTGGCCGATCCCACACCTTGTAATTTCTTATTTTATTATTATTATTTCCTTCATCTTATGAAGTTTTTAGTTTGAGCAAAACCTGATTTCTTCATATTTTCTCAAATGTCGCTCAAACGCGCATCAGAAAATATCAAAATTCTCAGGATTGAGACATGGACACTATGGTGACATGGGCATGTTACCTTCACCGATTAAGGTTGGCCCTTTGGCTTGCAAGAGGCCAGTCCCACATATTTTCATAATTTGACCTAATTTGTTCATATTAGGTTCAAACTTTTCCAAACAACTTAGACTTTCATCAAACGATCGTCAGTCAGTCCCATGACCAACCAGGGCCGGTTCCATGACTTCTTGGTCGATCCCTCACTTCTCCATAATTGTGTTTTATTACCTAATGCTCAAACGAGCATTATTTCAATAAATGATTAAACCAGCATTTAATCACCCTTTCACCAACTGGTCTTCAGGAGACTTTGGTGCTGGCTCACTCGAGCATTTGGGAGCTACATGGTCAGCTCGTCATCCCATGTAGCCGATCCCTCTCTCGCTCCGTGGTTCATTTTCAATAAATCATCAATTGGTTAGCAATTGATCAAAATTAAGCAAAGCATAATTCGGAGCAGGATCAAACACTAATAATTTTATGTTGGTCCCGCAATCAACATTTTAATTGATTATACTCGGTCCAGTTTCCAATATCTTAAGTTAATATTTTATTTGGTCCGCTACCAATAATTCATGAAACGAGCAACATTTTCTAAGACGAGCAATATTGCTCACACGAACAATATTTTCTCACTTTAATCATCAACATTCATTCGACAATTATACATCTGTCTTAACAGACATGTTCAATTCATGAATCCTAGAGCATTCCTAAAACATGCTCTGCTCAACAATACAAAGACTCATCGTCTCATCAAGTCAACAACTGAATTAAATACATGTCTGCCTTGCAGACTCCACAATCACGAGACATCAATCGTGTCACATGGGGGATATTAACCAGGGTTTTGGTCTGTAGTCCTACGGCACGTGTGTTCACCCACGATGAGAATGTTAATAAGTCGCGCAAGCGGTTGAAGGAGTTAATGAAGTAGTGGATGGACAATCACCCAGGTCTCCGAACGATGAATAACTGGTTTTAGCACGATTTTCACTTTCCTACTCTTTGACTCCAGCAACCGTCACACTTACTGGGCTCAATGTGTCTACTATTTCTTGCAATATAAATAAGTCTTTGAACCCATGGTTGATCAGAATAAGAACTCAACGTCTGAGAAATTACTCAAAGCAAATAAAATCACCAGAACTTATTTTCCTCACGCAGAATACAAAACACACTCACAATCCTTGATCATCATTGATCTCACACACTTCTCAGCTTCCCTCCTACAGATCAACCCATCCTCTCTTGTGACCAAATTGACTCTGGAACGACCATTGTCTTGGTTTAGTCCGGAATCTTACAAATTTATCTCTCGAATTCAAAGCACTCCATTTTTGCAGTGCATATGTTTGCAAAAGGTTAAAGCAATTTGCTCGGTTAGAGGAGTTTCCTCCGCACGGTCGTATCCTCACTTCCTAAAAAACCAGTAAATCGTTTTCTCCCATCAACAGATTGGCGACCACAGTGGGAGATCAATATCTCGGTTGCAATCTCAATTCATTAAGATGGTTGATCTTAGGTCAGGTCAGTTACAAACCCTAACCCAAATAAAGATAACAGTAGAAACAACAATGGTGGTACTCCAGTCACTCCCGCTTCCAACAATGACGCTACTGATATCGCCCCTCCTCAAACTAACATCATAAATAATCCTCTCTTTGGCCAGTCTCCCAAAGAAATCCGAGAAAATCCGCTCACCATAGCTGATCTTATGAAGGTTCAGGAAGTTCTCTCTAAGAATCAGACCGACATGGCTACCACTCAGAAGGATTATGCAATTACCTCAAAACTCTCACAGACAAAATGTCAGATAAAACTCAAGACAGGACAGATAAAGGAAAAGCCAAGGAAACATCTCCGGCTATTGATCCTGAGATCTCTCCAATTCATGTGGTGGATGTTGATGAAGTCCACAAAGCTGCAAATAACCCACCAGAGAAGAAATACGCGGGTTTCATCACTCGTGAAGATTTGGAACTTCTGTTGGAGAACCTCGGAAAAGATAAGACATCATTCTTCCATCGCCACCAGCCTCCATACCCTGCTGGTACACAAAGGATTCCTCTTCCAAAAGGTTATACCTCTCCAACGTTTACCCTTTATGATGGAACATGCAATTCTCGAGAGCATGTTTTTCGGTTCCTGGAATCACTGGCTGAACATGAGCATAACCATGTCGTCCTTCCGAAGGAATTTTCAAAGTCTTTGACAGGCAGAGCATACACCTGGTACAACAACATCGCACCAGGAAGTATCACCAGTTGGGGAGAGATGATTAATGCTTTCTATAGAAAATATTTATTCATTTAAGAGCAAGTCACTCTCTCTGATCTATGAAGGATGTTTCAAAGGAGAAATGAACATCTCAGTGACTATGTGAAAAGGTTCAGAGTTCAAGACTTGGATTGCCATGATCCAAACGTCACAGAGCATCAACTTATAGACTTGTGCATCAACGGAATGGTCCCGTTCTACAGAGCTTTACTAGAAAATCTCCGGTTCCAGACTTTTTCAGAACTTCATGAAGCGGCTAAGCGATCAGAAACTACCACACCTGCTTAACTAGAAAGAGCAAAAGCTACAAAAACTGAGGAACCGCGAGAAACTAGAGGTAGCAGACATTTGATCAACAAACAGTACAACCTCCAACCTTCCACAAATGTAGTTGCAGAGGGGAGCAAACGGAAATCCGAGTCACAACACAAGCACACTTCTCCAACTCCTCCAAAAGAACCAAAGAAGGATAATCAAACTCGAGACGCACGGACTCCAACCCAACAAACAGAAACTGATCAAGCAAAACCTGACTTCCCCTTTCCCATCGAAGAGGTGATTGAACTGCTGGAGGTTTGGATCCAAGATGGTGCAATGAAGTTACCATATATCAGAAAAGAACCAACTGAAGAGGAAATGGAGAATCCTCGTTACTGTGATTTTCATAGATTCGTCAATCATCCCACAAGCGACTGCAGGACTTTGAAGCGCATCTTCAAAGAAAAAGTCGAATCGGGAGAGCTTAACTTGGGGACTGAAGGAGTACACAGAGACCCTCTCCCGGTCAGAATATTCACTCTCTCTGAACCACCTGTCAAGGAAGCAGTTCAATCCTTAATCGAGCATGTCTGTGAATTGTTGTATTTATCAAAGGCTCAAAGGAAGGACATGTTTGCTGCATTGAATCACGTCGTGTCAGGGAAGCGTTTATCAATTCAGGAGACACTCCCTGAGCCTCCAGCAACAGACAAGGAGATGTATGACTGGGGACTTCTCACCAGAGTCCATCTCAAAGGAAATGAATTCAAACGAGCATTGATTGATGTTGGCACTGCTGTCAATGTTATCCAATTGAAAACTCTCAGAGCTGTTGGTATCACTCTACAAGAAGCTATTCATGCTCCAATCTCAATCATAGATCATGAAGGGACGCCCGGAGATGCTTATGGCTACATTACTCTCAAGATGAACGTAAAATCGGCCTGGACAGAAACCAAGTTTTACATAATCCGAGAAGATCCAGGATATGATATGATCATCGGACGTATGTGGATTCGTTCTGAAAAGGTAACTCCAACACCTTCAATTGGACATTTCTATGTTAAAGAAAGCTCTGATTCGAAAGAAATAGGGGATACTCCATCGTTCGAGCATCTGAAGGAAGTCAAATCCTTGATGGAGCTAACACAAAAACCTGGAAAAAAATGCGCATGCTTTCATCAAAAGGTTCCATACTCAGGCAAATCTTGTTCCCCCTCATGCATCCATATTATCAATTTTCAATCATGTTGCTTTGGTCCGGGGGCTTCACTCCACCAACAACTTAGCTATTAAAAATGATATGAATGCATAACCTCACTTCAACAATATTTCATCAAGTGGTTGGACGCAGAGCCTCTCCGAGTCGAGCATCTCACTGATATAGTCATTGCTGAAATAATGAATGAACACAACAAGCAGTATCCCAAATATTTTCCCTTGCACGAGTGTCCATATGTGCCGCAAGATTGGAAGGCTCCACAAACGTGGAATCCCACTATACGAGGAGTTCCGAACCAATATAAGATATTAAGGGCGCGGACAATCAAGTCTAACAAGTTCTAAGAAGGAGATTTAGTTCCCAATGCAGCTAAGCAGAATCTTCATTCTACAAGGAATTCCAACTGGGAAGGACCTTTTATGATCTCTAAGTCTGTTGCTGGTGGATATTACAGATTAGTCAACACGGATGGCAAGGCGAATGTGGCAGTAATACACGAGACTTGGCTCAAAACATTTGACGCCTAAGATATTGGATCTTTGAGGTATTGGGGTTCAAGGTACGGACGCCGAAAATATCTAAATTTGGCATTTAGGATATTCTTTTATCGTATTTTAATTCCTCCAAAACGTTTGTAATACTTGCATTCAGTATTTGAATTCAACAATTAATCAAAGTTTGTTTTACTTAAAGAAAATCTCTATCAAATCCAAAAAAAAATCCTCAATCATCTACTTATCCAAAACCAATCAAAAAATAAAACCTCACATCTCTCAGAAGTTCAAAAGTTCAAGAGATCGTGGAAAGGAAATTAAAGAAAATCAGTGAAGTAAGATTTTTGCTCCTTTGCATCCTTCAAGACTTGTAAAGCCTCATTTTCCAACTCCAGCTCTTCAGTCAATCTAGCAACCTTGTCTTCCTTCTCAGCATCATTGGGAAAGGGTATGTTATTCTCGTATGAATTCTTGATAGCATTTATCTTCTTACAAAGCTACTTCACGTTGAAGCCGAGTCTCTCAGAATTCTCCAAGTTGAACTCCCAATCAAAGAGTACATCTTGAGTAACAATATTTCTATCCCTGGTGCATATATCATTTATAACACGCAAGAAAACACCTACTTGCATTGTCAAAGAATAGGCGCGTTTAGGGTATTTGGTAACGATGATATGACCAAACTTCTTCCATATCTTCTCGTACAAGCCTGCATATTCAGTAGGAACACTGAATCCACCAACTAGTTCGTGGTATGGGAGTAACTCACCAAATGGAGGTTCAAAAGTAACTCCTGCACTAGGGTATTCATGCACCACTATTCGAGTCTCCACCGTTGGAACAGTCTCTTCCATCTCTGGAGTAGTTTCTTCTATCATCGGAGCAGTTTTTTCTATTTCCATCGATGGAGCAGGATCAGTTTGGTCTATCACAATTTCTTCCATACGTGGCATAATTTCTTCATCGATGGAGTAATGACGACCTGAGCCTCGATTTCCTTAATAGCTTCAATAACGATCTCTTCACGATATTGAGGTGCAGAAATGGTTGTGTTTCCACTTTGATTCATAATGTCGCTCGTACCGTCGTCATCGACTCGGTTATTCTAAACTTCGTCATTTGGCACCTCATATGATGATTACATGAGATTAGGGCACTCCAAGCATGAAAAGAAAAGGCAATCGTAAATTCAGAGTGTAAGTGATCTAACATCATCAAAGTTCATCATTATGCATTCACAACACGAGCAAATAACGTGAAAACACGGAAAAATGTTTTACAAGCAAGTCCGTCTGGGTCAATTTTACACTGTCCTGTACAAGACGACGAACTGGGAGAAATTGGAAAGGAATCTAAGTTTTAGTTATATTTAATTCTGTTTGTATGGATGTCTTCTACAACATATCCAAAGTTCAGATCAATCGGATAAGCGAGCAAAGAGATGTGGCCAAAACATTGGACTACATGACAGCTGAAAAATTTCTGGAAGTCTCCTGGAAGTTTATTGTTTCGCCGATTTCGACCCCTAAACACTCTCAAAACTCAAAAAAACTTATTCGATAAAGCTTGGAAATTTCCTAGGCATGAAAAAACTGTGGTAGATCGTAAAAATCCGACATCGGACGAAGATTCTACAACATTTTTACTAAGAGGCTGAATTCTGGATTTTCTGGTGACGTATTTCGGCAAAATTTCTCGTGTATTCATATGGATTCTCATCTATGCATTCACAAATCAGAAATTGTATGCTTCTATGAATGAAATACAAGAAGGATACTTACTTGGATGGTCTCCGAAGCATTCAAAGAGCCGGAATCGCCAATATCAGCATCAGGAGCATCATTACTTTCATTCGGTCTTGAGTTCTGGGAATCTTCTTTGTCACAATCTTCTGAAGATGAACAAGCATCACCAGTATTCTCCACTTCCATGAGAACAACCTTTTGGATGCATTCATAACAATTAATATTTCATTCACGAAGTATCATAACTGGTCGTGCAAAGAGGTACTTACATCAACTTCTTCTTCAATACTCAATTCAGGAACCGCTTGTTCAACAACAGTGAATTGAAGACTGTCGATACTTGACAGAGTAAAGTCCTATAATGAAGTAACAAACATTGGTTCTGTAATCCTAATTACACGGATAAGAAGAAGTCACGGAAAAAGAAGTACTGACAACTCAACAAAGAAACAACTGAGGACTTTATGGTATTGGGCAACATCTTATAATTCTTACTCCGTCCTTCTCCGCCGTGAATAATTTCTTCTATTTATGAGAAGTATATATCTATTCGAGGTCTCACGATACGACCATCCTGTGATAAAATTGATGAAATAGTCAAAATACAATTATCATGTCTTTATGAAGATTATAAGAAAGATACATACTTGTGAACACCCTGGAAGTGTCTTTCGTTTATCACCGCTAGAGAGATACTTCAGCATTAGTCGAGTGGAAATCATCTCAGTAGAAGGTGTATCTTTCACCAGAGGCTGAACAGCCATCACGAAATCATGTAAGCGCTCAAGTTTCTGATTACAAAAGTATATGTAACCAGGAATTACATACGTAATTCGCTTAGAACAATGGAACCAGTAATTGCTTCCTTCCATATGAGTGCGGTCTAAACGGGTCTTAAGTTGTTCAACCGATGGTTTTTTTCTTCGAAAAGTCGGAACACACTGATCCATACACATTTGTCGAGTTGCTCTATCAATGTTGTATTCTTCCACTGAAAGGTCTGCATATATTGTTGATACTAAGTAACTAGGAGTACAACTCAGCATAAAATTTCTCTCACTATCGCTCCGATCTGCACCAGATTTCAAAGTAATACTTTCTCCAGCATTGAAAGTTGTCTACTGAGAAATAAAATTGACACCCATGGACGAAAATTGAACTCAAACTCATTGTTTAACACATCTACAAGATGCGTCTTGAGTCGGGGCTTCTTTGTAGACCAGCACATAATCATGGCATTATCCTTCTCAGAGAAAACATGATGAGCATCAACGTTTGGTCCTTGTAGGATATTACGAGGAATGGGTGCATAATTCTTAAAGCGTTCCCACATTAAAGCTTGGGGAAACATCGTATTGGCGTAGCATTTAATCTTCATAAAGCTGTTTGAGATGCTGGAGTCTATAACCAAGGAGTCTAAGTTGGAGTATAAAGATCCCAAGAATAGACTACCGATTGGAAGTTTCTCACCTTGGTCCATTTTAATAGCAAAGGGAATCACGAACGGCTTCAAAAAAATTCCACTATCTTCAAATATATCTCTGGACAGCCATAAACACAAGAAAGCAGCGATAGATAACGTACCATCGACAGGCCTGTCAGGAGCATTATCTCTCGGACACCAGTGTGTTAACCAGTGAGCATAACAACATTTGCTAGATACTTTATTAATTTCCTCCATCTCGGCTGTCAAGATGTTAGAGATTTCCATCTCCTCTGTTGAAAGTCTTTCAGGAAGATTGCCCGTGATTGGGAGATGCAACAAAGCAACTACATCCTCTAAAGTGATGGTAAACTCTCCCCATATGCATATGAAAGTATGGGTCGGAATGCACCAGCGAGAAAGCAGAGCTACTATACCTCGCACATCGTGAAAAATAAACAAGTCTCCAGATGCTTGAATAGGCATTGTTACCTGCGCACGATCCAGCATGGCTCGAACATGAGGAAAACCCAGCATATGCCTTGCCCATCCAGAATTTTTTTCTAAAGGTCGTCGAGAAAGCTTAAATTCTATAATTGAAGCAGGAAAATATCCTCGTTGGAGACAGAATCGGATAGCCGCCCGAGGAGTCACCAATTTCTTCTGAGTAATATCTCTAGGATTTATCAGAAGACGAAATGCTGGGGTCCTGAGAGGTTTTTCAGGTCTATGCTGAACAACGAAGAACTCATCATCTGTATTCAGAATATTCTTGATTCCAGGTGTTTCTTCTTCCCCTTCTTCACCAATAGAAGCCTCATCCATACATGTATCATCTCTGGAGGCATCACTATCTTGGGGATCAGACATCCTTGCAAAGTAGCTGTAACATCCACACAATACTCTACTTCAGTGTATCATCCATACAATATGCAAACCTCGACGAAGCGATGGAATGAGACAATTGGATAAAAATAATTCTCATACTAGCATCTACAGAATGATAATTCTTAACTCTTACCTGCTTACGATTCCACTAACAGTAGTGATTGAGATACAAGAGTTATCTATACTTGCTTGTTTCTTTAAACCTGCAAAAAACGAGCAAAACTTTATTACTCCAAAATCGAAACCTGATTTTTCATAAAATCATGAACATAATTTTTACTGTGCGAAAATCCACCACCGAGTTATGGAAAAACTCACACCAAGGCAATATTTCATCATAAATAATTGTCTACTTTTAATGATTACTCAAAATCAATTTTGATTTTCAACAAAAATAATATATATATATATATAACGTGAATTACTCACGTAATCCTTTTAATTTTTTTTTTAGACGTGAGCAAATCTCACGTAAATAAATTAGAAAAAAAATCGTGAATGTGTCACGGTTTTGTCAAAAAAAAAAACTTTTCCCTCGTACGATCGTCCGTCTTTGAAACGAAGGTTTATTCCAATTTTGATAAAACTCACACTTTTAAGATAAAGTTTGGTTTTCTACCTGGTCGATGCCAGACGGTGGCGGTGACGGTAGGACAGTAGTGATTTCCGGTGAAAATTTCCTGCTCTCCTCCTCTACTGCTCGGACGTGAAGGAAGGAAGAAGATGAAGGTGGTGGTGGTGGTCGGTCGTGGGAGAAATTAAAAAAAAAAAGTGTTTATCCCTTTTATATCAAATTTTGTTTCCAAAACCTAATTTCACAAGGATTTCTTTTATTGGGCCCAACCCGTGAATCCTAAATCGACCAAGGTTAGACGTCACATCACCAAATCAGGGTGTTACACCAATTTAGACGATGTTTTATCACTGGGATCTTCATTCAAGTCATGACTCGCTCGTAGGTGACATCATTTAAGCAAATAGAAAATTCGGTAACATTCTTTCTTACGACTAAGTTCAATTACTTATTTCGTCTGTAACTAGAAAATCACCATCCGGTGCTGACTGAGGAACATGACTGTCCCTCACTAAGCAGGGGACTTAATGTTGATGGTGGATTTTTGATAAAGGCTAAAATCGTAACCTTACATATTCCTGATCCAGTAGTCAGACAAATATTGAGATTCATGTCTCTCTTTTAAAACATAAAAACTCATGCCACGATGATATCTGACTGAGTGTACTGCCTCTCAGAACATCCCTAGGAACCTCTGATTGAGTGTATTGCCTTTTAGAGCATACATATGCAGTCTCTCAACTGAGACCACGACATATTTCATTAACTGAGCAATTTCAGTAATCACTTTTGTATAGAATCGAAATTATTGGACGGCTTCTAGATATATTAATCACTAGTAATAGAGCAATAACGTCTTCAGGATATCGCAATGTTCCCTGACTTTACAGAATAAACATTCAAATCGAGTATTACGCTTCAAATGGCTCATACCCGATTCTTGAATAATTACAACGCTCCTAGACATCTTGCCTGATAGTATAGAGCCATCAATTAATCAATTAATTATTCTAGTCGTAAGATTCGCTAATCGAATTCCTAGAAAATATTTTACGTTTTTCATAATATTTCATTACTTCTTATTTTTTAACAAAAGAAAATATTTATTAAACATTAAAGAAAAGCTACATCATTAGCCAAAGTTACAGAGAGAAAGGATGGAGGTTCATTCCACCATTCTCCTATAATACAAGACCTGCAGACTGATTTGGCTAGACAATCAACCACTTTATTACACACCCTAGGAGCATAAGTACACTTCCAGTTACAATTTAAGTTACATTGTTTAACATACATATCTAAAAGGGAATAGGATTGCCAAGGTGGAAGAGGAAAACCTGTATTTACAAACCGAACAAGACTCTGATTATCTGATTCAAAAACTACATGACTCCATCTTTGAGAAGTTGCCCACTGCATGGATTCTAATAGAGTCCAAGTCTCTACCTGGTGAACATGTGCTACTCTGTTAAGTATCCCTTTTGAAGCAATGTATTTCCCTGCAGAGTTTCTTACTATTAAATCAATACCAACTAAATAGAAACCTTTACGAAATGATGCATCAACATTGATTTTTAAAGAATCAGATGGTGGTGGTATCCAATAATGATGATGATTGTGCAATACTTGATGATACTGAGGTGATGTAGTAGTAATATTATCTAAATATTTATATAAAGGATGCAAGATAGAATTTGGGTTAATAGTGATATGTTGAAAATGCACTTGACATCAATACTTCTAGAGGTGCCATATTGTTGCAATAATTCCATGGACAGAAGGAGAAGTTGTGTCAAAGTTGATATTAGAATCTGGAGAAGACTAAGAACTAATCCAATTCTGAATTTGATGATATTTCTATAGAAGAAGAAAATACTGAGGGAGACAAGCTTTCCAGATGGCTGCTGCAAAAGGACATGTGAATAGCAGGTGATTTATATCTTCTGTATGATTGGAGGTGCATAGATCACAAGTAATATCATTGACAGATGGAACATGCTTCATATTTGCTTTTACTGGTAGTGCATTATGAATTAGTTTCCACATAAAGATCTGCAGCTTATAAGGAATTTGAAGCTTCCAGAATTTTAACCATAAGGTGTTGGAAAATGAAGACAAGAGCGGGGTTTGAGTATTAATTCTACAGAGGTGATGATAAGTCTATTTAGTTGTGAATATACCTGTAGAAGTAAGAGGCCAGATCAACTTATCTTCGTTTTGCAGATCAAGTGAAATGGTTAAGATTGAATCCACCTGAAGAGGCGTAAAGAGTTGTCGCAGAAGAGGAACATTCCACTGAGAAGATTCAGTAATAATTAGTTGTGAAACCCATTGAATCTCATTTGTATTCAAATCATCCAACTGATATTAAGCTACAGATTCTTATCCAGTTCAGAGTCCAAATATTGATATTGTTACCTGATCCAACTTGCCATTTACCAATTTTTTGAACAGTTTCTAATCCATGTAGTATGCTCTGTCATATCCAGCTGGTATCATGAGAACTAGGAGGTGGTTCATATTTTAAATCATGATAAGGAAAATGAATACTCTTAAGTACCTTAATCCACAGTTCTTTAGGGTTATGAATCATATTCCATGCAAGCTTAGCTAGCATTGCAGTATTGTAATGGTTTAATTTCTTTAGACCTAGACCTCCCTGTCTTTTAGGCATTTTAAACTTGCTCCAAGAAATAAAATGTTTGTAGTTATGGTCAGAAGAACTATTCCACCAATAACAGAATCTGGCAATTTAAGGAGTTGCATATGATACATACTCATAATACTTAGGACTGAGTTGAGTTGAGTGGTTTTACCAGCCTGGTTAACAAGTTTACTTTTCCAGTCTTGAAGTCTGAGATTCATGTTGTCCAGATTGGGTTTGCAATTTTGAACTCTAGATCTCTTCATCAGTAAAGGTATGCCTAAGTACTTCTCTCCCATACCCATAATCTACATATTCAGAATATTTGAAATTTTATTTCTTAATGAAGGGGAGACATTGCTGCTGAAAGACATTGTTGATTTCTGAAGATTGATAACTTGACCAGAAGCTGAACTGAATTGTTGAATAATATATTGTAGATGTCGTAGATGTGCCGGGGAAGCTTCTAGGAACAGTAAACAATCATCAGCGAAGAACAAGTGGCTTATTTCAGGACTTATTTTTGTAACTTTTATTCCTTTTAGATGACCTTGTAGGATATGTGACTGAAGTATTCTATAACAGGCTTCCATAACTATGAGAAAAAGATACGGTGATAATGGATCACCTTGTCGAAATCCTCTAGATGGAGAGAAGGAAGCGGATGGACTACCATTAGTCAGAAGAGAAATATTTGTTGTAGTAATACACTGCTGAACTAAGCAAACCCAATCATGATGAAATCCAAGCTTAAGAAGAATACCAAAAAAGAAGTTCCACTCTAATCTATCGAAAGGCTTCGACATGTCCAATTTCAGAGCAACATATGAGATCTGACCTTTTATTTTTTTCTTCATAAACTTTATCATCTCATGGGCAATTATAACACTCTTTTGTATGTGTCTTCCAGGAACATAGGCACATTGAGTTGGAGCTATCAGTTTGTCTAACAAAGGTTTCAATCTGTTGGCAATGATTTTCTAAATAATTTTGTAACTAACATTACATAAGCTTATAGGACGATAATCACTAGGTGTTTGAGGGTGAAAGGTTTTAGGTATCAACACTTGGTAAGTATGATTGAGAGATTTAAGCATATATTTATGAGTGAAAAAATGTTGAACCATAGAAGTTACCTCAACGCCCACAGTTGACCAGCAATGTTGATAGAAAGCTGTTTGAAACCCATCATTGCCTGGAGAAGCCCATGGTTTGATTTGAAATACAACTTCTTTAACTTCTTGCTCAGTCGAAATCTGAAGAAGTATATCATTCTCTGTTGCAGAAATACAACTCTGAAATTCTGATAAGATGGAAGTATTAGTAGCAGGTTTCGTAGTTTTTGAAATTGTAGAGAAATGGTGAAGAAAAGTATCTTCAATTTCATCTCTTGAATCATGCCAGATACCAAGAGAGTCTTGAATTGCAGAAATATGATTTCTTCGTTTGTTGAAGTTTGCCTTAGAGTGGAAGTAAGAGGTATTTCTGACAATCTTAAGAGAATGATCTCCAACTTTCTGCATATAATAATCTTTTTGCAGAACCAACCAATGTTCTAGGGATTTTGATAAGTCACAAACTAGTGGGTCAGTAGTTAGAAGATTTAAGTCATTACAATTCTGAAGTTCTTTCTGGTACAAGATATTTGAGACTCAATATTTCCTACAGTTTTTTTCTTCCAAAATGTAAGTTCATGCTTTGCAGAATTGAGTTTCAATGAAAGCTGAAATGAAGGAGAGCTCACAAAATCTTGAGTCCAACACTTGTTGATAACTTCGAAACAAGAGGCTATAGAGAACCAATATCTTTGAAGTCTAAAAGGGGTTTGTTTAGTTTCTAAATTAGAACTGGTAGAAAGAAGAATTGGAGAATGATCTGATGCTACAGGTGACAAATGTTGAAGATGAGCTGAAAAATAAGAATTTAACCAATAAGTATTCACAAGTGCTCTATCTAATCTGACTGATGTATACACATTACCATGACGATGATTAGACCAAGTTGTAGAAGACCCTGAATACCCCAAATCAATAAGCCCTAATTGTTGAATAATTGGTCGAATCCATTTAGAATGTTGGTGAGAATAATTCTTAGAACTGTGATATTCAGAATCTGACATGGTGAAATTCAAGTCTCCAAGAAGTACCCAAGGAAGATCTACATAAGGAAGCATGTCCAAAAGGTATTGCCACTGATTTTGATTCTCTTGAAGATTGTTTGATCCATACATACAGGTTAAAAGAAAATCTGACTGATGGGTATGAGTATGAATGATGGCATGCACATCATGTCTAGTAGTATGCATTATTTCTATATCTGTGCCTTTTTTCCAAATAACAGAGATACCACCAGATAAACCAATCGAAGATGCATACTAGACATTAGGATAATTATATCGACGAAGAAAAAACTGCATTTTAGGATTTTGTGTTTTGGTTTCAGATAAAAAGAAGACATCATGGTCATATTTACTAATGCAAAAATGAAGATAATCTCTAGTAGAGGGATTACCAAAGCCTTGGAAATTCCAAGATAATATTTTCGTTTTGAAAAAAAGATGAAAGAAAACAACAAACAAAGAATAAAACAGTAAAAAAATAAAGAGAAGATGCAGAAAGTTTTTGAAAGTAAAAATGTGAATTACCTGTTGTGCAGCATCAGGATGGTTCTGATGATAGAACCTGGTTCTAGCAGCAATGTCCCCAGTTGTAGAAGGCATAGCAGCAATCACTTGATCTTGACTTGTATCAGTATGAACCGAGTAATCTTGATCATCAGTTATAACAACAGTGTTTATCCGAGATCTCTTTCGACGAACAAAAGTTTTACTTCCTGAACAGGTATTAGCAACAAATTCTTGATGAGGAGTATAAGGAATAGCTCGATCAACAGGAGCTATTGAAGAGTTAGATTGAGAATATGTAGCTGAAAAGTTAGAGATATGCATACCATCTAGAGGTCCAGGAAGATGCGAAGTGGAAGCCTCTCTTAAGTTAGACCTTCGTTGATGACCATGCTGCAAGAACAAAGCATCCATTTCTTCTGGATTTCTTTCGGGTGGAATAACTTATTCAACTTCATCTGCACCAAAATGTCTCAAAGTATTTTCCATGTTCAGTCTTCGAGTCTTTCTATTATTACACAAGTCAGTATCATGAGAAGGAACTTTGCAGTGAGAACAAAGTTTATATGGCTGTTTTTCAAAGAAGAAGCCAACATATCTCGAAACTCCAGCAACATTAGCAGCATAAATATTTGAAATCATAGGAGTTGTGACATTCATCATGATCAAGGCTCTAAATTTAGTAGACTTAGAAGGATGGATACCATCTGGTTCAAAAACTAAAGTTTCTCCAACAATATTACCAAACAGCTTGAGTATATCTGGATAGGTAAATTCAGGAAGTAAATATTTATATTCAAGCCATATAAGGGATAGATATTGAAATTTAGTTTTTGATATGGAAAAGTTGGGTGCCAATCTCGCAGGACAATAAGATGACCATCAAAGTTCCATGACCCACCAAACAAAATAGCTTATTTATCCTCTACAGTAGTAAATTTGATAACAAATATATTTGGTTCTAAGGATCTTACCATGAGCTGCCACTGGTTGTTGCGCTTAAGATGTGACCAAATAAATTTCGCAGATTTCTCAGCTTCTTGCCATAACATGATACCAGGAGCATACAATTTACCAGCAAGACATATTTTCCAGTCCTTCATAGCTCGAGAAATATCAGTAACAGAATGAGTTAAAACTCTAGCTCTAGCAGGATAATCCTCTAAATTGATATCCTCAATTTGTGTAGAAATATTTTGAATATGATCATACATGAAGGCAAAATAAAAGTGAAACAAAGAAGAGGATGTTATAAGGTGAAGAAACTTAGTAAAAAAGATGCAGGTACTTAAAGAAGGATGCAAGTAGGTGTGTGTCATAGCCAAAGAAGGTATTCTGATAAGAATTGGGTGTTGAAAGTTGAGACTATGTAAAACAGCAACAGCTGTGAAAATAGCAGGAGGTAATGTGTAATGATGAAATTTAAAGAACTCAAAATTAATCTGAGAGATACAAATAGTAACTAAGAGAAATACCCTGATAATATCATAATAGTGATGCACCACTGCATATAAGAGAAGCCAACATAGATGTAACCAATGAAAGATGAGCCAACTAAGGAGGGGGTACATCGCTGCAACCTCTGATGCTGACAACAAGTCTTCAAGTCTGCATAATACAAAAGTAAAAATAAATTTTCAACAGAAACAAAGCAGATTAAATTCGAACGTGATGAATAGGTTAATATAACATTAAACGGTAGCAGGAAAAACTGATAGATTCGAAATCATAAAAAGAAGGGAAATTTTAAACAGATGCAAAAAGTTATGACCTAAAGGATAAGGATGAATATTAGGGTTGAAAAAATAAAAAGATTGAGAAAATTAAAGAGAAAACTACAATTATAAGCAGCGGATAAAGATGGGGATGAAAATTGAACTGAGAAATTTGAAAGATAAACAAAGGAATCGATGGTGGGAAAGGGGTTAACTTTGGTTGACTTTTCTCTTGACTTATCGCTTGACTTTTTCCCAAAAGTCGCCAGAGAGCCTTTTTAGTCTTGCATATTCATACAGTTTAGAGTGGATATTTCATTACTTCAATTCATGGCTCTTCCATCGAGTAATCCCCTAGAAAATGGTGCAAGTGTACTCAGCAATAATGCACTAACGAGCACCTGAATGCACGAACGAGCATTCAAAAATACGAAGGAACGAGGAAACCTATGCAAAAGGGGGAAGAAAGTAATAATAATAAAACATTAATTGAGGCGCCTAGGGAACCGGGCCCACTGGCCGGACGGACATGCCGCCGTGGCCGGTCCCATGCCTCTTCCTTTATTATTTTATTATTTTTCCTTGATATCATGAACATCCCTTCATTTTAGCGAAACTCCTTAGTTTCATGATATTTCCTTTACATCATGGAAATAATATAAAATTTGGAAAGGTGTCGCGCAGCCTAGCCGCCCGACCATGCCTTAGCCTTGGTCGGTCCCACACCTTCTAATTCCTTATTTTGTTATTATTATTTCCTTCATCTCATGAAAACTCCTTGGTTTCAACAAACTCCCCAGTTTCATGAGATTTTCTCGGCATCATGGAAATAATATAAAATTAGAAAAGGTGTCGCGGGACCGGCTTACTAGTCGGTCGGCCACGCCCTAGTCGTGGCCGGTCCCACACCTTGTAATCCCTTATTTTATTATTATTATTATTATTTCATTCATCTCATGAAAACTCCTGCATTTGAGAAAACTCGTTTCAACAAACTCCTTAATTTCATGATATTTCCTTCACGTCATGGAAATAATATAAAATTAGGAAAGGTATCGCGGACCGGGCTTACTAGCCGGCCGGACATGCCCTAGCCATGTCCAGTTCCAAACCTTGTAATTCCTTATTTTGTTATTATTATTTCCTTCATCTTATGAAGTTCCTTAGTTTGAGCAAAACCCTGATTTCTTCATATTTTCTCAAATGTTGCTCAAACGCGTATCAGAAAGTATCAAAATTCTCAGGACTGAGACACAGACACTATGGTAACATGGTGTAGATGGTGGATTTTCGACAAAGGTAAAATTGTAAAACTCTAACTATTTATACTCTGGATCCGGCAATTGGGTGAGTATTGAGACTCATGTCTCTCAATAAAGCATGAAAGCTCATGCCATAAAGCCTCTGACTGAGAAGGCTGTCTCTCAGAGTATATGTAGATGTGTAGTCTCCCAGTTGAGGCCACAGCACATCTCATGTATACTGAGCAATTTCATTAATTATTTATGCTCCGGATCCGGCAATTGGATGAGTATTGAGACTCATGTCTCTCAATAAAGCATGAAAGCTCATGCCATAAAACCTCTGACTGAGAAGGTTGTCTCTCAGAGTATCTGTAGATGTGTAGTCTCCCAGCTGAGACCACGACACATCTCATGAATACTGAGCAATTTCAGTAATTATTTCTATATAGAATCGAAATATTGGACGGCTCCTAGACAGCATGCCTGCTAGTATAGAGCGACAACGTCTTCAGGATGCAACCAGGTTTTCCCTGACTATATAGGAGAAATATGATACTCCAGCAAGTTCATATTGCTCAACTTTCATATAATTAATGCTCCTAGATAGGAAGCCCTGCTAGTATAGAGCCATCAGTTAATTATCTCTAATCGTCTGAATATCCAACAATATTCTATGATTCTTCGTTATATTTCGTCACTTTGATTCGTGGTTCTTCCCAGCATAATTCCACGGGTTAGTGATAAATATTCAGCGAAACAGGCATCTGAACACCGAATAAGCCCTGATTAAAATGGTGCAAGTGTACTTAGCAATAATGCACAGACCAGCATTTGAATGCGCAAACGAGCATCTCAAAAATATGAATGAATGAGGAACTTATGCAAAAATAGGAAGGAAAAATAATAATTATAAAATATTAGCAAAGGCGCCAGGGGACTGGGCTCACCAGACGGCCGGTCATGCCGTGACCAGTCCCACGCCTAGTTTTATATTTTATCATATTTTATTATTTTTCCCTGATATCATGAAATTCTCTCATTCGAGCAAATCTCATTCGTTTCAAGGAAATTCTCTAATTTCATGATATTTCTTTATGTCAAGGAAAATAATAAAATTAGGGAAAGGTGTCATGGGACCGAGCACCAGCCGGCCGGCCATGCTCTAGCCGTGGCCGGTCCCACACCTCACAGTTCCCCATTATTTTATTATTTCCCTCAATCCATGAGAATTCTCTGATTTCATGAATTTTTCCTAAAACCATGAAAATTCCCTGATTTCATGAATTTTCCCTAAACCCACGAAAAATATTATAAAATCAAGAAAACTCGTGGGATCGGGCCCTAGCAGGCCGGTCATGCCCTAGCCGGTCCCACACAACTCTTATTTTATTATTATTATTTGTTTTGCTTTCCTCATTCCATGAAAACTCCCTGATTTCAACAAAATACCTTGGTTTCAACAAATCTCTTTGATTTTATGAAAATTCCCTAAAATCATGAAAATTACATAAAATTGGGAAGAGTGCCCTGGGACCGTGCCCGTTGGCCGGCCGGCCATGCCTTGACCATTGTCGGTCCCACATTCCATCATTCCCTATTTTTATTATTTTATTTCTCTCATCTCATGGAAGTTCCCTAATTTTATAAAACTCTCCAATTTCATGGAATTTCTCTCAATTCAGAGAAAATACATAAAATTACATAAAATTGGGAAAGTGTGGGACCGTGCTTGTCAGCCGGCCGGCCATGCCCTAGCCGTGTCCGGTCCCACACCTTGCAATTCCCTGTTTTATTTATTATTATTCATCATCTCATGTATTTTTCCTAGTTTCAGCAAAACCCTGAATTCTTCATATTTTCTCAAAATGTTGCTCAAATGCGCATCGGAAAATATCGAAACTCTCAGGAATGAGACACGGACACCATGGTGACACGGGCGCATCCCCTTGACCGACCAAGGGTGACCCTGAGTCTTGCAAGTGGCCGGTCCCACATGTCTTAACTATTTTAACCTAATTTGCTCAGTTGCTCATATTAGGTTCAAACTCTTTTCAAACAATTAAAGGTTTGATCAAACGACCATCAATTGGTCCCATGGCCACCAAGAGCCGGTCTCATGACATCTTGGTCGGTCCCTCATCTTTTCATTGTTAGGTTTTGCTATCTATCGCTCACACGAGCATTATTTTAATAAATGATTAAACCAGCATTTAATCATTCTTTCACCAACTGGTCCTCAAGAAACTTTGGTATTTTGCTCATTCGAGCATCTGGGCATTACATGGTGGAGTTATCATCCCATATAGCCGGTCACTGCTTCGTTCTGGTTGATTTTCAATAAATCATCATGTCATTAAAATTAGGGTTTTGAATCCAGAACTCTGCAAAAACATGATTCTGAGCGGATTCGAATACTAATAATTTTATGTTGATCCTATGATCAACACTTTTATTTATTATACTCGACCCAGCAGTCAATATCTTAAATTGATATTTTATTTGGTCCTGCTGCCAACAATTCATCAAACGAGCAATATTCGCTCAAACCGGCAATATTTTCTCGAATTAGCAATATTTGCTCGAATCAGCAATATTTGCTCAGATTCAAGAATATTGGTTCAACTATCAATATTCAACAATTCAGCAACACAGTTTGTTCGTCTTTGGTAATCAACATAATGATACCTCATCTCAGCAGACATATTTAATTCATGAGTTTCAGAACATTTCCAAATCATGTTCAACTCAGCAACACATGGACTCATCGTCCCATAAAGTCAGCAACTGACTCCACAATCACGAGATATCAATCATGTTACATGGGGGGATATTAACTAGGGTTTTGGTCTGGCCGTCTACGACACGTGTGTTCACCCACGACGAGAATGTGAGCAAGTCGTGCAATCGGTTGGAAGATTCAACAAAGTAGTGGGTGGAAAATTAACCAAGTATTCGCACGATGAGCAACTGGTTTTAACACGATTTCCCACTTCCCCACTCTCTGATTCCAGCAACTGTCACACTTCATGGGATCATGGTGTTTTCAACTCCGGCATTATAAAATATCTCTGAATCCTGATTGAAAGGACAAGATTCGAATACTCGAACATTCGTCTAAACAAGCAATTTCTCGACAAGTTCATACAGACAATCTTTTGTCTACACGAACTCATCGTCTGAGTAATCACTCTCAATTGAGAGAAATTCAATCATTCAGAGCGTTCTTACGCTTAATTCAAAACGCACCTACAATCTCAGATCACCATTGATCTCACACATTTCTCATCTTCCCTCCTACAGATCAATCCATCCTCTCTTGTGACCGAATTGACTCTGGAACGGCCATTGTTCTTGGTTTAGGCCGGGGTCTTACAGATTGATCTCTTGAACTTAAAACACTCCCTTCTTGCAGTGCATCTGAGGTTCAACATTTCGCTCGGTTCAAGGAGTCTCCACACGGTCGACTCTTCAATTCCGTAAAAACCAGCAAATCGTTTTTCCCCATCTATACATGGGCATGTTACCTTCACCGACTAAGGTTGTCCCTTTGGCTTGCAAGAGGCCAGTCCCACATATTTTCATAATTTGACCTAATTTGTTCATATTAGGTTCAAAATTTTCCAAACAACTTAGACTTTCATCAAACGATCGTCAGTCAGTCCCATGACCAACTAGGGTCAGTTCCATGACTTCTTGGTCGGTCCCTCACTTCTCCCTAATTAGGTTTTTTTACCTAATGCTCAAACGAGCATTATTTCAATAAATAATTAAACCAGCATTTAATCACCCTTTCACCAAGTGGTCTTCAATAGACTTTGGTGTTGGCTCACTCAAGCATTTGGGCGCTACATGGTCAGCCCGTCACCCCATGTAGTCGGCCCCTCTCTCACTCCTTGGTTGATTTTCAATAAATCATCAATTGATCAGCAATTGATCAAAATTAAGGTTTTGAATCCAAGGCTCTGTAAAGCATAATTCTGAGAAGGATCAAAGGCTTTTATGTTGATCCCGCAACCAACATTTTAGTTGATTATACTCGGTCCAGTTGCCAGTATCTTAAATTAATATTTTATTTGGTCTGCTACCAATAATTCATCAAACGAGCAACATTTGATAAGACGATCAATATCTACTCACATGAACAATATTTGCTCACTTTAATCATCAACATTCATTCGACAATTATACATCTGTCTCAACAGACGTGTTCAATTCATGAATCCTAGAGCATTCGTAAATCATGTTCGACTCAACAATACAAAGACTCATCATCTCATCAAGTCAACAACTGACTAATTAAATACACACCTGCCTTGCAGACTCCACAATCACGAGATATCAATCGTGTCACATGGGGGATATTAACTAGGGTTTTGGTCTGGCGGCGTACGACACGTGTGTTCACCCGCGATGAGAATGTGACTAAGTCGGGCAAGCAGTTGAAGGAGTTAACGAAGTAGTGGGTAGACAATCAACCAGGTCTCCACACGATGAGTAACTGGTTTTAGCACGACTTCTACTTTCCCACTCTTTGACTCCAGCAACCGTCGCACTTACTGGGATCAATGTGTCTACTATTTCTTGCAATATAAATAAGTCCCTGAACCCATGGTTGAACAGAACAAGAACTCAACGTCTGAGCAATTACTCTCAACAGAGCAAATTCAATTATCAGAACTTATATTCCTCACGTAGAATATATAACATACTCACAATCCTTGATCATCATTGATCTCACACACTTCTCAGCTTCCCTCCTAGAGATCGACCCATCCTCTCTTGTGACCGAATTGGCTCTGGAACAGCCATTGTCTTAGTTTAGACTGGAGTCTTATAGATTGATATTCGAATTCAAAGCACTCCCTTTTTGCATTGCATCTGTTTGCAAAAGGTTAAAGCAATTTGCTCGGTTCGAGGAGTTTCCTCCGCACGGTCGTCTCCTTACTTCCTAAAAAACCAGTAAATCGTTTTTTCCCATCAACAGTACCGTTCAAGTTATTTCTCTTATATTCAATCGGGCTCGCGAATTCTTATTTGTTTGATTGCGGATTGAATTGAGAAATTGAGATACAACTCTTGGATCTACTTTTCTTGAGATTGAGTCTGACTGTCTAGTTGATTCTCTCGAAAGTATATTGGAGTTTGTCCATACAGATTGCTAAGTGAAATATTGGGTGTGGTTATTAGACCCCTGCTTCTTCAATTGGTATCAGATAAGGCAAACACGTTAAGACCTCATAAGTTTCTGTTTGTAGCAATCTGACTATATGAACAGTAGTGCAATCTCAATAAATGCACCACCATATCCAGGGATTTCAGAATTCTCTTCCATGACTAATTTAGTAAAATTTGTAGAAGAAATTCTATCTAAACCTCCACCAGGTTTAAAATTCCTAGAAGTGTTTTCAGGACTTGAGAAAAGGCTTGTCTCTTGATAATGAGTTATATCTCCAAAGAGAGCAAGAATCTCTTGATAAGATGAATCAAGTGATGTTTAATAATATTCATGTTGAAGTTGACATTGATTTACTAGTCAGTGAGAGCAATGCTCCTCCTCTGCATAATTCAATTAGTTGTAACAAACTAAACGAATTACAAGAGGAGTTTATATCTCAGTCATCTGAGTATATCACCTCAAAGCATGAATCGATTCATTGCTCAATTCCTGATACTTCCCATCAAGATAGTAGTATTATCTTCTTTTATGAAGAAGTTAGGACGTTTCTTTTTACCAAAAGAGTTTATTTTCGAAGTACTAAAACTATCTGCAGAAACTGTTTTTTATAAGATGGAAACTAGAAATCAGAAACACAAATCTGTTTGGGTTCTCTTGAAATTCTTTGATAGACTTATAAAAAAAGTTCCTTGGGTGTTTCTCAACATTTCAAGATGTAAGAGTTGCTGGAAAGAAACTCTCTCTTGGTGTCATGGTGTAAAAGGTTGTCTTGTAGTCTGACCAATACAAAGGTATCTCGTAGTTGTTTGTTGAGTTTTACTCCAAATGGTATCTCAAACACAAACGAGACCTTGTCAGCACACGTACGCTTCATGTACTCTACGCCTTCAACCTGTACGTGTGTGAACCGTGTTCCAGATCGTTTTTAATCGGTTCATGTTCCACCGTTCTATACATAAAAAGAGAATGAAACCTCTTCGTTCACTTCACCCTCTCTTCTCAACAGTTCGAGAACTGAAGAAAAAAAAGGGGGGGGGGGGAACCCAAAGGTTCTCAAATATTTTTCTTCCTCGGTTCTTAATTCTTTTGTCTTTGAATCAAAATTTTGCAATCAGGAGAAGCTTTCCCTACCTGGGTCAAGTATCATTTCCTTGTAACTCATCGTTTTGGAACTCCACCATCAATAACAGTCCTGAACCAAGTAAGTAGTTCATCCTCTCTGTTGTGACCTTTCTCAAAAATGTCATCTAGGAAAAGGTTAAGTCATGGTGAGAGTTCGGGTACTCAACCTGATACTGCTAGTAGAAGAATTATTGACAGTGATAACGAATTTGATGATGATGAAATTGGATTAGACGTTCTACAACCCTTTTATGATCCTGCCCTTCAAACTAGCTTTACTAGTCTACTTGCTAGGAACAAATATGTCAAGTTTCTTAAAGGGAATTTCTTCACAAAAAGGGTTTATGATAGAACTGTTCAAGAACCTGAGTTTCACCAGTTTATGAACCAATATGAATGGGGATATATTCATGAGATCTTGGGTCATCTCATCCTGAGATGACTTGCCAGTTTTATGTTAACTTGCATGCAACCAACAAAGAAAGTTGTTGTTTCAAATCAATGGTTGGAGGAGTATATTTTGAGGTAAATCATGGAGTGATTGCATATCTGTTAAATATGTCACTTGATCGCTCTTTCACCGTTACTCAACCTGAGCATCTCAGACCATCTCAGAGTCAACTATCTGAAATGCTGCTAAATAGGAGTGAATCTTGGTCCGGCAGCAAGCTGCTTGTTGACAACATTAGCTTTCATTTGAAAGTCTTTAGCAAACTGGTCGTTGATAATTTGATTCCCAGTACGCTCGATAAGAATGTATGGAGCAGGACCCTTGTTGAGATGGTTTGTTATCTTATCTCTGGAGAAGAGGTTGACTTCTGTGGCCTGATTATTCGACAAATGATTCATATGGTTTCACAGAAGAAAAATCTTGGGTTTCCTTGTCTTATCAACAGAATTTGTAGTCACTTTAAGATTCCTCCTATTGGTACTTGCACTGGTCGGGCTAATCCTCTAATCCAGGCAGACATCAACAAAATGAAGAAATCGGTCAACCCTGAAGATAATCTTCATGAAAGAATTGAGTGCTTGCAGGAACAACTGAACTATGTTTTAGGAATTCATCCTGAACTGACTGAACCTGTCTTTGAGATTGATGAGAAGTACAATCGCAATCGAGCATAGTGTCTTCGTTTTGTTCATCTTGTCTTTTGTTAAACTTCTATCATTGGATGTTATTCTAAGGGTTGTAATAACTTTATATTTTAGCCTTGAATGTTTATCTTTCAATTAAATTGCTAACATTGTTGCATCCATGAGAAGTTTAACATATGTCAAAAGTTAAGTCTTTCATATGTCATTATGCAAATATTGATGAAAGATTGAATGAACTTTTGACAAACAAAAGTTAAGGCTATTATGTCATTATGCAAATATTGATGGAAGATAGGATGAATTTTTGTTTACAAATATTAAATCTATTATATGTCTCTATGCAAATAGTGATGAAAAATAGAATGAATCTTTGAAGATTCTGTAGTATTGGTCTTTCCCTGATCCACATCTTTGTGTAAATACTGTGCGGCTCCGTAAGTTTTCTTATGTTAAGCATTTCCGATTAAATTAATCATGGGTTCTCTTGTGGTTAATTTAATTGAGTATTTCGGATACAAAATTCATGTTTCATGAGATTTGTTAATGTCCAAAGAAATCATTCTTTTCTTGTGAAAGTAAGGTCGCTCTTGTTGTTCCTTTGGGAATGACATTTTATGGGGGAGAGTTCTTGTTTGAACTTGTGCTTAATTGCCATATCTTTGTGGGGAGTGCGGTTGTGGAATATTATAGAGGTTATCTTGTATCTTTATAAACTCCTTGATGAATGCATTTAGCCTCGGCTATATGATTGCATCTAAACAAAGTTGATATGTAGTTCTCTTTTGGTCATGAAGTATCTCTATGGAAATTTTATTAGGATCCCACTATTTTTCGTACCTTTGCCAATTTATATTGACAAAAGGGGGAAGAATTAATGTGTAGTTCACACTACAAATACATATGGTTTATGGATCATTGTGTAAGGGGGAGTGGTTTTCATGTGAGATGAAGTATTGACTAAGGGGGAGTGATATATATCACCATAGTATTGCTGTCAAAGTTTTGATGATGTGTAATAATACTATGACATTGTATAACAATGATTGAGAGCTATTGTTTTCTCATTGTTATAGCTACGGATCTTCAACAACTATGATGCTGAGTTGAACACCTTTAGAATCATGGAGTACTAGTGACGAAGATTTCGAGTAATGTTGAAGAACCAAGGAGATCATGCATTTGGATGAGAAACTACAAAGTTTATTTATTTTGTAACCCATATGTATTGATAGTTTTGTCACTAAAATTGACAAAGGGGGAAATTGTTAGAGCACTGCTCAGTCGAACTCGCAAGCGTTGCCATATCAAGCTTTTTTTGTCAAGTTTAGTTGCCAAAACTATAAGTCTTGATTTCTAGTCTACTTATAGCTAAGTCTCGGATTAGGATAGTAAGTGTAGTTGAGATTTAGACTTCACGGCGTTCGTCGAATGAAGACGAAGAACTACTCAAGGGAACTTGTGGAACTTCATCAACAAAAGGTAAGTGAAGACTTGAACTCATCTATGACTTAAAAGTCTATCTACTCTATCTCCTATTTGAGACAAAAAGTCATATTCCTACATAGACTTCAATTATACACATTTGGTATTTCGAGCCGACTTTATCTCGCTTATCTATTTCTCGAAATGTGTGTTGGTAAGCTTTCGCTTTAACCAAGTTCATCTTTTAATCTTGACGAAAGTCAAAATATGATTATGTGAAAATCGCCTTGTAACATCTTACATGATTTGTGTGAGACAATCATTTGATGTAGACTCGGAATGTTTCGTATTGATCATTCGATCACTTGAAAATTGCTTTGAAGCTAATATTTTGTGTGAGACAGCTATTGTCGTCTTCCAAGAATGTTTCAATGACTGAAATGAGGGTTTAGAACACATAACCATGATTGGATAGTGTGTGTATTCCCATTTGTGTAAAGTCCAAAATCCGTGAACCTTGGTATGCGTACCCGTATGCGTACTGGCTGGTTATGGAAGTCCGGGAACCAAGTATGCGTACCCTTACGCATACTGGCGGAAGTTCATGTTCCGTGAATATCTGCTAGAGTTTGGAAAAGTAAATGGTTTGCGTACCCTACACGTACTGGCGTAACCAAACTCATTCTGGATACTTAGGTATGCGTACTCGTTTGCATACTTAAGTAGGTTATGTTCTAAAACCGGTTTGTTCATGAACTAATACATTTATATAATAAGGAACGCAATCTTTTGCAAACCGTGGCTATAATGTTCATGAAATGATTCGAGTGAATCAAAATCGATTTTGCTTCAATTGTGTCTTGTATAATTCTATGAGAATATAAACAATTGAACAACTCTCTAACTAGTTTCATTTGAGTCATTTGAACTAGTTATGATAAAGATAAATAAGGTTGATATGAAAGTGCTCATATGGCTAACCATTGGTTAACTATTGTTGAATCAACTAAGTGTACACGTCTAGGTACGGTTACCTTTATCTAAACGACGGTACATTTCATTTGTGTATAACAATTTTCGATCTAACGGTTGAAAGATATTAGCTTGAATCTGATCAGGTTTTCATCCAACGGTGAATATTGAATGCTTTGTTACCAAGGTGTTTGAGGGAAAAAACTGATTCTGCTGTTTTTGGTAAATTTGGGTGTGTTGATGAGAAACGAATTCAAACCCTAAACAAATATACTGCACCGGAGTACTTTTGAGTTCGAGAGATCAATTTGTAAGACTGTGGCCTAAACCAAGAAATGGTCGTTCCAGATTCAATTCGGTCACAAAGTGAAGGAGAAGGGTTGATCTTAGGGAGGGAAGCAAATAAGGTGTTTGAGATCAGAATATTGAATTATGAAGGTGTGGCTGTTTTATGACTTGTATCAGAATGTGGAACTGGCTTGCAGAACGCAAGTTATCAGTTCTTGGTGTTTTCTAGATACTTGTTTTGATAACACTTGTGTTCTGTTGAAATAGGTTGAAATCCTATTTATACAAGTCATTGAACACACGCACTAATCTCGTAGAAAGTGGAGGTGATTAAGCAGTGGAGAAGTGGGGTTGTGTAACTGGTCACACTTTCACCCACTACTCCCATTGTTGTTAACCGTCCGTCTTTCCTGACACTTTCTCGTAATGGGCGCGTTGCACGCCGCACGCTATAAACCGCCAGACCAATACCCCAGTGATTATCCCTCAGTTTGTGACATGTTTGATGTCTCCAGTAAATGGGTCAAGTCGTGGGACTTGCCGCTGAAAGCAACACGTAGCGCTTTAGGTTAAATAACTAAGTTATGTGTGAAGCCGATATTCATGAAATATCGTATGTATTCGATGCACGTAAAGCATCGCTTTTAAACAAGCAGCTCCAAATAATCGATGTGCATGGAGCATCTTTGTTTTAGAGCTCGATCGAATCAGTCACGGATTGAGCGTCTCAAAAGAAGCACGACCGCCCCTTTTCAAGGAGTTGGTGGGTGCTACGCATGCATCCCAAGGAGTGGCCGATCAATTCTTATAGGAGAGTGGCGACTGATAGCCATTTTAAAATCCTAACGGTCGATCCAAGTTATATCTTGACCGCTTAAATCGGCTAGCCAAGTTGAGTGGATGAGGCAATTTGCGGCAGCTATTGACTGATGTTGAATTATACATGCAAGCAGCACAACTAGTTACCTTTGGGCGATCATTTGGGATCCCTATGAGCTAGTTGTTGCTTGGCCGATTGTCCTTCATGAAAGAAGAATGGATGGTAATCATAACGACATATTGTTGGTCACCTGAAATCAAATCTAGGCCGGTCAACTCGTATGGCGAAGTTTGACGGCGGAGATGATTTGCGGCAGTTGCATACTGCCGTTGATTTAATTTTAGGGTTTAGGGGCCGCACGGCCAACCCTGTTTTGGCTAGTCGAATCAAAGCGCTGGGCGATGATTCGAACAGGCCGATTGGCCATGTACAAAGACGAGCCGGTGGTGAATATGCTAACATCTCCTGGTCCATCTAAAATTAGATCCAAACCACTGATTCGGCTGGCGAACATGGATGGTCGTGATCGATTTTCGGCAGTAACATACTGCCGCAAACACCAATTAGGGTCTCAAAGCAGCGCGTTCACCCTACTTTTGGTGAACGATTCTATACGATCTTGGCTTGCCATGAGCAAGTCGATCGACCAAGGGTGGAGCTGGGTCGACGGTGAACGCGACGACACCTGATTGGCCATTTGAAACTGGATCTAGGTCATCCGACCAGGCTGGCGAAGATGGACGGACACGATCAACTTGTGGCAGTTGTATGATGTCGCAACCCATACTAGGGTTTTGGAATAGCGCGTTCGTTCTAGTTGGCACAAACGTTTTAACACTCCCAGGACTTGTCGTGGGCAGGTCGATTGACTAAGGGAGAAATTAAGCCACCAGTGAACACGCCAATACTTCTTTGATCGTTCGAGATGCGATCTAAACTGTCCAACTAGGCTGGCTAAGTTGGACGGATGTGATGGGTTTTGAGATCGTTTTTGCCGTACTTAGTTCGTTTATGTTTTGCCAACAACGCGATCACCCACATTAGGGTCAATCGTTCGAAGCGCTGTGGATGTTTTAGATGGGATTCGCTCGGTTGGGATGCTAGTGGGCCCGCCCATGGTCATTGTCATGATCGCCTAATTCTTCCAGGAGTAGGATATGCTTGTTGAATTGCGTGGAAAAATTGTGTGGCCGTGATCGTTTCTTAAGACTGATATTAACAGTCTAGATTTTCCCTAAGGAATTTAAGCATGTTCGATCGAGCTAACTTAAAAGTGCGTCGATACAAAATTCTCTTTGTCAGAGAGTGATGCAGCCTGTGTGAGTACTTCCATGAAGATCTCAATATTGACATTTCGGGAGATTCATGCTCCTCTGCTGAGAGTGAACATTTAATCGTCATGTCATGTCATGTCATGTCAATATTGAGAGTTCGGCTGGGAACATAACATAGGAAAATACTAGGAAAGTCATGCATTAGTGAATGATGCTAAAATTCACAGAATATTTTGGGATTGCTATTGCACACACCATTCTGAGTAAATTTCATATATACAGATATATTGAATTGCTCAATACATATGTGAGCGAAGAAGCTTAAGCACTCATTGCTTTTAAATGGCTTCTGTTCCTTTGCAGGATGACAACGCATTAAATACAGGGTTTATGAATCCCTTGAACTAAAAACCACCATCAACACTAAGTCCCCTGCTTAGTACGTAATAATGAAATTGTTGCGGGGTAAGCACTAGATAGTGACAAAGCTTTCCTGGCTTTGGTTCGCATGGAGAAAAAGTGGAGGCGCGATGAAGCATCTCAGCTAACAAGTGCTACGTCTGAAAGGTTTGCTGACCGGATAAAGTGAAGGAGGGTGGAGCATAACATGTAATCCTGGATAAACATGAATACCCTTTTCATGACGATGTCATAATCCTCGACTCTGATGTGGACGAGCCCTATCATGATAAATATCCTCAAAAGGCTGCTGAAGCAATTTCTGAAAAAGATGTTGAAGCAGCTCGCGAGGATGTTGAGGCGGCTTGAGAGGATGTTGAAGCGGCTCCCGGAGAGGATGTTGAAGCATCTCCTGGAGAGGACTCTAGTGAAGGCGCCATTGGCCCTGGCGTTGATGACACTTCTTTGATGTTTAGTGGTCTTTGTTTCATGCGGTTGGAGCCAGGGCTTGATCGAATAATAATCCCTCATTCGTACTGCTTTTATGATTATATGTTTCCAGTTGGATGAATGAATGAAATTTCCCGACTAAGAAATCCAAATTCTTAGAAAGATCTCGCAATATCTTGAAACTTTAGACGTAGCGCTCCTTGGTAAGGTTAGAGTAGAGCCTGTGTACATGATTTTGAAATCTGAGCTTTCCCATTCTTTTGTTGATATTCCCCTTGCAGACTACACGCTCTTTGAAGAATTGTGGCGTGCCGGCTAGGTATGTAGAAGGATGGACGTTGTGTCGCGAATCTTTAAGGACTTCGTTCCAAGCGACATCTTTTGAACCGTCTTCTGAATCTTGGATGGTTGTACGGAATGGGATGCGATGAGCAGTCCCCAGTTATACTTCAAATTCGATGGCGTGGCTTGATATGTGAAAATATCTCCGATTTGTACTTTTGGAGTCTTTGATGCACATGTACGTCTTCATGTTGAGAAATTTCTGCGGCTCGTAAAGCTTCAACAGTGATGATGCTAATATTAGACATAAACTGGTTGAGGGATGTGAAGGCATCCTGTGCTGGCAGCCCCCAGGTGTAATTATCCCGAGCTTATTTTCTCTTGAAAGACGTACTTCCACTGTATTTGAGGGTAAGGTGGTTGACGAATTGATGAAGGAGACAATCTTTTGGATTCTTCATTTGTTGATCAATGGGCGGGAGTCTCTCTTGATAGATCTGAATTGTATCCAAACTTTTTGCAGCCCATGTACCCCTCCCATAGGAAATTGAAAATCTAGAAACACCGAATCTGACTTTGTCGGCGATGTGGTTGTTGATGCGCAGATTCGTGCAGGACTTGGGTAGGCGTCACCGTGTTCTGTGGAATGCATGATTTGGTCGGTCTAGATTGCTGAGGCGCGACTTTCCTCTTCGATTCTCCATTGGTAACAGTGCTTGCGAATGGATGAACCAAGTACTGATTGTTGGTTAGGCGCCTTCCAGACATGGAGGTGATGATATCCTTACGCTACGTCCTTGAAGAGTGGTGACCTTGCCACGGTTATGACTTCTTGGTTGACCGTCTCTTCTGGGTTGAAAAGATCCTTGACAGTGAAGGGATTCCGTGTTGAGCCTCAGTCCCCAAGCGTGAGTTACATGGCTCTATCTTGTATGGTCGGTGGGTTTACCATAATAAAGATATCACCATCTCGCCTCTGTACTGGTGACTCTATTACTTCTCCATGGGAAAACAAAATATGCAGAAGTTCGGATTACCTTTTTCCGTAGTGGTTGTTGCTATGGTGAAGCTCTGGCTGGTATCAATCAACGAGCAATAACAGTTCTTGGCAGCAGTTGTGATCAGAAGAGACTGGCAGGGAGAGGCGTGGTAGCTACTTGCACGAACTTGGCAGTCTTCATATAATGGTAGAGATCATCTCGTTATTAGAGGGAGAAGCTGATGATGGAACGGATAGCTTCCTTGATGCTTCCTCATGGAATGGAGAAGAGGGAGACAGTCCCCTGCTCACGAGTATCTATTGAGCTTTCAACTTGATAGATGTTGTCACGCTGGGTTTCTGAGGAAATAATTTGGATGAGAGTTGGAGTTGAACCCTATGTTGATAAGAATCGTACGAGTTATTGATCATGAGGCCGTCTTTGCGTCTACGTTGCGTTTCGTAGACGTCCAGGCATATCGCTGGTCTTTGACAACACGTATGCTCTCTTGAGTATGTCCTCGTGTTTGGACATATTGGAATGATAGTGTGCTTGCATCTCTCTAAATTCAGCATCTTTGAGATGGGTAGTGCTGAGCATCCCCCAGCCACACTCCTTTGCCGTTATCATCTTTGGATCGTGTCTTTGAGGAGTAGGGAAGTTCCCTCATGCGAATGACTTAACTAACAGGTTCTGCAAATATGATGAAGCTCTTGACATGGAGAGTATGTATGCACCTCTAAAGTCCCGGGTGAAATCTCCTTTGGTAACGCAACTACTTCTTCTACAAGAGACGAAATTCTGAAAGCGTCTCTCGTTGATGTTGTTGTCGTCGAGCCAGATATGGAATATCTTGGACGTTGTTTTATCATTGTGGCAGTCGTGCATGTGGTACTGGAGTTGGAGTGGGCGAATTTGGATGCAGGATGTTGTATCTCGGTGGTTTTCCTCTCACCTCTTCAGTGAAACTGTTTACAGAAGGTTGAAGGTTGTATTGCCTGTTGGTGAGATGTATGCTTCCATGAATATCATAAGGCTCTTTATTCCTGGCAGGCCTGGTTCTTTCTAGCAGGGCAGGTGTTATCGCAGCTGAGCGTTTAACAGTTTCACGAAGTTCAGAGGATGTCTGAAAGCTCAGGTTCAGCAAAGCACGATAGACATGTACCATCCTATTGATGCATAATTACACCAATTGTTGTTCAGTCACATTTGAATCGTGACCCTCCAGTGCCCAGATTCTAGACCTCTTGACATAATCATTTGGATGTTCGTTGTTTCGCTGAAGCATTCTTCCTAAGTCTGACAGAGTGATTCACCCAAGATGCGGATTCTTTCTGGACATGATGACGCGGGCATCGTTATCTTCTTGAGGCTTCTCTCTTGAGGTGTCGGCTCCAGTAGATCTGAAGATGTCCCGGGATTTCTCTTGTCCGGGTTGACATAATATGGGAACCCCATTATGAAAAATTGAAGATGTGTCAAGCCTCCTTTGTTATTGCAGATCTATGAATCCTCGGAATTACGCCATGTTATGGATCTACACGTTTTGCTGATAAAGTGATAGCGGATACTCCTGACCATAAATTGGTAGCAGTGGAGGAATAGAGATAGACCTTTTCTTGTGTGATCTCTCCAGGTGTCTTTCTAGTACTCCAATGGTGTTAAGATTTGTTGTCATCTATCTCCGTACTGGAACAACGGCTATGCGAATCCTCCCTTTATCTATCTGGTGTGGATCATGGCAATGTTAATATCAATGATAACTTTGAGGCATTTCTAGTTTGCCCATATAACACTCGTGGTGTTGGAGAAAAGGCAATTTATCCATCCGGATCTTCGAGAGAATCCGTTGTGCTCTTCTAAGTAGTAGTCACGTCTTCTTGTGTCTCCACGCGGCTTTCTGATCATTTCATCTGGGAGATTTACTGGTGCTCAGCTATCCAAGGCATTTCCAGTAGCATTGCTTGAAAAAGCATTTTTGTGAAGCTTCTTAGTGAATGGAAACACCGGAATTGAAATTGGTTGTTGAACCTAAATTGAATTTAATGATTGAATTGGATCTAAGATCCACCATTTTGAAATTGAGAAAACTAGAATGAATATTGAAATATTGATTTTGGAACCGAGAGATCAATCTCCCACTGTGGTCGCCAATTGTTTGAGGGTAAAAACTGATTCTGTTGTTTTTGGTAAATTTGGGTGTGTTGATGAGAAACGAATTCAAACCCTAAACAAATGTACTGCACATGAGTACTTTTGAGTTCGAGAGATCAATATGTAAGACTCTGGCCTAAACCAAGAAATGGCCGTTCCAGATTCAATTCGATCACAAAGTGAAGGAGAAGGGTTGATCTTAAGGAGGGAAGCGAAGAAGGTGTTTGATATCATAATGTTGGATTATGAAGGTGTGGTTGTTTTATGACTTGTATCAGAATATGGAACTGTCTTGCAGAACGTAAGCTATCAGTTCTTGGTGTTTTCTGGATACTTGTGTTGATAACACTTGTGTTCTGTTGAAATAGGTTGAAATCCTATTTATACAAGTCATTGAGCGCACGCCCTGATCTCGTAGGAAGTGGAGGTGATTAAGCAGTGGAGAAGTGGGGTTGTGTAAAGAGTGGTTATCACCAAGTTTCCATTATGAGGGAGAACTGATCACACTTTTACCCACTACTCCCATTGTTGTTAACCTTCCGTATTTCCTGACACTTTCTCGTAATGGGCGCGTTGCACGCCGCACGCTATAAACCGCCAGACCAATACCCCAATGAGTATCCCCTAGTTTGTGACATGTTTGATGTCTCGAGTAAATGGTTCAAGTCGTGGGACTTGCCGCTGAAAGCAGCACGTAGCGCTTTAGGTTAAATAACTAAGTTATTTGTGAAGTCGATATTCATGAAATATCGTATGTATCTGATGCACGTAAAGCATCACTTTTAAACAAACAGCTCCAAATATTCGATGTGCATGGATCATCCTTGTTTTAGAGCTCGATCAAATCAGTCACGGATTGAGCATCTCAAAAGGAGCACGACCGCCCTTTTTCAGGGAGTAAGTGGGTGCTACGCACGCATCCCAAGGAGTGTCCGATCAATTCCTATAGGAGAGTGGCGACTGGTAGCCATTCTAAAATCCTAACGGTCGATCCAAGTTAGATCTGGACCGCTTAAATCGGCTAGCCAAGTTGAGTGGCTGAGGCGATCTGCGGCAGTTAATGATTGTTGTTGAATAACATGCAAGCAGCACAACTAGTTACCTTTGGGCGATCGTTTGGGATCCCTATGAGCTAGTTGTTGCTTGGACGATTGTCCCTCGTGAGAGAAGAGTGGATGGTGATCACAACGACATCTTGTTGGTCACCTGAAGTCAAATCTAGGCCGGTCAACTCGTCTGGCGAAGTTTGACAGCGGAGATGATTTGCGGCAGTTGCATACTGCCGTTGATTTAATTTTAGGGTTTAGGGGCCGCGCGGCCAACCCTGTTTTGGCTAGTCGAATCAAAGCGCTGGGCGCTGATTCGAATAAGCTGATTGGCCATGTGCAAAGACGAGCCGTTGGTGATTATGTTAACATCTCCTGGGCCATCTAAAATTAGATCCAAACCACTCGATTCGGCTGGCGAAGACTGTCGCAAACACCAATTAGGGTTTCAAAGCAGCGCGTTCACCCTACTTTTGGTGAACGATTCTATACGCTCTTGGCTTGCCATGAGCAAGTCGATCGACCAAGGGTGGAGATGGGTCGACGGTGAACACGACGACACCTCATTATCCATCTGAAACTGGATCTAAGTCATCCGACCAGGCTAGCGAAGATGGACGGACACGATCAACTTGGGGCAGTTGTATGATGTCGCAACCCATACTAGGGTTTTGGAATAGCGCGTTCACTCTAGTTTGGGCAAACGTTTTAACACTCCCGGGACTTACCGTGGGCAGGTCGATTGACTAAGGGAGAAATTAAGCCGCCAGTGAACACGCCAATACTTCTTTGATCATTCGAGATGCGATCTACGCCGTCCAACTAGGCTGGCTAAGTTGGACGGATGTGATAGGTTTTGAGACCGTTTTTGCCGGTCTTAGTTCGTTTGAGTATGTTTTGCTAACAGCGTGATCACCCACATTAGGGTCAATCGTTCGAAGCGTTGTGGATGTTCTAGATGGGATTCACTCGGTTGGGATGCTAGTGGGCCCGCCCATGGTCATTGTGATTATCGCCTAATTCTTCTAGGAGTAGGCTAGGCTTGTTGAATTGCGTGGCCAAATTGTGTGGCCGTGATCATTTCTTAAGTCTGATACTAACAATCTAGATTTTCCCTAAGGAATTTAAGCGTGTTCGATCGAGCTAACTTAAAAGTGCGTCGATACAAAATTCTCTTTATCAGAGACTGATGCAGCCTTTGTGAGTACTTCCATGCAGATCTCAATATTGACACTTCGAGAGATTCATGCTACTCTGATGAGAGTGAACATTTAATCGTCATGTCATGTCAATATTGAGAGTTCGGCTGGGAACATAGCATAGGAAAACACTATGCAAGTCATGCATTAGTGAATAATGCTGGTGGAAGATAAAATTCATAGAATATTTTGGGATTCTATTGCACGCACCATTCTGAGTAAATTTCATATATAAAGATATATTGAATTGCTCAATACATATGTGAGTGAAGAGGCTTAAGCACTCATTGCTTTTAAATGGCTTTTGTTCCTTTGCAGGATGACAACGCATTAAATACAGGTTTTACGATTTTAGCCCTTGAACTAAAAACCACCATCAACACAAGGTAACATTGGTTGCAAATCTATTTGGAGACTATATAAAGGAGAATTCTAACAACTGGGAAATCTAATCCCCACACCTCCTGTGTGATACTAGTTGAGACTAGAGTCGATTCTCCTTTAACCTTAGGTTTTTCACGAAACCATGTAGGTTAACGACTTAAAGATTTCATTGGGATTGTGAATCCAGACCCAACTATTTTCTCTATGGTTGTGTGTTCTGATCTTGCTGTTTTCTATCGTGATTGAGTATTATCTTCTTTAAGATTTGCTCGAGATTTATTCTCCGATACGTAAGATTGAAAAGCAGTCACAAACATCTTCGTCTCGTCGTTTGTGATTCCACAATATCTTGTTTCGTTAATCGATTAAGATTATTGTGAGGTGATTGATAATACTATGTTGTTCTTCGGGAATATAAGTCCGGTTTATCAATTGGTTCCTGTTCACCTTGATTTATCAAAATACGGAACAAAACTCATGGGTTTATCTGTGGGAGACAGATTTATCTATGCAATAGACTTTTCTGTGTGTACAAATTTGTTTATCAAGTCTTCGACTTTGGGTCGTAGCAACTCTTAGTTGTGGGTGAGTCAGCTAAGGGAATCAAGAGCGTAGAGTCATACTGGGATTCAGAGACGTAAGGAACGCAACTGTACCTTGATTAGTGTGAGATTGATTAGGGCTCAACTACATTTCAGTCTGAAGTTAACTTGGAGTAGGCTAGTATCTGTAGCGGCTTAATACAGTATGGTGTTCAAATCTGGACTAGGTCCCGGGGTTTTTCTGTGTTATTTCTTTTCCGCATTATATTTTGTTATATAATAGAAATATCACAGGTTGTGCGTTGAATCGATCAATTGGTAAATCCAACCTTTGGTTGTTGATTGAAATTGATTGATC
Source organism: Papaver somniferum (assembly GCF_003573695.1). Taxonomy (NCBI): domain Eukaryota; kingdom Viridiplantae; phylum Streptophyta; class Magnoliopsida; order Ranunculales; family Papaveraceae; genus Papaver; species Papaver somniferum. Next base: position 179,831,099 of record NC_039358.1, read on the forward strand.
CTTGAACATTGGTCTTCCGTACCGTTCAAGTTATTTCTCATATATTCAATCGGGATCGTAAATTCCTATTTCTTTGATTGCGGAATGAATTGAGAAATTGAGATACAACTCTTGGATATACTTTTCTTGAGATTGAGTCTGATTGTCTAGTTGATTCTCTCGAAAGTATATTGGAGTTTGTCCATACAGATTGCTAAGCGAAATATTGGGTGTGGTTGTTAGACCCCCGCTTTTTCATGATGAACATCCAACGGCTCACGTCCACGAGTTTCGTTTATACTGTCACGCGTAATGGCATAGATGCCGATATAGTTGACACAAATACAGATTCAAGTGATTTTCCAAGTATATGTGGTGCCTCTACAAGTGGTGGTGGATAACCTTTTCTCTGAGTTCCTTAGTAAAGTGTGTGACCGACTCCTGTGTGTGTATTTGCAACGCTTAATTGTTATATTTAAAGCAGATTCATTTTTCGGTTTTTGTTAACACAACTCAGAACTTTATTTTTCGTTTTATTTTTCTTTCTCTCTTTGTAAGAACTTTTATTTTTCAGATTCAAAATGTGATCAAATCATATTGTTACTATGGTATCATTCGGGTGGAGAGTTGATCTCTATATTGATCTTGCTTTTTGTAATCTCTTCTTTAATTCTGATTTTTCTCTAATTTGTTGTTTATTTTGTTTTTCTTTGATTTTTCATCTGTATTTATTTTAGATCTGGTCTTTTTGAGTTGCAAATATGTTTTTTTAAGTTCTTTAATCATCATTTCACTTACAGTTTCTTCTTCAATCGTCTCAATTTTTCAGATATTCCTTTTAATTTTTCAATATCTTTATTATTTTGTGAAATTTAATGGATAATAATAATATTTATGTTGTTAAAATTGTATCTTTACCTTTTAATATTATCTCCATATCATTCCGTTTAAACTCAAGGATGGAAACTTTCAAACCTGGAAAGCATTGATTACACCTTTGTTCAAGAAGTTTCAAGTGATGAAGTTCATAGATGGTTCATTTCCTTATCCTAAACAGTTTACCACAAGAACAAATGCTACCCGACAGATTGTTAATCCTCTGTTCACTGATTGGGAGAAAGAAGACTCTACTCTTATTATGTGAATTCAATCTACGATTTCTGATACTTTTATTGCAGATGTTGCCGGAGCTACTACTTCTCATGGGACGTGGATGAGTATTGAACAACGTTTCTCAAAGATCTCCACCACTCATGCTATTTAATTGCGCACTCGTCTTCAAACAATTAAGCAAGGTACTAATTCTGTTTCCTCTTTACTTATGGGTCTCAAGAAAATTGAAAATGAATTGGCTGCTACTATATCTCCAATTTCTGACATTCAAATGGTGGTTATAACACTCTATGCTTTATCAAATGATTAATTCTCTTTTACCACCTCAATTCGCATTAGAAATCCACATGTGAGTAGTAAGGAGCTTCATAATATGTTATTAAGGGATGAATTATTTTTTCAGCAAATATTATCTCATGACAAAGTGGAAAATGAAGCAAAAGCTTTTGCATCAATGAGATTTAATCCTGGCTCTTACCATCTAATAATTTTCTTGGTTGAGGTTCATCTAATTCTTACAAAGGCAGAGTTGGTAGAGGTTTTCCATCATATATACTTCTCTAGGCCTTCTACTTATTCTCCACAACGTATTACTTCATCTAGTGACATAACTTCATCATGCCAAGTTTCCTCAAATCCAGGTCATGCTGCTTTGGAGTTTGCTCATATACTAAATTTTACTTATCAAGGGCGCTTACCTCCTAGAAATATTCATTCCATGATTGTTGCTGCTTTTATTCATGAGGAGGATAATTTTTGATATGCAGATTCTGGAGCTAACAATCACATCATTGTTGATGATACTTCTCTTACTTGTTCTTCTCCTTATGATGGTTTTGATGTTATATCTACTGCTATTAGACAAGGTATGTCTATTAGTTCTTCTGGTGACTCTCTTAAACATGTTGGTGATCAATCTTTCAAGCGTAGTAACATTCTTGTTGTTCCTCATTCATCTCATAACCCATTGTATGTTCATAAATTCACATCATAAAATAATTATGCATAAACCTTTGACTCTCATGGTTTCTCTGTGAAGGATCTAACCTCATGGAAGATTCTTTTACAATGACCTCATGAGAATGGTTTTTATTCCATTCACTTCACCAACACCACTACATATTATCCCACAACACTCACCAGCATCACAACTTCAAGTGAAACTCTTCACAAGCGCCTAGGACATCCACCATTTCCAACACTTCAACATGTCTGCAAAGCTTTATATTTTCATGTTGTTGCTAAGCAACTTTTGTGTTAATGAATGAAAATTAGGTAGAATTTAGAAATTACTTTTTCAATTATCCTGCAATAAATCTTGCAAACCTTTGGAGTTGTTAGACATCGATCTTTGGGGTCCCTATCATACTGCTTCAGTTGGTGGTTGTTATTACTACGCCAATGTAATTGATGACTACTCAAAATATTGTTAGATATGCCACTAATAAAATATGATTTTATGTATTTTTTTATTACTTTTTCACTTAAATTGAGACTCTTATGTCGTGTAAAGTTCATACTCGTAGGATAAAAATGTGGTGGTGAGTTCTTACATATGTTATTAGGGTTGTTCATGGTCGGTTTTGGTTCGGTTTCTAGCCAAACCAAAAACGAAACCAATACTATAGGTTTCTTAAAATATGAACCAAACCAATCCATTAACCATTGGTTCGGTTTCTTAATGGTTCTAGCCGGTTTCGGTTTATTCCAGCGGATATCGGTTAATCGGCTGCTATGTCAGTTTCAGGAAACTGACAGTTCAAATCCAAGAAAAACAAAACATAGTTCAAAGATTTTCAAACCTACCTACAGGCTACAGAGTACAAACATTCACATTCCAATATTCCATACACAATCCAAATTCATAACATTCTTAAACACAATTCAAAAGATAAAGATTAGTAGCTTTCATCTTCTTTCAGATTCACCAAAACTCATATAAAAAAAATAAACTAAGTAAGTGCCACCTAACTACCTAAACATCCACAGTCTCCATAACATCTAAACAACATCGACACTTTCCAGCTATGCATCCACAAAATCAACTGATAGCTTCAGACTTTCCAGGGTTGCTGACTGCATGTATATGAAAATGGCAAGCAACTGGTAGTTAGAATCTAATTCACGTATATTTCCACTAATCATGATGGCAAGCAATACATGAAAATGCTAACAGTGAAAAGACGTGACATGTAAACACACCATCAGGAGGACAATGTATCCACTAAATTAAACCTTCTGGGATTATATTTGATTTTGTTTTCGAACTTCGGAATCTATCATTCTTTGCTAACTGAACATGATTAATCCAACTATCAGGAGGACAATCTATCCTTCTGATTTCCTGAAACTAGATGGCTAACACGTACATTAAGCATCTTAAAGTAAATTTTGGTTAATCAGGATCTGGATTTTGTCGTGCTTGTGTTTTAACATTCACTTTTGGTCCTGGCATCTTAAAGTAATGTTGATGCGAAATGGCACAACAGCAGATAAATTAAACCTGATTGGCCGGATTTGAAAAGGTAGCCACTAATATAATAACTGAACCAGTCATTCTAAACATGCTTCCAAAAATATTTACCAACTTAAACTAATCCAATTGGTGAGATGAATTACCTTGGTACTCCTTAGTCCTCAACATCATCATCTGTTATGTTTACGAACATGGATTTAGAGAGAGAGTCCAAAAATTCTGCAATGAACAAATGCACGATCAGTAGTATACAGTGAGTGTCCAAAAATTCTACAAACAAATTAACAAATGAAATAATACCTGAACTAACTTCCTCTTCTGGTCCCAAGGAAGAAATATCAAGATCAATCGGCGTCTTCAACCAATTTTGAGCACAAATCAATGCCTCAACTGTTGTGGGAAGTAAAGAACTTCCATATGGATCGAGAATACGCCTCCCAGTGCTAAAGGCAGATTCGGATGCCACTGAAGAGACGGTATAGCCAATATATCTCTTGCGATTAGTGCGAAAGTAGGATACCTAGTAGAGTTCGTCTTCCACCAACCTAAGATATCAAAAGAAACTTTCTCTTTCCGAGGTTCTCGTTTCTCTCTCAAATAAGTCTCCAGCTCATTTTTTCCTTCATCATCAAAACTTTCCTCTTCTTCTCTTGCTCTCTCTGCCATAAGGGCGGCTGCAGCACAATCTCCTTCATCATCTGGTTCAGCGCCAACAGTATTACCACCACTACTATTTGTTACAACTGTTGAGTTTCCAGCACTCATTTGGACATCCCAGTATTCTTCAAAAAGCGCCTTAAAGTCCCTCATTACAAGATCCATTAGTTCTGTTCTCAAATAACCACCACCAATTCCTAACTGGCCAAGAAGAAACTTCAATCCTAATTCTTTATCTTGTGGATTCAATAATACAACAATAAACATAAGATTGTTCATCTTTTCATAACGTCCCCAATACTCGTTATATTTACTTTGCATTTTAAGACCCATGCTAGAAAGAAATGTATCTTTGTGATTTTCCCATGTGTTTAAAGTTCGATGAATAACACTCACATGAAACAAGAACTCGTGTGAAGTAACATGAGTAGAAGCGGAGAACTTGACAGTAAAATCAAAAAATACCTTCAAAAACTTCGCGAAGGCTCTAGCATACGACCAATCTGATGGGTATGGCGCGTGCAAAGGAGGTGCTGATGGGGCCTTATCAGAACTTGTTCTCTTGCGTTTCTTTCCTCTCTTTGCAGTAGCAATAACTTCTTCATCAGAACTTAAGTCTGCATCTTGGTTTTCATCCACATCCCAGTCAGGTTGGTTATCAACGGTGGAAGTACTAGAAGTAGAAGAAACTAAAGGAATTTGACTTTCAACAAAACAGAACTTCTTCTTGAATGCCTTGTCCTCATACTCTAGCCTCTCAAAAGCTGGCTGATACTTCTCAGCTGAGTCTAACATAATAAATATCGAATTCCAACGGGTGTCTACATCTAGGACCAAACCCTTCTTGCATTCAATCTTCTCGTAAGCGACACAGTCCATAAATTTTTTCAATCTTGCAGGAGAACTCATACAATACTTCACTACTGCCCTTATTCTCTTAATTGAGATGTCATAATCCTTCATTCCATGCTTTACAACAAGGGCAAGGACGTGAGCAGCGCATCTCACTTGTAAGAAACCCTTCACTAAATCTGAATTCTTTCTGAGCACTTGGTTTTGCAGATATGTTATATCTACATCGTTGGAAAAAACGTTATCTAAAGTTATAGTAAACACATTTTCGATCTCCCAATCTAACAAGCATGTTCCTATCATCCTACTAATAGTCTCACCGCTATGAACTACAATTTGGATGAAACTAATGATCTTCTTGTGCAACTTCCAGTTAGCATCTATCCAATGTGCTGTAATAACCATATATCCCAACTTCTGAAGTGAGCTCCATGTGTCAGTGGTGAGGCAAACTCTGACTTTATTAACCTTGAAATAATTCTTCAATCTCACTTTCTCGTACTCAAACAGTTCCATAACATCTCTCCGTACAGTGATACGAGATGGTATCTTGAATCTACTCTCAAGTACCCTGCAAAATTCTCGGAAACCTTCCCCCTCAACTATTCTAAAAGGATGCTCATCCACTATGATGAATATAATCAATGCTTTTCTACACGAATCCTGATAAAAAGTTACAGCAACTAACTTTTCATCTTCTCCCATCCTAGCAGGTTCAAAAGAAAGAGTCGACTGACCAGAATCCTTAGGAATAAGATTCAGACACTTTTTTAAATGGTTATTCAAGGAGCTGGTCCCATGTGTAGAAGAGTCAGCTTTCATTCTCTGTTTACACTTCTTGCAAGTTACCATTATCGAAGGAGGAGGGTCCATATCAACGTGATCCCATACCCATGAAGTTTTCTTCCGCTTCTTAGAAGATGGTGCAGTGACAATGATGGTACCAGCATCGGAAACATTGGCAGCTGGTGCAGATGGAGCTTCACCATTAGTTGGTACTTTTCCAACTGAACTAACTTATGTAGAGGCGTTAGAAGATCTTGGAGGAGGATGTAGTGGTGGCAACAATGCATTTGAGTTAACGGAAGCCTAAATATAAACAAGGCAGAAATTCAAATCAGATAACATGTAAAAAAAGCATATCAAAGTGCATTCAAATACTACTTATTAAAAAGATAAGTAAAGTGCATTTAACCAAATACTACTCTGTCATAGTTTGACACTCACAACTATGAACAAGCCTATGTAAATCAGGTCATAATACTTAATAGATCAATATATTTAACTAAATATTGTGAATATCAGTTCACTGCTAAATCAACATCATCATTATCAAGTGTTATAATATTGAAGTTGGGTGCGCAAAAAAGAGCTGGATTTTAGTAAAAAATTGGTAAAAGAACGAATTGACACACTGGTACCAATCACTTGAACGTATTAGTAAAAGAAGACTGCAAATTTTAGAATCCTATTTTTCTAATTCTTGAGGAAAAATATCTTACTGGTGTTGATCCTGATTCCTCCATAGTTGAATCAAAGAAATCAACTTAATCCTGCAAAAAAACAAAACAAGCAAAATCAAATCATTTTAGTAAACCCTAGATTAAATATAAATCATGTAAATCAAGTAACCCAAGTTACATAAATATGATACCTATTAAAAGAAATTAGATGTTCACTTGTTTATTTCGTCTGAAGAATGAAGATGATACCTTCTACTAGTAAACACTAGCTAACACTGACAGGTTACAAACTTATATGAACAGATTTCGCCTGAAAAGAAGGAGGAGGAGAAGAAGAAGAATGAGGGGATGATTAGATTCTACTAGAGTTTAGAGATCACGATTTACGATTCATGATTAGATTTTTGATTTCTCCTAACTTTAGTTTCTGTTCTATGAACTGAAGAAGGAGGCGAAGAGATGTGAAGTGAAAATTAGGTCGACGAAATCAATGTATACTTGGGTTATAACTTAAGAAATACGAAGGTTGTGGATTGAATCTATCTGATATTAATCAACGGTCTATATTTATCGGTTTTCCAATGGTTTTTGGTTCGGTTTTCAGGTCAAACCAAAACCAAACCAGTAATGTCGGTTTTTCAACTTTTTTATCAAACCAATCCAAATCTAAATGGTCTGGTTCGGTTTCTTGCTTATCGGTCTGGTTCGGTCGGTTTCCAACGGTTAACCGACACCATGTTCAGCCCTATAAGTTATTCAAATCCTTATTTATCACAAAGGAAATTACTCATGAGTTTACATGTCCACATACACCTGAGAAAAATGGTGCGGCAGAGACTAAACATAATTACATTCTCAATGTCGCTAGAACTCTGTTAATTCAAGCTGGTTTTCCTTCACATTTTTTGGGCAGATGTTTTTCACACTGCAAACTACTTAATTAACAGATTTCCCACTAGGTTATTATATTTTGTCTCCCATTTGAGTTTCATTTTCTTAGATCACCAAATTATAACTTTCTGTAGATTTTTGGCTGCTCATGCTTTCCTTGGCTGAGACCATGCACCACCAACAAGCTTCATCCAAGGAGCAAACTCTGCATTTTGCTAGCATATAGTCTTCAACATAAATGATCCATATGCTTAGAACCTATTCTAAGGAGAGTCTATAATTTTAGACATGTTCTTTTCAATGAACAAGTTTTTCCATATAATTCTTTATTTTCATCTTCTGCTTCTCATTCTCTCATTGATCCTATCATTCTTATTGCTTCATCTTCTCAACCTTTTCCTTCTGAGCTTTCATGTTCTCCTCCAAATAACATTGTTTCTTCTGATGTACCTATTACCAATTCCCATTCTATGACTACTAGGGGAAAACATGGTATATTCAAACTTAAGACTCTTTTTGCCACATCTCACAAGCTGCCAGCTGCTCTTCTCTTTGATACTTCTCAACAAGTACCCACTTATTGCATTCACGCTAATAATTTGCCTCAATGGAGAACTGCACTTTCCAGTGAACATGGAGCTCTAATGGAAGATGGTACATGGTCTATAGTTCCTCCTGAACCTGGTCAAAATTTAGTGGGTTGTAAGTGGGTGTTTAGAATCAAATATAATGTTGATGGTTCTATTGACAAGTATAAGGCTAGACTTGTAGTCAAAGGTTTTCATCAACAGTGTGGGATAAATTTTGCAGAGACTTGTAGCCCTGTTTCCAAGCCTACCACCATTAGATTTATTCTTTCTCTAGCAGTCAACTTTAACTGGAAAATTATTCATCTTGACATTGCTAGCGCATTTTTACATGGGGAGTTGGATGAGGCGGTGTTCAAGGAACAACCACATGCTTTTCAAGATGTTGATCATCCTTACAATGTTTGAGTTACGCAAGTCAATATATTCATTAAAACAAGCTCCCATATCTTGGTATGCTAGAGCATCTGATGTTCTTCTTTCTATGGGCTTTATCTCTTCTTTAATAGATGCTTCTCTTTTTGTGCAGAAAGTTGACAAGATGATTATTGTAGTTTTAGTGTATGTTGATGACATCTTAGTCACTAGTAATGATTCTTCTTATATTGGTTCTTTCATTACTACTCTTGGTTCTCACTTTCTTTTCAAACATCATGGTGTTTTGCAATTTTTTCTTGGTTTTGAGGTGCAAAGAAATTCTCATGGTCTATTTTTATCTCAAACCAAGTACATTCTTGATCTTCTCAAGAAAACAGATACGAGTGGTTGCAAACTTTTCTCTTTTCCAGCTGTTGCCAATCTTTAACTTACATCATAGGGGCCTTTGCTATCTGATCCATCTTCTTATAGTTCTTTGGTTGATACTTTGTACTGTCTCACCTGGAGTAGGCATGATATATCTTTTGCAGTCTAGCAAGTTTTTCAATTTACATATTAATCCACTACTCTACATCTTCAGGCAGCGCACAAAATTTCTAGATATCTTGAAGGTACTATTGAATTGGTCTTTCTTTCACTAAGGGTTCATTACTTCTTCATGGTTTTTCAGATGCTGACTGGGGTGTGATGTATCAGATAATAAGCCTATTGGGGTATTTTGCATCTATTTTGGCTCTACACTAATCTTTTGGTCTACTAAGAAGCATGCCACAATGTCTAGATCTTCAACTGAATCTCAATATATGGCTATGGCTATTGCTTCAGCAGAAATGGTCTGGGTTTGTTAAATTCTAAAGGATCTTCATTTTCATGTCTTTGAACCTCCAAGACTATGTTGTGACAATGTTAGTTCTATCTCTTTGGCCTCCAATCTTGTTATGCATAGTAAAAAGAAGAGTCCTAGGGTTGAGTTTCATTGTGTCAGGGAACTTGTGAAGCTTAAGTCTTTGCATGTTTATTATGTTTCTACTCTGGATCAAACTGCTGATATTTTACAAAGGGATTTCATGGTCCAATATTCAAGTTCTTAAGGTCCAAGTTGTAGGTCTCCTCTACACTCACCATACACTTGAGGGTGGGTGGTGCTGGTAATGGCATAACTGCTGATATGGTTGACACAAGTACAGATTCAAGAGATGATCGAAGTTCAAATGGTGCCTCTACAAGTGGTGGTGAATAACTTTTTCTCTAAATGCCTTAGTAAAGTGTGTGGTCGATTGTGAAAGGAGAATAGTCTCACATCGCTAGAATCCGCTTAATTAACTTACATATAATATGGAAGGGTCACTCCACTCATTTCCAATTGGTTTTGAGTTGGATGTCCGTAAACTTTAACATGGTATCAGATCTAAGCCCCATACCTGCGTACGCCGGGTGTAGGACGAGTTACTGGCCGAAGTGTTTAACCGATTTTGTCACTTGTACACTCGGGGTGTAGGCCGATACTGGCCGAGGTGTTACCCCCCCCCCCCCCCAATTTATCCACTCACCTGTACACTTGTTACCGATTGACTGTTACTCGTACGTAGGTCCACGTGGTAGGCCGGGTGACTGGACTTACACGTGAGGGGGCGTGTGAAAGGACAATAGTCCAACATCGCTAGAATTCGCTTAATTAACTTAAATATAATGTGGAAGGGTCGCTCCTCTCATTGCCAATTGGTTTTGAGTTGGATGCCCGCAGACTTTAACACCGATTCGTGTGTACGTATATAACGTCTACTTGTTATATTTAGGACATTCTTTCATATACCCCTACAAATACTAATGGTACCCCTTTATTCACTTACCCCATCAATCTCCTAAAATTCGCATACACTTGTGACGCCCCAACCTAATCACCTGCTTAGCTAATAAGATAACAACTAATTGAAGCATCGAACCTAGATTAATGATCTTAAAATCTCAGTTTCATAAGTTAATCCCAAAAACAAACCCATACACTCTGATATGATATGAATGAAGATCTCTCAAGTGATATGAATATAATAATTTGTTGTTTGACAAAGAAAGAAAGAATGCATACATAAAAAGATAAACAAACATCTTCAGTTCGCTAAAACTTTAAGCTATGAAAACATATATCTTCACGCGCACCATTTCTTCTGATTACTGAAACTGAAGTGGGAACGAGTGAGCACATCATCCCAAAGGGGTGCCCATTGGAAACAAATAACTTTCAAGTAATCACTAACATACTCATGTTTCTAAAGAACAGTAACTAAGCATTCAACGTACATAACATGCGTAAGAGTATTTCCCCCAGTTACCTCGTAGTAATATTTACACTTCCCGTGCTGAATAAAACATAAATTTACCATATAAAATAAAAAGTAATACTATTTACACCCTTGTGCTGAAATAGCTATACTGCACTTCCCGTGCTACATAATATTTACACTTCCTGTGCTGAATAAGACTTAGCAAGGAGCCATGGGGAAACCACAGACACTTCTCGTGGGGAAAATAACGCAAACACACATCAAAATATTCACCCAACAATCAACAAACATCGAAATATAGCATTTCTAGAAAGGAAAAACATATTCTGCGATCAAACCAGTATGATGATAGACGCATTTATGTGTCTATTTTGTTCTCAATATTCTGTATTGTTAGACTCGATTAAGTACTTATTGTGTTATTTTTTGTTCTTGTAGGAAATTTTAGAGAAATAAGCCCTTGCGGCGAAATGGGCTCAAAAAGTGGTGTTTTACACCCCCAAAATAAAGTATTAAAGGAACCCCAGAAATGCACTGGAAATCCCCGAGCTTCATTTTCTGCTAAAATCCTTTTCGTATCTTGAGCGGTAGGTTGACGCATGTATCGACCATTATAAATCCAAATAATTGCATCCATAAACTTCATAGCATAATGGTAGACAGTGGTGGCTCCCATTTGTGTGTAATCATCTAAGGAATCCGGTGCAATACCTTTGGCAAAATATTTCATGACGACAACCATTTTCATATCTGGAGAATGACCAGGAATACCGCAAGCATCCGTTTGTTGGCGAAAATCATGGTCAAATTCACAAACTTGCTCTAAAATTCTCAGAAAAAGTTGACGAGGCAAAGAAAACCGACCTTTGAACTTCTTTGGCCCATACATACAATTGAAGTTGAAATACTGATGCATCATACGAGCATCCGCATCTACACGTTTTCTGTGCACCCTATGACGTGTCTTGAATTAATTCGGGACGGGTTGACGTATTCCATGCCTCCTCTGCGTCTCCAAAAGTGTAGCCACTGCTACAACATTTGTCTCAATATCATCTTCATCATCCCGACAACTTTTCAAAATTCTTTTCAAAGCTCCCCGCATAATGTACCTAACACAACGAAAACATAAAGCTTTATGTATAACACTCCATAAAGAAAATATCACTTAAAAATTATAACACTCCATAGAAACACAAATAACACTCCATAAAATCATAACACTCCATAGAAACACAAATAACACTCCATAAAATAAAAATCACTTAAAACGTATAACACTCCATATGGTTTCATAAACACTATGACAAGTAATCTAATTCAGGTCAAAGAAATTAGAGGATTGTTGTGGGGCGAACTGAGTATCATAAACAATATTAGGCTCGTTTTCCTAATATTTCACGGGGTATCTTCTGTTGGGCTAGACAGGAAGGATATGGGTGTTGGATGCGATCAAATTTGGCTGGAAAATCCATCAGATGAAATCAGAGCAGACGCGTGCATGGAAAATATTTCACGGGGTTTTTATGAGTTGGAAGTGTGCTGCTCGTGTTTGGATGGGGCTTGGCTATATTCTGAAGTGTGTTTGAGATAAACAAAGAAAATCTACTCACCATTTACAGCTCCAGACGTGTATAGAGATAATTCAGGGAAGAAAATATTCCGAAATATTTTTCTTCAATGGCCGAGTAAATGAAGATTATTTGGAGTTAATGGAGGAGATTCAATGGTTCAATTACGTATAAATATGTTCCTAATGTGCTACAGAGAGGTTGTCGAGAGTTTGGGGAAGCTTTGGAGGCTACAGAGTGAAGAAAAATCGAGTTGCAGAGCCACCATTTCTGCTGCTGCAACTCAAGAACACGAAGAACATTAGACAACCAGAGACAGTCGTTCATACTACAGTAACAACGACTGTCAGATGAGGGTCGTAGTATTCTGTGTACTACAGCACTTTTCATTTATCGTTCTTTGTAACGGTGTTTGCAACAATTATAAACGTTGCAAACACCCGATTTTCATTATTATCTCCATTTCATCATTTGTACACCTCTTTTGAGCAATGAAAAATTCCTTTGAGCGTGTTTCCAATATGCGGAGTTAGAACCCATCACTGGGACGACGGAGGAGGCCGAGCTTCATACATGGGTAATTTTGTTAATTCTTTTTAAGACTTTTGCATTAAAAATTAATTGAAATATGATTTAATTAAATTGGTTGTTATTTGATTAGATGGGTCATGCTTAGCTTAGGTGATTTGATGTTCCATGCTTAACATTTACAATCAATGTTTTGAGAATCTACTTTGGCAAAATAAGAGTCCATATAATTTATGTTTTGAGCGATTATTGTTGAGAATAAATCATTGAGCCCTATGTTATGAAGATTGGCCGAATCATTAGTCCCAGTACCTCTCTACCAATTTGTCAATATTTTTGTATATAATTTTTATAAATCTAAAAAATCCTTCACCTTCACAAGTCTGAGAGTTTGAACCTCATTACTACAACCCCACGAAAAATCTTTAATCATATGATATGCATAAGACCGTTTTCCGCAAATACCTCGTAGTAATATTTACACTTCCCATGCTAAATAAAACATAAATTTACCATATAAAATAAAAAATAATACTATTTACACCCTTGTGCTGAAATAGCTATTATATGCACTTCCCGTGCTTTGTAATATTTACACTTTCCGCGCTGAATTAACTTAGCAATGAGCCATGGGAAAGCCATAGACATTCCCTGCGGGGATACTAGGTAACACATATCACAACTCATACCTACTCAATTACACACAAATATGCTCACAAGAAGTAAAGGCACATCATGCTCGCTGTTGAAAAGAAACTCAATGATTACAAGAAGGTTACAAGAGTTCCCACATGATTTGATGACAAGCCATGCCTACCTCGAGATCCGCAATCCACTGGTTCATTCTTTGAATCGATCGTTGAAAAACCCTAAGAATTTAGCCACTAGGCTCACACAAGGTTCAAAACATAATTTCAAACAAGTGTTTATTGATGGTTCCATAACCTAGTGTTAAGTGTCCTAGGCATAAAACAATATCTACTTATCCAAATGGGGTCGAATTGGGTATCATCGGAAATCCCTTGAAAAACCCTACAACTTTGAAGAAGGAACCGAAAGCTAATTCGGACCAGAAGTGGTCCAAAAATACATAATAAGGTTTCTAACTCTAAGCCCAAGCCCATTCGTCTAACCCATCAGGTTAACCCACAACTCGATCCATAAACCCTGTCCATGAACCGAACAGGTCTGACTCGCTACCTAGGTCCGAATCGTGTTGACTCAGTCGAGTTAACTCAGTCATTTCCACAAACGCATGGCAGATAACTATAACTTGTACAGAGCACAAAGGGTCAAGTTTCGGGGTGTCTAGATTTCTCAATTTTGATCCAACACTAACACATGATAGATATTTATAAAGGTGGCAGTCTCCTTTACAACTCTCTAGTTTTGACCAGGAACTAATTCTGATTCTAACATACATAGACATATTGATTTAGTGACTCACTCACTGTAGTTCCCAGAATTTCAGTCGTAACGGGTATACTTCGAAAATTCATAAATAATTCCCTATAAATCCAAATCACGCAAACTCAGGCTATATAAAAAGATGAGACACTCTTCTATAGTACCATGATATAATTCACGTATAATTCACAACTTAAGCTGATCGTAATCATGCAAGAATATATGGCAGAGACACACAAAAACTTCACATAAAATTATGATTTCATCTTTTAAGAATATAATTGATTCCAATCTATTTTCATGTCTAACAACTACCCAATTCCTCAAAAACAGTTTAGATCATATTAAAAACGTTACCTTGGCTTCTTAGGCTTGTTTCCATCATTTTCATGATAATCATCATCATCACCCTAAACAATTATGATCACCATTAACTTCAACCTATATCATTTTCTTCTCCTTCTCTTCTAACTCTTTCTCAAAGATAGTATAATTCCCTCTCTTCCTAGTTAAGTTTCTGAGTTGAATATTCCTAGAACTCTCTTTATCTCAATTGCAACCATCATCATCATCCAACTCTTTTGCATTAATAAAACTCCTCTACCTCCCTCACTTCATACTCTCTTTCTCTTAGTCTCTCTACTAATATTATTAACTAATGCTTCTTCATATATTACTCTACAATTTCTATTACAAAACTTATCAACAATTTTCTCAAGCATCTCCCTGTTTTTATCTCAACAGCACACCACCACCTTACCCACGTGAAGAAGGGATATGAATGAAACTTAAATTTGAATTTTGAATTATATAAACCTTACACTCCTTTTACACCCATTACTACTACCACTTTGACCTAATTACTAAGGGGTGGCCATTTACTATCAAAGGTCCACATAAGTCCAAGACACTGGTCAAGGTACGGTCAACGGTCAGGATTCGCCGGTCAAAGGTAGAGTCAACGCCAGTTTACTTTAGTCAAACTTCAACTTCCCAATTTCCGAGTGCGATATCTTCTTCGTCCGGTATCCGATTTGCGCGTTCTTGTAGTCCATTTCGCATAACTTTTCTAGATCTATCAAGTGGTACTAATTTCAAGTCCAAATTATTATTTTATTAATTTCTATTAATTAATCAAGTCATTAACGGCTTAATCGTCTCTTGACTGGTCTAATTGCGTTGATGTGTTTGAGGGTCCTTACACACCTACGATAAACAAAAACACGAACCTGTATTCTCCAAAATTGATGAGGCTATGGAGTTATTCTTCTTCTCGGTTTTCTTTATTAATATTCTTCTCTCTTATCTTCACAGATCTTAATTGAAGAACCTCTCTAGCATTAAAAACCTAATCGTCTTAACCTTAACTTTTCTTCAAGTCTATAAACAACTAAACAAACCCTAGTTTTTCATATTGATTTCTCCTCTTCAAGGGGTTGAAGAGCAGAGTAAGTGATAAATATTTCTGAAAATCCATTATCATTACAGTCAAAATCGCAAAAGTCTTTCTGTCTAAGCTCTAGCATAGTGTATTGGTCGGTGGAAATCTCAAACTATATGAACAAAGATCTTCATTGGCAGTTCGACAAAACACGGAAAAGAGGTGTGCCTTTTTTTTATTCTGAGCAAGTTGAATTGTTCCTGGTACTATGTTAAGTGTACACATCCATACATAAGTATTGATTCTGTTAAGTTAGTGTGTCCCCCTCATTTGGCACTACTGAAAAAGCGGGGGTACAACAACCACACCAAATATTTCGCTTAGCAATCTGTATGGACAAACTCCAATATACTTTCTAGAGAATCAACTAGACAGTCAGACTCAATCTAGATAAAAAGTATATCAAAGAGTTTATATCTCAATCTCTCGATTTGATATATACTCAAGCAAATAGAAATCTGCGAGTCTTTATCAAATATTAGAGAGATAACTTGGATGGTACCAAAGACCAATATCCGAGTGTCAATCAATTTAAATCAACAACTAAAAGGTCGAATATTCTAATTGATTGACCAACGCACAACCTGTGCTATTTCAATTATATAACAAAATATAATGCGGAAAAGAAATAACACAGACATCAGAATTTTGTTAACGAGGAAACCGCAAATGTAGAAAAACCTCGGGACCTAGTCCAGTTTGAACACACACTGTATTGAGCCGCTACAGACACTAGCCTACTCCAAATTAACTTCAGTCTGGATTGTAGTTGAACCCCAATCAATCTTACACTGATCCAAGGTACAATTATGGTCCTACGTCTCTGATCCCAGCAGAATACTACGTACTTGATTCCATTAGCTGATCTCACCCACAACTAAGAGTTGCTACGACCCAAAGTCGAAGACTTTAATAAACAAATCTGTATCACACAGAAAAGTCTACGGTAATATATAAATCCGTCTTCCACGAATATACCTACGAGTTTTGTTCCGTCTTTTGATAAATCAAGGTGAACATGAACCAATTGATAAACCAGACTTATATTCCCGAAGAACAGCCTAGTATTATCAATCACCTCACAATAATCTTAATCGATGCAGCGAAAAAAGATATTGTGGAATCACAAACGATGAGACGAAATGTTTGTGATTACTTTTATATCTTTCCTATCGGAGATATCAATCTCAAGCCAATTATTACAATTGTACTCGTACGATAGAAACAACAAGATCAGATCACATGACTAGGAGAAAGTAGTATCGGTCTGGCTTCACAATCCCAATGAAGTCTTTAAGTCGTTAACCTGGTTTAGAAGAAGAAACCAAAGGTTAAAGGAGAATCGACTCTATCTTAGCACAACTAGTATCACACATAAGGTGTGGGGATTAGGTTTCCCAGTTGCTAGAGTTCTCCCTTATATAGTCTTTCAAATCAGGGTTTGCAATCAATGTTAGCTTGATAAAAAAGCTTTCAATATTCACCGTTAGATAAAAACCTGATTAGATTCAAGCTAATATCTTTCAACCGTTAGATCGAAAACTAGCTTGTTACACACAAATGAAATGCACGTTTCTAGGCTTGTGTAACCGTACCCAAACTTGTACATTTGTTGGTTCAACAATAGTCAACCAAATGGTTAGCCATATGATCACTTTCATATCAACCATATTCTTCTTCACCATAACTAGTTCAAGTGACTCAAATGAACTAGTTAGAGAGTTGTTCAATTGTAAGGAAATCTTATGTAACTACACAAGACACAATCGAAGCAACATGCTAGTCGCTGAAACAAAACAGCGTCAGGCGCTGAACCATTCAGCGTTTCCCCTTTTCGCTGAACTAATCAGCGCTTGACCAGTCAACTCGGTTAAAGCGCTGAACCATTCTGTCGAGCGTTGCACCATTCGGCGCTACATAAATCGATGTAAACCAACAAAAGCTCGGTCTTCTTCCTTCTTCCCAATTGTATTTCATCTTCACCCAAAAGTTCCGAAAATACATGTAGTAGAGAAAGAGTTCCAGAGATTTTCTTCTCAAATCGCACCGTGGGTTTGAACATTAACACGATTGGAATCATTTGAGATTGGTTTGGAGCGAATCCGTCCACGAAATCGATTTGGGTAAGATTTTGAATTTTTAGTTGTTTTTTTCGATAATCATGATTTTTTGATGAAATTGATATGTTTAAATGATTGGTATTTGTTATTTAGATGATTTAGATGATATGTTTAGTATTGTATGATTTAATTTGAATTTTTGTGACGAAATTTGTTTTGGGGATTAATTTGATTATTTGTGATGAAGATGAATGATAATTTGTATGATTCGTTTACATGATTATGATGAAAATGATACTTGTAGTATTTTTGATGAAGCTAAATTTGTATGAATTTGTATCAAATTTGAATTTTGGGTGAAGCTAAATTTGTATGAGTATGATGAAAATGATAAAATGTGGTTGATTCTTTTTTTCTTTTGTCATTGATTGTAGTATGAATGTGGAAGAACATTTAGATGCTTCGGATATAGTATCAGCAAAGGGAGATAGGCATGTATCTAATAATTTGACTGATAGTCGGACTGTTGGGAATATATTTTCAAAACATAAATTTATTCCCAATCAATATGTTTTTTATAGCCTTTATTGAAAGAAATTAATTTTTGTTATAATTAATTTGATCGTTTCATATTTTTAGTTTTAATGGTGTTGACTACACCATTATAACTTTGAGAGTTTCATTTTGTGGTTTTTAACGGTGTTAACTCAACCATAATAACATTTTTCATGAACATTTAATTGTTTTGAAACTCTTGACTATAAATCAGATTTTTGGTTGGAAAATTAATAAGAGAGATATTTTTCTTTTATGTTTTGGTGTTAAAAAGAACTTGGAGTGTTGTTGAAATCTTTTTTTTAGTGAAAGAGTTTTTCCTTTTTTATGACTTGAGTTTACAAAAGAAATGAATTTTAGAGAAAGGAAAATAAGTGTGTGAACATCTCTTATTTTTCTAAATGAGTTTCTGAGCAAGAATGACGTGTAGAAGTTTCACATCCTCTCACCGTGCAAGAGTGATTGTGTAAGAGATTGATCTCGGCTGTTTTATCCTGGGGACGACGCGCCATTGAAGAACTGCTTGCACAATCTTGGGCAGAGCCGCGAAACGTCTTAAAGAGAGCGACCTAATCCACGACTCAGCCATAACAATGTTTTGTTTGTTTTTTGTGATTGTTTGCAGGAATAATTCAGCAATTGTTCCAACAATTTTAAGACGATTTATTCTGCCTTGGATATCAAAAGAAAACAATTGCTCAAACGCGATAGGTATCATTGTTAAATTTGTTTTATAGAATTATGATCGGTATAATTTTTCTTTGACGATTGAAAATGATGCTTGAGATTTTAGGTAACCTGATATCTAGAATTAATTTTATTTTATGGACTAGTATTATAAAATGGTTGATGTCTTTTCATGAGTTTTTAGCATAGAAAAAATATTGCTGAAGATACACGATTTTTTTTTTGGCGGGTTATAGAGTTTTATGTGCATCTATTTGAAGAAAATGAATTTGGTTTAGAAATTTTATCTGGATATATTAGACATCACGAGGATAACCCACGTCAAATTTCAGAATTTTTGGAGTTCAAAAACTATTTTTAAAGTATTTTAGAAAACTGCATAACGTATCTGAAAAATTCTGACGGGCAGAAAATTTGTCCTGATTAAATCAACTTTTCCTTATCTTTGTGTAGAAAATTTGAATCCGTGTGTCACACGAAACTTATAGTTCAGGAACTTATCTTCAAATCCCATTTTGAAATTTCCTATTTAGATATTTAGTTTGATAGATTTGGTGATTTCAAAATCGTTATGTATGTTTGTCAAAAATAGTAGATGTGATACTTGAGATTAGAGATGTAAAAAACTACATTAAAAATCATGATTTTGATTTTATACTTCACACTCTTGTTTTGGTAATGAGAAAAGGAAGACTATTAAACTAGTGCTCCACATATGTTTGATAAAATGACTCATAGAAAGTTATAACTATATGTATGATGTTATAAATATATAACTTTGAATATTTGTTTGAAACTTAAGAGAAACTTGAAGTGCTATGTTTCATTTGATTTTCAAGTAATTATGTAAGTGCATACCTTACTTATTTTTTGGTTTGAAATGCTCACGTGTACATGATTGTGACAAGTGAAAATTCACTTACTTGAGCAAGTTTTTATTTTCCAATGAAATAAAAATTACGGGAGATTAATCGATGTGAGGAGCAATGGGGTTGCTGATTTCTTTGTTGGTTGGCAAAGAATGGACAATGGTTTATAACCAATTGAGCTTTAAAATCAATTGAGGTATGTTTGATGAACTATTTGTAGTTATTGTTGTGATCAAATAATGGCATTCTAAATTGAATAAATTGATTGTTCAATCTTAGAATAAACTTTAGGGAAACAAGATATTGAGAATTATTCTGTATGACAATAAACATGTGACTCATGTAAGTTTGGAACTTATGAGATGAAAATTTGATATGAAACCAAAACCGAAATAATTAGAAACCTAGTCAAAATAAATGTGAATATCAACTCTCACTAAGAAATGAACATAACATTGGTTATAAGATTATTTGCTATTCCTGCACGGCATTGCAAGGATATCAAATGTTATTAACAACGCTTTTCAAGCTTAATTAATGTGAATTGTGGATACAGTGAGAGGTTGGTATATATTGGTGTTTTAAACCATGTTTGTTTTGATAGGTTATGGTTCAAAATTTGAACGGAATTTTTGAAAGAAATTGGTGTGAGATATACTTACATCTCTAGGATTTTAGGTATTGGTATGGTCTCAAAGTTTACTTCGGGAAGTACAATTTTATTAAAAATGTTCATACTTCCGAAATGAGAAAGAATCTAGTTTCCCCATATCTTGTTAGTTACAAGATTGAGATTAGAAATTTGTTGAATTTGATCAATGCAATACTACAAATGATATGTTATGGATAAAATGTTTGACCATAATATTGCAATTTTATCATAACATAAATTGAATTTTGAATATTTGAAATATGAGATTTTGTCATGCTTTTGAAGAAATCATTGAGTTAGTAATGAATATGAGCATGTTATATTTTCTTATATACTTGGTAATTTTTTGAGTAACATGTATGTAATCTTACCTAACTCATAAAAGCATGTACATTTTCAAATCTTACGCAACTTGCAATGATATTGGATGAAATAGAATATTTGAGAATTTTATAAAGATGCTTCGAGTAACTTGTCCCGATATCAAATATGATTTTTGAGTAGTGAATGTTAAGCAATATTGCTTTCAAGAAAATTGTTTGAATTTTTCTCTATATCGTGCAAAACGTTTTGGGTTTAGATCATTGGTTTATTAGTTTTTCACAATTTTTGGGATCTTTGGATACTGTTTTGAAATTCTTGTTTGAATCAAAAAATAGTGGGGGTTCCATATCCTATGCTTTAACACATTTGATTTAAATTACAGGAACTAGAAAAAATGAAGGTGACAAGTAATTCACTAAGAATGAACCTAGAAAAGCATATATAGTGAGACCAAATTTTAGTCATGAATACTTTGTTGATTATAGTTTGAAAGATAACTTCTTATAGAGAGTAACTTTGTTCTTCAAACTATTAACTCTTTGGCAAAAAGTTTTTATGAGCCTATTGTTTTTAGACAAGCAAACAGAAAATTGTTGACTCTTACATTCATGTCGCTAAATAACGTACATGCTTGTTTTGTTGATATTGTTTCTACAATGTATGATTTGTTATAGTCATAAGTAGAAATATATACTTTTGTGTAAATTAAGGATGAGAATCTATGTAAACCAAGCATGGAAAACTGTGTAGTTTCTACAATAAAAGAAACCATATAAGTTAGATAAGTTATCCTTTATATTCTGAATAACAGTTAAAACAATTTATAAAATAAAAATTGTTTACTTGATTCATTCGAATGATTTCAGAATTGATGAAAGTGAAATGCACAATACTCTTTGTTTTGTATGCATAAGTGATTTTTTGAATTTTTATTCTAACTTATAGGATGAAAATGAAACTAAGAACATGCTTAGTTTGCTATTTGACATGAAAGACATGAGTGAAGATGATGTATATTTTTGAAATGAATTTTTTCTTTCTTTGGATCAATTTTCATTTCAATGAAAATAGAATCTTAAATAGAGATAAATATATATAGCCTGACTGTAAATAAGTTTTCACTCATTTGGTTTATTGCTAATGCTTTTGAGATTGTGTTTGATAGCACTAGACATGAGTATGGTAGCTCAGTATGTTTCTTTGCTACGTGATTGACTATATATAAGTATTTTTTGTGTAGTGGGGGTTTAATATATTACTTCTGTAGTGGGGGTTTTATATTCGGATTTACCAATCCTAGTATGGAAAATTGGTAAAATTTTGAGAAAGTTATGAGGTGTTTCAAACACACCTTATAACTAAAAATACCCTATCTAAATGGTTACCGCAATCCTTTAAGGATATTGCGAAGCTGATTGGACATCCTTTCAGTTGAATCCTTTAAGGGATGAAGCGATTCGATCCTATAAAACATAGGGGAATAGACATATTAATCCAATGTGATAGTACGCGGCTATTGCAAGAATTGAGAATGCATGCAACGAAAACTATAATAGTTGATATTATGAGAATGGATTATATAATGTCTGAAACTAGTTTCCATTAGTCCTTTGACGAAAGGATTGATAAGAAGATGTGAATACATCTTAGGGATAAGGTTTATGCCCATTGAGATTGAGTCATTTATGATGGATACCCAACCTAGAAATAGGTTCAAAGGGACTAGACGAAGTCATGGATGATATGGAGATGCGAGAATCATGCTTTTGAAGAATTCATCTCACGGCATGACATCCTGAAACGAGTAAAGGTTGAGTTTAATTTTTAATTTTAAAATTTTAAACTCTTAATGATGTTTATATCTCTATTTAGAGTGGGGTACATTCAGGAGTACTCTTGATAGACTCACCTATATGAATGTGAAAGTGTGGCCGCTTTCTATGAGAATATGGGCGGTTCTCTAGATCATTCATTAAACTGGGATACAAGCGCAAGGCCATAATGTGCTGGCTTTAGAATTTACACTAGTATAGTCGTGTGTGTTGAGTAATCTTTTTCTCTCCTAGAGTTCAAGACTTATGTTCACTCTATGGTCATATTTTAAGAGAGCCTATTAACACTACGTAAAGGTTCAAGTCGCGAGACACCTTTGCTTATGCACAACTCTGTACGTTCTTGCTCAATGTTTTAAAAATATAAGTGGGGAATTGTTGGGAATATATTTTCAAAACATAAATTTATTCCCAATCAATATGTTTTTTATTGCCTTTATTGAAAGAAATTAATTTTTGTTATAATTAATTTGACCGTTTCATATTTTTAGTTTTAATGGTGTTAACTACACCATTATAAATTTGAGAGTTTCATTTTGTGGTTTTTAATGGTGTTAACTCAACCATAATAACATTTTTCATGAACATTTAATTGTTTTGAAACTCTTGACTATAAATCAGATTTTTGGTTGGAAAATTAATAAGAGAGAGATTTTTCTTTTATGTTTTGGTGTTAAAAAGAACTTGGAGTGTTGTTGAAATCTTTTTTTAGTGAGAGAGTTTTTCTTTTTTTATGACTTGAGTTTACAAAAGAAATGAATTTTAGAGAAAGGAAAATAAGTGTGTGAACATCTCTTATTTTTCTAAATGAGTTTCTGAGCAAGAATGAAGTGTAGAAGTTTCACATCCTCTCACCGTGCAAGAGTGATTGTGTAAGAGATTGATCTCGGCTGTTTTATCCTGGGGACGACGCGCCATTGAAGAACTGCTTGCACAATCTTGGGCAGAGCCGTGAAACGTCTTAAAGAAAGCGACCTAGTCCGCGACTCAGCCATAACAATGTTTTGTTTGTTTTTTGTGATTGTTTGCAGGCATAATTCAGCAATTGTTCCAACACGGACTATAAACTTTAGAGGAAGTTTTAATGAGGTTGAAACGTTATACCAAATTGTAGTGAAAGATAATCCGATAACACGACGATACTGTGATAATTGCGGGTTTTCTTTTGCTTTTGAGTTTAATTTTGCCAATGCGGATAGAGGTTTGGTTGAAGCCATAGCTGAGAGATGGCGGAAAAAAAACACCAAGAGCTTCCATTTTACAGAATTTGAGCTTGGCATCCTTCCTGTAGATTGGTATATGTTAACGGTAATTCCCATTGGTGACCTTACAAAACATCAAGTAGTTATGCCGGCATTGGGTGAGCTAACATATGCTTCTTTGGATGATTTGTATTTTCAAGATTTCAAAGGATTTGATAAATGGAACACTAAGAAAAATACAATATCCCTGTCTATCTTGAGAACCTACATTAAAAGTAGAGAAAATACCAACAATGTTGAATGTGCAAATGTATTGACAAGAGCATTCTTTCTGTGGTGTTTTGGTCATTTTCTTATTGCGGATTCTAGTGGAAGAGTAGATAAACGTTGGATTTTATTGTTGGATAATTTGGATAAAGTTGGGGAATATAATTGGGGTTTAGCTTCCTTAGGTAATAACTATAAATTTCTTGATGGATGGTCAGAGAATGTGAAGGATTTATCTGGCATGGTTATGGTACTTGAGTATTAGTACTATTATTACTTCCGCAACATGCAACCTTGCTTTGTCAGACACCTGGAGGAGAACACCATGATGTTTTCCTAAAGATTAGTCTCTTAAAGAAGACTAACATTAAATCAAGGAAGAGAGGCCAAAGAGGAGGCCAAAAGGATACGAAGAAACACTCAGTGTCCACTGCAAGAGCACAAATTGACACTAGAAACAGTGCATTATGTATTTGGAAACTATGGCTAGAGAGTGTGTATTCTGAGGGAGAACATTATGAATATGCACTACAGTTATCCAGAGTGAGAGTTGTGTTTTTTGACCTAGAAAAAAACTACAAAAGAGTTAGTTGTTATTTGGTTGAGAGATTCAGAGGCAGATAGCAGGTGAGATTCTAGTCCCAGGAAATCCTCTAGATTTGGATAAAGTTGGGGACAAGGAGATTGTAGGTGTATGTGCTGAACACCATTTGGAAGTCAATGAGGATCAATATAACATGTGGTGGAAGATGAAGAGTGTTGGACCTTATCTCACTAAGTCATACCATTCACAAAATGTCGATGAGATAGCAGTGGGTAGCACAGTTGTTCCTGGCCATTTGTTACCTAGTCATCCGCCTTCTAACCTGATGTCACAGACCTATACTTATGG